>NW_004567107.1:49828977-49829992 GCF_000260355.1 Condylura cristata
TCTCACCTGCTGCTTTTCTCAGCCTGCATGTTCTGCTCCCCCCTCTATCTCTGGTGAATTTTCTCATGGCCCCTGCATCTCTGGCCTGTACCCTAGTTCTGTATGCACAAATAAACAAACAAACAAACAAATACTAAGTATCAAGGATGTAGTACTATCAAAAGTTCTGCTTTGAAATTCATTACATAGAAATACATCTGATATTTTGAGTAAGCATTCTAACAAGAGTGAGCTATAGTATATATAAGGGGAATACAAAAATTGGACTAACAGAGTCTCAAATCTCCCTGGATCTTTATGGCACCTACATATACTCTCTAAGATTTTTCCTGCAAATATTTATTCTTCTGTAACTTTTTCACTGTGCAGAAGACCTGTTATTTCTCTCCAATACCAAAATATATGCATGTCAGAACCCCAAATTGTGCGTTGCTAGGTCAAATATCAAACTGCTACAGGTCACTAAAGCATAGCAAATATTTTATTCTTCCAGATATCTGCCAGACACTGTGAAATAGACAAAAAAAAAAAAAAAAAAACTAAGGGTGCTTGATTACTTATATTTGAATAGAAGTTTATGCTATCCTAATTCTGATGCCCATGCCATAGCTTTTGAGACCAATATGAAGTGAACACAGAAGGGTAAAGAGTGCTTTTTTGCTACATAATGTATTCCTTGTGCATGGTTCAATATCAATTATTTAATTTTATGGTGGTTCCATTTCTATAACCTCTTCCCAGCTATAGGCTCAAATCAGTACTATTTCAAAAGTTTCTTTTCTATGTTATATCACTGAAATCATTAAAATCTTTTTTTAGGGCCCTCGCTGGTGGCGCAGCGGGTTAAAGCACTGCACTGAGAAGCTAAAGCCACTTCCGCATGAGTTACGGGGCAAATCACTCCTGACCAGCCCGCTGCTACCCTCAGCAGTGTACTTCGTAATTCTGCCTGTTCTGCTCCCCACTCTGTCTCTGGTGAATCCTCTCACCCTCTGCATCTCTGGCCTGTACCCCA
>NW_004567107.1:49830092-49835528 GCF_000260355.1 Condylura cristata
AATCCTCTCACCCTCTGCATCTCTGGCCTGTACCCCAGTTCTATATGAATAAATAAATAAATCTTAAAAAAAAAAACTTTTTTTAAATTATCATTTTTCTGAGAACTTAATAACTGCAACACTTCACCTGCAAACATTACAGTGGTACCTATATTGCTTTGCTGCTTTCTGTCATAATATGTGAAGTGAGACAAAATGGGAAATTACATTATATATTTTCTAAAGACTCACTTTTTCCCTTCAAAAAAAAAATCACAAGAGCAGCAATGAACACAAAACAAAACAAAACAAAAATCTGTATTGTGGTTGCTAACTTGAACTATGCCAATGAACATTCAAAAGATTAATCAAAGGCTTGACAGTTGTTAACAGTTCAACATGGTTCCCATAATTATCCAATTAAACATATAATGCAAATAGTAGAAGTCTTATGGGTTCCGTAGAGCATGAATATCAGGCTGCTTCAGAAAACTATTAACTGTAATGTACTGTTTGCTGAGTCAGAAGAAAGTGAAAGGAGAACTAGTAGATTTATAGAGGAAGGCAAGCAGAAGAAAAATAGAGTGGAGAGACACGTAACTCAGCCACTCTTTATGTGGTCATATAAACAAAACAGACAGTGGTAAAATCCAGAAAACAAAATTTAAGTAACAATTATTGTAAAACCAAAAGAATGTAAAGCAATGACTTTACCCTGTAATTCCTACTGGCTGCACTATACCACAGCATACTTCAACCACACTTTTCTAGCTTGCTACTAAGTTAGAAACATGGATGTAATTATAGTTGTTGGCTTTTGACTCTGTCTATAAACCATGCAGAGATAAACTGCTATTAGTGAACATACCAACTCCATATAATTGTGTTTTGACATTAAAGGTAAAAACAGTGAGAAGGAAAACTAACCACAGCAATTATAAACAGCATGCCCAAGGGCACGTCGGGTCACTTATGACCTTGACTAAATTGTTGTAATCTCTAAGCTGCATTTTCACATGTTCAGATGCATATACACACAGGCAGGCAAGTACCCCATACCTGTCCTTTTTAGGGAAATGAATTCAATGACCATGAAAGCTAATAAATTATATGTTTATAAATGTTCAAAAGAACATAAAAATATGGACTAGGTGAGTGAAATAGTTGTTCTTTTAAAAGCCCCACTATATTTTTAAAAGTCTAATGTAAATGTTAGAAGAAAGATTTTTGTAGTAAGTTTCATTCTAAACATTCTAATTTGTGTCTGTATCTATTGAGGGAACGGAAGAAATCTGATTTGGTATCAAAACTTCTGTTACTGTATTAAGCTAGGTTTAAGTTGCATTATTTGGGGGTAATTTTCACATGCTTAACCATCTACTTGATAAATTTTCTGCAATAACTGTTCAGCAATTTACCTCATTTATTGACTACAGAATTAGACCATCTCGCTCTTTTCTTTTCATAATACTCAGTCTTCCCTTGGCCTGCCAAAGTGGTACCACTGTTCATCAAAATAACAACAAATAATCAATAAATATTATTTAAACATGCTACTCTGGAGTAAAATTCAGTATTTTATTTTTAAAAACTTAATTTTTTTCTACAACTTTTCCTCTAAAGTGCATGATCAGTATAATTAGGAACAATGAAAGAGTAAAAAAATCACAAAAAAAAAAGTGGTGGCCCACTTTGCAAAGGTCCAAAAGATATGTGGTATGCTTCTTTTATGAGATTATTCATTAAAATGGTGAATTTAACCATGACCCATAGAATGTATTCATATTATGATAATAATCTTATCTATCTGGACATTTCTTAAAAGTATACATACTTTTCCTTTCATGTGCTCTACTTTTAAAGATCTTAATGAGCTGATCAGGAAGGCAAGAATATCTACTCTTTCCACTGATAAGAAATAGTGTCCTCAAGGTGAGCTGACTTGTCCACCGCCACAAAAGCAATGAGAATTCGGCAGCCACATGAACAACTTGTGCAGGGTTCCTAATTGTATAGATTCAACTACTGCTTGTCTTCCTCCCCACTGATGAGTGTTTTTATTTCTATCAAGATGATCATCATCATCATCATACTGTTAACTTCCACACATCAGGTAATTGGAGAACTAGGTCACACAGGTAAAAAACTAAACACAGTGCTCAGCAGTACATTATGTGCTTAGTAAATTCTAGATGTTATGGCTGTTATTACTGCTACTATCTCAGAATGAGATAATTTTGACCTGATTAAAAATTTACATAAACAATGACATAAATACCAAATCTAGAGGTTAAAAGTTGGCAATATTCTAAAATAAAACTGATAGAACTAAATGTCACTATGATTCTTGACTAGGGACACTGTTATACTGGCTGTTCTTAAAAATATTCTAATCAGTGGCCCTCCGTGGTGGCGCAGCGGGTTAAAGCACAGCACTAAGAAGCTTAAGCCACTTTGCATGAGTTCAATCCCCGCCTGCCGTGGAGATGACCACATGGCGTGGCAGACCTCTCCTGACCCGCCCGCTGCTCCCCTCAGCAGTGTACTTCCTCCATCTGCCTGTTCTGCTCCCAGCTCTGTCTCTGGTGAATCCTCTCACCCTCCGCATCTCTGGCCTGTACCCCAGTTCTGTATGCACAAATAAATAAATCTTTAAAAAAAAATATTCTAATCAAATGTACACATACTTATGTTATCCCCTACCCACTGGCCACAGGTTTAAGGAATTTAGATGAAACTGAGGGGGGAAATATTATGCAAAACTGCGCTTCTATATTAAAACTGTGGTAAAGTTGACAACAGAATACCAGTGTCTGTACCCATTTTATCTTGAGGATCAAAGTTCCCTTGTCTTAACTGCCACATTCCAGCCTGGACAGAATAGTTTCTGTGTAACTAACTGGCAAGTCTAGCATCTTGACTGAAAGTTCACAGCTAAGGGCTTTAACATAATGTCTTTGAGGACAATGGACTCCTCATTCAGACCAACAGCAATCCCAACAGTGTTCAGTGCTGCACGAACTCAAGTTGATTCAGTCTGGGCCTTCACTGTTCTTTTCATAAAGCATCACTGAAAGGAAATGTAAGGAACAGAGAGAGAAAAGTACCTATATTCATGCTTTAGGAAAAACAGAAAGTCAACAAGTTTAAATACTGTCTTTGCCCAGGGAAACCAGAGAATGTTCTGTCACTTGTTGCTCACTGAGGAACCTAGCAGCCGTGTCTCTGTGATAAATCAATGTACACCCAGACAAGTAGAAAGGAGAAATATCTGTAACAGGCAGAAAAAAACCCATATGATTGAGTCTCCTTGCTGTCTGTATAGGACCGCAAAGAGACTTGGTGGCTTTTTAATTCTGCTTCACAGGTACATGGCATCTGGTATTCTTAGACAGTCAAGACTTTTTTAAAAAAAAAAAGATTTATTTGTGCATACAAAACTGGGGTACAAGAGGCTCAGGGGCGGTGAGAGGCTTCACCAGAGACAGAGTGGGGAGCAGAACAGGCAGATCTACAAAGTACACTGCTGAGGGGAGCAGCGGGCGGGCCAGGAGAGGTCTGCCTCACCATGTGGTGACCTCCGGGGCAGGCGGCATCTAACTCATGCGGAAGCGGCTTTAGATTCTCAGTGCTATGCTTTAACCTGCTGCGCCACCAGGGAGGGCGCAAGACTTTTTTTTTTTTTTTTAAGATTTATTTATTTATGCACATAGAACTGGGATACAGGCCAGAGGTGCAAGGGTGGTAAGAGGATTCACCAGAGAGAGAGTGGGGAGCAAAACAGGCTGACTGATGAAGTACACTGCTGAGGGGAGTAGCCGGCGGGTCAGGAGAGGTCCACCATGCCATGTGGATCCTCTGGGGCTGGAATAGAACTCCTGCTGAAGTAGCTTTAGCTTCTTAGTGCTGTGCTTTAACAAGCTGCACTACCAGGAAGGGCCCTGGTGTTTTACTTGAAGACTGAAGAATGGTCTTTTAAGTGAAGTAGTAGCAGTAATGTTAGGGACATGAGCATGGAAGTGAGCTGTCATGGGTTCAAATCCTGGCTCTCACTAGTTATCTTACAAGATTGAACATTTTTAACCTCCATTTCTTCATCAAGTAAATGATGATAGTATTTACTTCCTTAGGGAACTATAATGGTTATGTTTAATCCTTTAGGGGGCACATGAGACATCCTCAACATGTGTAGGGTTTTGTTTTTTGTTTTTTGTTTTTTTTTCTTTGCATAGAAGGACCAGGGTGTAGGCCAGAGGTTCGGGAGATGAGAGGATTCGCCAGAGCTAAACTGGGAAGCAGAACAGTCAGATAGACTGAAGTACACTGCTGAGGGGAGCAATGGGTGAGACAGGAAAGGTCTGTGGGTCACCTCCATGGACAAAGATGGAACTCAGGCCATAGGGGTGATAATGCTGAGACTTAACTCCTAAGCCACCAGGGAGGCCTTGTAGTTATTCTTAATATTACTATTATCACCAATTAATATTGCCAGAATAATAAAGCAATAGTAATAATAAGAGGGCTCCTGTATTTTTGAAGAGAAAGAAGAGTGATTACTGAATACTAGCATTACAACACCTTTCTAAGAGTCACGGCGTTACTTAAAAAGGAAACCTATCCACTAAAGTCAATGAAATATGCAGTAAGTAAGGGGTAGAGGAGTTTGCCCTTCAAAATCTAGGGTGATTAACACATCTTATAACTGATCTAAATAATGCACAAAGTAAGCACATGAAATTCAGGAATAGTTTTGACTCCACTTAGGAAAAAGTCAACAAAAAAATTACTGTGAAAATCAATTTTCATATGTCATGGTCATATTGCTCATTTCTACTTTCTTCAGAAAATTTTTCTGTTCAAGAATCTTGAATACATTTACTCAGATGTAAGCAGATATCAATAAACCTGAAAAAATAAAAACCAACTTTTCTAGTAAATAAGAATATATATGTGTGTGTATGTAAATGTGTGTGTGTGCGTAATTGTCTTGAAAAGAAAACCATTTAGTATGATGTGAATGGAATAAGGTAGGGTTTTTGATCCTCAGTCAATCATAAAGACCATGATGTCTGTTCTTGAGTTAGATGACTATGTGTGGCTCTTGACTTACTTAATCCTCTCTTTAAGGCTGTTTTATTTTCCCTATGTATCTTTTGTGGTCTATACAATAAACACATCCAATTTTAGGGTCACATACAAAAGCACAATTTATAGAAAGAATGAGAAAGAAACTGCTTAACTTAGGAGAAAAGATTACTTTGTATATTAGAATTAATAAATCAAAATGGGAACAACTTACAAATCAAATATCTAACAAAAAAAGTGTGAATTAAGTTAAAATTAGTTTCTCTCTTTTTTTTAAAGATTTATTTGTGCATACAGAACTGGGGTACAAGAGGCTCAGGGGCGGTGAGAGGCTTCACCAGAGACAGAGTGGGGAACAGAACAGGCAGATCC
>NW_004567107.1:49835793-49861718 GCF_000260355.1 Condylura cristata
TTAAGAAAACTTGCACAGATTCAAATTTGTGCTGTCACTGAATCAGCGTGATCATGTTCTCCTTTATGAAAAGACAGTATCTACCTTACAAACAAGGAAGGTATTATTAGGATTAAACAAGTTACACAAATTAAACTCCCAACGTGATGCCTAATAATAGTAAGTTTTCTGGACAGCTATATGCTCTAAAGCAATATGGAAAAGCACCACTGCCTAGAAAATCTTACCCATCTTTACTCAAAAGAGTTACTAAGCATCAGGTCACTATATATATAGTCTTTTCCAAACCATTAACTCTTTTAGCACTCACTTTAAGATTAGAATTATCTCCATTTCACATAGAAGAAATTGTACTTCAGAGACTTGTTCAAAGTCATACAACTAAAAATAATAAAAATAAGGCTTCAGACTCAGTATTATTGATTCCAACTTCATGTAACAATGCTTTCATGGCTCCTTCTAGCAAGTTCCAACTCTCAACACAACTAGGCATTTCTTCCAATGATGGCCATTTATCAGACTGACATGTTAATTGCAAAACATGCTCTAGATCTGCTGACATGTGAAGAGCTGAAGAAATTATTGGGTGTACCCCAAGGCCACATTCTAGTCTTCGGTTTGTTCCATTCATTGCAATCATCACTGTGAAACCCAACACTCACTATCCTTCCAAGCTTCACAGCAAGTCTTGATTTTCTCACTTCTGAATGATACAGTGCTAACACTGCTCAAAGCAATGGCTCCAGTTAGGAGCAAGGTCAATGTTCAGAACGACCTGCTGACATTCCCAATTTCCTACATTAAAACTACATGCTAGAAGATGTCCATACAGACCCAAAATTATTTTGTCATAGAGATGAAAACGTATACTTGTTCATCAGAATAAGCCATCCTCATGATCTCACTATTTCTGAGAAATAAGTATAAGTTTTCAAAATCATTTCCTTCAAAAGATGCTTGTAAAATCAATGCATTACAAAACCTTTAGTTAAGGATAAACAAAAATAATCATATAATTTTCCTTAAATGTCTTTCCCTACTGTAAGATTAGTGAAAATTTCAGTTAAAAAAACAAATCTTGACTGTATTTTAATTACAAAAACCTGACAGTGTCAAAGACATGATCAGTGCTCACTATTTGGTGAATGACTAAGCAACTTGTTTGTAAATAAAAGGCTTTAAAATGCTACCATAAAATGGCAAACTGAAACCAGCGTTCCTTTATAATTTTAGTGAGCATCACCTAGCTTTGTCTGCAGTCATCTCCAATATCAACTATACAGTCAACAGTCTATATGCCCCATATGGAGAATAAGGGGAGAAGCTGCCCTCTCTGTCCCAACTTAGACTCCATTTTCATTTGTCTGAGGAGGTTGGGGAAGCACAAAGACACTGGGAATTTCATACAATAGTTTCCATTTTTCCTTCAGTTTTCCCTCCTAAACCTTGCAATCTTTAAAGTTTGAAAGTCACTTTAAAAGAGCTATCATGTAACTATAGTCAAAAGATTACCACAGTTTTCATTTTAGATGTTTTCTTCTAATTATGTATGAGGAAACACTATACTTCGGAACAGATATCATTTACTGAGGGTAAAGCATATTAGGAAAATTCAATATATAAAGCTGAGGGTTCTTTTACTGCTGGGTGGGTCACTAGATCAGTCTATTGTTACTAGTAGTGAAAGTATAATTTTGTATCAGATCAGATACTTCAGTCTTAAAAAAAAAAAAAAAGAAAAAGAAAAAAGCACCCTCGCGACACTGAAACAATTATTTATTTCCTACTGGGTTTGAGAGCCACACTTGATTTTTAAAATAATAAAAGATAACAGTAATAGAAACTCAACACACACAAAAATTGAATTCAAGCAACTTCTGGATAGTTTTAAATAAAATATTTTTATAGACTATTCTGCTTTCCAGATGTTCAACAGACTATAGAATATCTTCTTAATTCTAATATAGCCTAAAAAATTATTATTGACACAGGCCAAATATGTTTTTCCATTTCCATATAAGATTGTAAAGAAAAATATTAGGTTAGAATTAAAACGACATTTTAAATACATATAGGATTACACAAAAATCACAGCAGTGGAGCGCATAGATACAAAAAATGTAAATACAAAAATGCAATATTACTAGTCAATACCCAAACTAAAAAAGAGAGAGGGACTAATCAATTCAAGCCACTTAGTACTGTGTATTTTGAGAACTGAGTTAAAGCTTCCCATTAGATTTTTTTTATATTAACAAATTTTTTTGAAGAAACACCCAACTTGTCACCAAAAATTGACAAAGCATACAATTCTTCGTACAGTATGTATCATGCTCAAGCGAAGTTAATTTATGTAAGAGGCATATTCTTTGTTCTGCTTCATTTTGTTTTGTTTTTGTTACATAACCCCTGAGAAAACGGCTGAAGACTCACCTCCTCTTCGTGACCTTTCCATTACAGTCCCTCAGGGTCTTCTCCCAGAGCTCTGCAAACCTAGCTATAGATAGCCTCAGTGAGACTGGTAGTTAGCCCTACACTTGTTCCACTATCTTTGACACTTTTTTTTTCTCATCAGCCATGCAAATGACCATTACCCTCTCTTTCTACTTATAAATTACCTGAAAGAGGCCATTTATGTTTTCACTAGTTTTTCCCTAATCCCTTAAAAGACTGAAAGTACTCTGTACCAAATTATTAATGAATTCTGTAACCATTTTCCACCTTAATCCTGAGTGTTTCATACTTTCTGTGAAAGGTACCTATTATTAACTAATTTAGTAACTACTTATTAAATTCTTATGTCCACGCTCAATCATGTGATGTAATAATCACATCTCAAAATAAAAGAATATGCCATATTTTGGACTGATAAAGTGAATAACAGAAAGATAAGGGCTATTATGAAGATACCAATGAAGAAGTAGCCGATACCAAAATATTTCAGGCATTTAAAATATATGGTAAATAATAAATTATGTGACTATATTTTTAATGGACAACAGTCAAAACAACTTGTCAGAGAATAATCCTAAATAAAATAGCAATACAGTTCTTCCAAATGTATTTGTAGAGCTATGATTCAGTGGTATGGAAGGTATAAAAAAGAAAAATATTATCACTCTTCAAGTCCCTGAGAAGTTCTTGGTTTCTTGCATAAACACCACTCCAAGCATTCCCTGCTAGGCAACAGGAATGGGTATGTTCCCTTTTGTCTGTGATTATGTTTATGTCTCGCATTTTCTTGTAACCCAGATGAAGGCCTTATAAAAAATACTAAGTATCCTGAATCCTAACAACTTTCATACAGGAACCTAGCTTGTCTTTATACTCCTAGGAAAAGATATTTCTTTTAGTCACCTACAAATATTTCAAGGAGCATTATGATTTATTGTGGTGCCATTCTATTCGACTTTTTGGGGTAGATTTGGAGACATTACATAGCAAGTTCAATCTTTTTTTTTTTTTAAGATTTATTTATTTGTACTTACAGAACTGGGGTACAGGCCAGAGGCTCGGGACGGTGAGAGGCTTCACCAGAGACAGAGTGGGGAGCAGAACAGGCAGATCTACGAAGTACACTGCTGAGGGGAGCGGCGGGCGGAGTCAGGAGAGGTCTACCAGGCCATGTGGTCAGGAATCGAACTCATGCAGAAGTGGCTTTAGCTTCTCAGTGCTGTGCTTTAACCCGCTGCGCCACCAGGGAAGGCCCACAATCTTTTAATTTTTGCCATATTGAGATGTTTTTTTCTTCCTATTTTTGGCAGAGTAGTGACCCTAACCTAAATACTCTGCTCCCAAAAAAGGGAGGTTAAGTCTTCCAGAATTTTCTGCATAGGCGGTGAGAATTCATTCACTGAACCAGTAAGTACTCAGCTGCTACGATGTGCAGCACCTTGAGTTGCTGATTAAAAACCAAAGCAATAACTGCAAAGGTCTTCCAGAGCACCCACAATATGACCAGCAAGCTGTGAAGTGCCTCCCAAGCACTTTCTCATTTCACTTTCACACTACATAAAGTAGGTGTCCACTCCTGAGCTGAGGAAACTAGATCTTAGGAAATAGAAATAATTTCCTCCACTATAAAGCAAATAATGTCAAGACCCATCTCCTGATTCCAGAATATATTCTATTGCTAACGCGCATAATATATTTCATAAGGTTTTGTTCCACTTGATCTTCAAATTGAAATCTAAAGTACATATGAGGTGAGGATGATATATCTAAGACAGCCACTAGTCAATAGCGGAGACAGAAAACGAGTATCAGTAAAAAGCGGATTTTCCCAATTTGAGGACCTTATCTCGCATTAGCTCAGTTAATAGCTCATTTGTCCCGTGTTTTATATTCAGCTTAAATAATTTATATCTCTTCAACTTATACATATTGTCTGTTTTATATGTGTTCCCTTAATATTTTCAATGACTTTCGCACTTGTATCTTTTATTCATAAATTTTTTCCCACTACAGTTATACTTTTAAAACATGCTTTCAAGCTTTTGCTACTGTCAAACTAGAAATTAACTAGTAGAAGTAGCTGATAATAAATTTTTTCTAATACTGTCACTGTCTCTTAATTTACTAACTTCTGCTATATTCAGAGTGCCTTGATTATCTATAAATACACTATAGGAAACAGAGAGAGAAATCCTTCAAGTTATAAAAGAATTCTTACCTCAGCAAATAGATGTATTGAAAGTTTCCTTTAGAAATTGAATCCCCCTGGGCCCTCCATGGTGGCTCGGTGGGTTAAATACAGCACTAAGAAGCTAAAGCCACTTTAGCATGAGTTCGATCCTCACCCCAGAGGTGACCCACATGGCATGGCAGACCTCTCCTGACCCGCCCGCTGCTCCCCTCAGCAGTGTACTTCCTCAGTCTGCCTGTTCTGCTCCCCACTCTGTCTCTGATGAATCCTCTCACCACCCCTGCACCTTTGGCCTATACCCCAGTCTTGTATGCATAAATAAATAAATCTTTAAAAAAGAAAAAAAATTGAATCCCCTCTTGTGAATTAAAAGGACCTTGTTTTCTAAAAACTAAACTTACAAAAATTCTTAGAAACCTCTCTTAAATGAAAGAAAGCATATGGTTGTTTATTTTAAAACTGGAAAAAAGCAAATATTTTAACAAAGAAAATAAACAGACACCATACAAGGGAGAATAGTGACATGGCAATTTTCAAGCTAATCTGAAAATTGCAGAATCCAGGAGACAGAAAAACTCATAACTCTCACCTTTTCTTCCATAGCTGACTCTCAAAGAAAACGTTTTCCTTACAACGAACCTCAAATATGACCTTTGGTATTACTGGAAATCTGGCAGTACATTTTTAGTGGATTCTTTCTGTTTCCCAGTCACTATCAAATGCAATGCTTGATATTAATTGACCAGAATTTAAATAACATGTTTTCCATCCACTGAAAAAGATAAAAGCAGTCATTCTCATGAAGGCCACAGCTAAGACTGACTTCATCAGAATCCTTCCGATGAAAAGGTATAAAAGAAAAAAAAAAAAACCCACAGAATTCTTGAATCAATTAATTTCATTAATTTACAAATGATAAGATTTTTAATCATTATTTTCTTCCATGTGCCTTAAAAAAAAAAGCTATAATATTCACAAAATAACAATTGTTTGTTTTTATTTTGGCCACGGAGCAGTAAAACTAATACAAACAAAGTGAATTTAGGCCTCTCTCAGACTCAGTACACACAGCTGCAAAGTGAGAAGGTCCTCAGGGATTCTCCCAGCTCTAAAATTTAGGAGTTTAAAGAACTCTTTCTTTAAAAAAGCAAGCTTTTTATCTAGATTGAACTAAATGATTTGACTATTGGACTTTGAATTGAGCAACATGGAAATGTTACTCAAGAGTCAAGTTACACATTTTCCATTTCTCTTTAATAAATAAAATATATTAAAATCCCAATTTCAACAAGAGTATGATAAAGTTTATTAAAATTTGCTCAATATGAAGGGGACCCTCCCTCTGTCAAGGTAACCAGAAGTCAAATTCCTAAGATTCCAGAACTAAGAGGGGAAGTAGAATTCCTCCAGCCAATCCCCTCACTTGACAGATAAACTAAGTCAGTGAGAGGCCCTCAGTTTCCCAGGTACTTGTAAGCAACTGCCTTTTCCCATCTAGCATGCAGCTTCAAGCACCATGTGGCATAAAGTGAAACTCTACTTCAGTAACCAAAGGACTAGAAAAAGGTAATTCCACTACCAGGTCACTAAATAATTTAGAGGCTAATTTTTCTTTTTCCCCTAATGCAAAGACCTTACAATTCAAAGTACATTCATTAAGTAAAACACCTTGTCCATATGCAGAAAAGTCTTCTCCCATTCGCATCTTAAGAACATAGCAAACAAAAAAATAATAATAATAATTTATCAGCCCCTAGAAAACAAAACTGAAATGAAATGAAGGATGGAGTAAATCTAAATTGTATATTTTCATTCCTTCTAAAAGGATTAAATAACAGAATTCTAAATGGTTTGTTTGTACTTTCCATGCAATATGTAGATTAACCATGAAATTCTGTTTGGGACACTTTGACATCTGTTTTCAGTGCATTACAATGAAATCTGGGGACTTGATACATACATTTGCTGTAATAAAACTGTCACTAATCAGTGTTTTCCAAAATATTGCCCATAACTATTACTATTCAGTAGTCTCATTTGCATGATCTAATATTGTTGCTACATCATGTTTTTCTCTGACAATGTGTGAGCTGGTCCCAGGCACATGGTCTAAAATGGCTGCAAACCACTCAATATTTCAGCATTTCCATAGTTCTCTGTATATACACACACAATCTGCCCTAGAACTTAACTAATACTTCATTCTTCAAGAAATAGTTTCCCTATAATGAACATCCAAGGTTGAGTCCGCATCCTAGGGTGAGAAAAACTCAACAACAATAAAAGGGATCACACTGAGGAGGAAATTATGCCTCTTGGGGCTCCCACAACAGAAGATGTAAACATAATCCAAACTCAGAATTCCCTTCAACAAATTTGATACTTTGGGATAGTGAACATGGAGACTGTCATTAATTTAAACTATTTCCATGAAACCAGAACTAGATCAGACTACAATTTGGTATATTTCATTTTCTCTAGTATTAATGAATAGTTGGAGCAATGGCTGGTATGAAGAAATAACAGCTCAGCAGGTTTTAACACACCTCCTGGATATCAGTTTGAATAAATGTTTCCATTTCATATCGCATATATCTTGTGTGTTTTGTACAAAATTTTAATCTCAGGGTAAAAGTAATTTTGAAAGTTCAAACACGTTATTCACAGGAAAATAAAACTAAACTAAAAAACTATTTGTCTACCTATGCCGATTCAAAATGAATTCCATATTTTATTAGTACTTGGAATCATATATTGCTTAACAGTCCAATATAATTTCTTTTTGTCCTCTTATGAACTCATCTTAAACCTGAAATATGTTCCTCCATACACATGTTTTATATTATACAAATGTTGGATACAAAAAGCAGATTAATTGTAGGCCCTAATGCTGTGTTTGTTAGTCCTAAGAAGTCATTCCAAATGTTCCAAAAGGGATTAATGTAGTATAACAAGTCTATTTAATTACTGTAAGACCAGTGATCCTATTACTATAGCAGCTTTTCCCTTACTTGGTGACTGTAAATATAACAGATATTGTTACATGATAACTGTAAATCTTATGCAAAAATATTAATGCCTTACTATCAGTAAATAGAGAGAAATGTGTTAGCATCTCCAGGAGACTATAAAAGTTAACCAATATCTACAAATCATATCTGGCATTCCATTTTAGGTCAACATCAACTTTAAATCACAACACAGAAACAAAGCCTTTTAAATGTATTAGAAAGACAAAATACCAAGACCTGCCACAGTCAAGTTTTAATGCATTTTTCACATTTTAAATATCTTAAATATACATTTTAAAAAGTTTTGATGAACTTTCACATTTTAAATATCTTAAATCTACATTTTAAATATTTATATATATAAAATACAGGATTTATGTGTTCCTCATGAACATTAGAACTAGCAACAAAGCCAGGTCCGTTCTCAAAAAGAAAAGACACGACACAGATTATTAAAAATTATGTGCCAGAATCTAAACAAGCTAATCAATGTTCTGATTGTGCTTTCTGCACACCCTAGTTACCCTTTAACTAATGAACAAACAGTGAAATAACTTTTCGTATTAACTCCTAGCTAGAATTCCTAGGTATTCTTACAAAACTCTCCATAGAAGAATATGATGCCTTTCTGCTGAGTTAGGGTTGTGAATATGGACTAATCGATCCACTTTGCAAACCTGCTGTACAAAGTGGACTAGGAAGGCAGTCCACTGGCCTTGGGGAACAGCACCCGACTCCTCCCACATATCTGGCCCAAAATGTGGCTTGAAGACCACACAGATCCAATCCGAATCAAACACTGATCCCAAATCCAGCTGGGGAAGAAGTAAATGTTTTAACAACATCCAAGTTGTCTTCCAGTTGATCTTAGTAAAAAATGAAATCACTGTTAGTGATAAATATTAACCCTTTTCCTCGAGAGATCACTTCATTTTCTTAACACCATAAAAAGGAAGAATGGCGAAAAACAGACTTGAAGAGTTAAACAGTCAAAACAATCTAGTCAAAACAATTCATGTAACTAATTAAATATTCTGAGGTTGTGACCCAACTTGGTGTCATTTTTAAATCAGATCCTTTCAGGCTTAAAAAGAGTCTAAAATCCAGCAGCTTGTTCGTCTTCAGGAACAATCCAGTCTAGCCACATCATCATCATTTCTGTCCAACCAAATCTAAAACATAAGTGCAGTTCTCCCAAATGTTGGCAACTTAATTTCTTTTTTGTAAATAAAAATCTTATGCTTTTACTGGAGTGCAATGAGTTACAAGTACTTGCTAAGACACACTTCATTCAACATCAGTGCTTAGTTCTCTAGAAAGGCACGAATAAAATTCTTTTACTCCTTCCTTGAAAATATTCCTAGACTGAACACTTTTTTCCTAATAAATCAGATTTAAAGAACTACTAAAACAGTAGGGTAATTCTAATGTAAAGAGATCTTAAAGTTACAGGCAACCAGCTAACACCATGTGTATGTATTCCAACTTCTTTACTAATACATATACAATTATTGTGACCAGGACTTTCATTTTCTCTTTGGAAGATCTCATCACTTGAAATAGATAGAAATGGGCTGATGACTTCTTACTTCAATACCCGATCACTTCTTTTCATCAATAGGTTGTTTCTCTGGATTATGCTATGATCCTTAGCATGTAGAAAGAGCATTTGCTTTTACTTAACAGGATTTATTTCACGTAATCTGAAATCAGCTCTGGGCAGTAGGCACATTAATCTCCATTTTACAAAACAGAAAACCAAAGCCCATGGAGTTTAAGTGACCTGACCAAGATCTCAAACTCTTGAGAGAGGGCTTCTATCCAAACTAAAGCACAAAATGGTAGATTGATTTACTTCCTTTCCACACATTACCAAAACTAAGAAATCAGGAATATGGGAGAGCTGTTGTATTCCAAAAGCAACCCAGACTTCAAAGGATACTAGAAAACTTCAGGTTGCAAATTACTCAATCTATGAATGAACCATCTTTTTAAAGTAATTCCTGAAAGATTTAATCGTTCCCTTTTCCCCCAACTTCTCGGCGATTCTCTGCTACACACATATACTCACCAGCACTCACCACACATGCCAGCACCCACCCACAACCCCATGTCCAGGAACTTAACCTCTTGAACTCAATAGCTCAGATCCACTTTAAATTCTTTCACTGGAAGAACTGAGACAGACTTTTGGAAGAAGTCATGAACATTCGTTCAAACCTCATGGGCTGGGTCACACACACAGTCCCCACCTACTGTATATGGCCAAGTAGCTTACTGCCCACATCCAAACGGATTCTATGTTGGCACTACCCCATGGATGACCACTGATTAGCAGAAGGCAAGAGAGATGTTTTCATGTCTAACTGATTTTAGAGAAGGGAAAGAAACTGAGTTTTGGAAACTGACTAATCAGCCTCACACAAGGAACAGACACTGTTCTTCCTCAGACCCCCACACTGCAGGATTATTGGCGTGATGAATGCTAGAAAAAACACTCAATTCCTTCACCTTGTGAACACGCCTGTGTAAAAATTCTTTAGAACAACCAAAAAGAAAAACCTCTCACCTGCCATTTCAGATATTCTAAAAATAGGAATAGAAAAACTAGTGCTTCCCCCCCGAATTCTAGTGCCTATACCACATTGTCTCTCATCTGTCAGTGTATCCACACACACGTATAAACAGTATGCGACACGCAAGAAAGGAAATGCACATTCTAACTTAAACTTCCTTTTTTCCTCTAATAATTTAAAAATAAAACATAACAGCTTGGATTTTAAATATTTAATCTGGCAAATATAGGAAAAATCATGAACTACAATGTCATATTTGGCAAAGAAAAATTTGGTAGGATAAAAATAACTGTTTTAACATTTTAGAAGGCATTTCCAATATTTTTAAAATAATTACACTGCTACAGAAGAGAAGAACAGAGGTAAAATTCCCCATCTTTATATATGGGGAATGAAGAGCAGAGAACATGTACATAAAGCAAAGAGAAAATTTTTGTATTCATTAAAATAAATATTTAATATCATATGCTGGCAAAGTCCCTACAGAAATAAAAACTTCAAAGTTACTAATGGTTCACTATTCTGTCATGAAATTTAGTTATTTAAGTCACAAATAGGCTTCCCATAAAAGTGATAAGGAATACATTGCATTATTCTCACTTTTTAAAATTTTGTCTTTACCCTACATTTTCAGTTTACAGCTTTCTCTAATCCTTGGCAATTCTTTATATGATGAAGTAGAAAAAGCAGTCACTTTAGGGCTTACACATCGGTAACCAAAAACATAACTATATTTACCACTTTTACCCTGTGTAATGACAATAAAATATTTTTATTGTAACAGCTGAAAATGTTGAAATGTGACTATTAAGGAAGCCATAAATATAAAAAGCTGAAAAGTCAACCTCACAAGAGTGGGGGAAAGGAAACTGTGATAAGTATCATCATAAAACACAGAAACTGAAAATCTAAGCAGAAGGAATCCAAATCCCTCCAAATGCCAGAATACTACCCCCCACCTCCTGGGGCAAAGAGGGCTGCAAATTTGTCCCCATCACTGTCAGTAAACAAAAGAAAGTCACTTCTACAGCCAGACCATGTCAAACAGAAGACTCAGCTACTGCAGAGGGGCTGCCTTGAATCCACTGGGGTGTAAAGTCAGGGCCTGGGCTTTTTGTCAGCTATTACCATAAAAGAATAAGAGGAAACAGTGACATTACTACACAATGGAAAGGTCAAACAGCTTGCAGCCATTTCATGACCCAGACAAGTCAAGGTCAAGGGATTCAGGTAGCAACTTAGCCAGGGCATAAGTTACAGCACAAATGAATTGTTTTAACACATCAGCTTTGGTCAATTAAACCTAACAAGGCAAGTTGCATCACGTAGCAGGGTTCCTGACACCAAGGCCAGAAGCTGAGACCGACCTCATAAAACAAGGCTTTTAACATAGCATAGCAAATTTAAGGTAATCCATCCAGAAACTGCAGATGTCAGAATAATAAAATACAAGTTGTCCTAAGCAGGAACATTTTTCACACTTTAGAATTCTCTAATAGAAGGGTATATAAGCTTCCTATTGACATACTTGTGTTATTGGCACAGGCATAAATGCAATCTCCTACTCACGTGAATTACAGAATACACCCTATTTCAACTAACTTAACATCTGTGGTCATGATTAGATTTTGTCCTACGCTACAGCATTCCCTGTTAACAGTAACACATTTCTCCATGTATTTTTTGTGAACTTTGAAAAATCAACTTTTAAAAAAATCTACAGCTTTATTTGGTATCAGATTATATATTAAGTGTTTCGTATTAACTGATATTATTGGTATTGTGAGGTTTGTGAAAAACATGTGCATTTTAAAATTCAGTGGAAAACTCATTTATTTTGAGAAATGGAGATGAGGCTAACCAGAATTTTAAAACTGGATATACTTAGACTTTTTTTTCCAAAGGCATTGCTGATATTTTTGCACTTGTTTAAACAAATTCCATTTTCAACTGATTCGTGCTTCATCCATAACTTACTACATGCTCTGAACTGCATTAAAATGGGATCCCGAAAATATACAACCTCCAGGCAACACTCAGCTAGTAAAATTACTTCATCCATCACCCCATATTTTCAATTATAGTCCTTATTCAGAGTCCTTTAATTTGTCTGAGCTTCATCAATGCTATCCTGTTTAAACTATCATCTTAAACAGAGAAACTGTGTACCTAAGTGTGTTATTATAATATATTTATGCACAAGAAAAGTTTGCATTCCCATCTTAGAACACTGCTTGTAAATTCTGAGGCTTTTTTTTTGGGGGGGGGGTGGTATGTGTGGCCTTCAATTCAGCCCCAAGGTCTTTCCACCTCATTGGTTAATTGGTAGCCATTTCTTCCAATTTTCTGAATAATATAACAACCAAAAAGCCCAACCATTCAAGTCCCATTAGTCGCACATCCTGTAACATTCAGTCTAATACAAACTAATCCCACAGACTCACTCCTCACTACACACATTTAGTTTTCACAAGTTCTCTGCAGTTTGATGATTTATTCTCTATGCCAAATCCCAACAACTGAATTCAGTTAAATTAACCACATCATGTAATTAGAGTTCAAGGACCCAAGAATGTACTTTAAAATGAGACGACATACCACGTTGCCACAGAAAAGTGAGCATGAGTAAGAGGAAGAGCCCCTCTTGCTGGGCTTGGCGCTGAGGCATGCTGCTGTAATAACTCCAGTTTCCGATCGCATAACCACTAGTCCTTGAGATTTCTAAAATTATTCCTCCTCCACAAGGATAGAGGAAAAAGAGTTGGAAAACTTTGCTTTGAACATTATGTTGGCTAATCCTTTGCTCTGTCACAGCATAGATACTGAATCCGAGTGTCACCTGCTGTACTTTTCATCAACTTTAAACCAGAAAGTGCTACTCGTGCACAAACCGAAGAGAAACTTCTATCCAAAAGTTAGTTTCAGTGCAAAGGATCACCTTTTTCAGTTATTTACTAATTCGCTAATTCTCTATTTTGGTAAACATTTCATATGCTATCTCCACTCACTGCAAACCCTTCACACAAGCGACAGTTATTCCTTTGATTATAAAGTTAAGTTCCTTTGATTATAAAGTTAGTTATCATGGAAGCCACTGGGATGACAGAAATGAAAGCTTACTTATCTCAATTTTTAAGAATTCCATAGAATTCTGACTCACCCTTCTCTGTGATCCCTCCCTGCTCAGGTGTGGTGGTGTGGACTGGCAGGCAAACACGGCAAGAGTGAAAGAGTGTCTGTCACAAAACAGTTTTTGTTTTTTTTTAAGCCCACTGGTCTCGCTTTCCAGTTCAGTCAGGCATCATGAAAGTTTATGAGGAGAAAGACTTTACCAAGTCAGATAAGTTGGACTGTTGTTTCTAATTATAGAGCCAACTTAAAAGGAACAAGGTAATGGAGGATTAAAAGTTTAATTTCCTTTTGGCAGTTTTCTCCCAAATTCCGAAGTGAGAGCTAAACAAGAAAGTAAACAGAAAAATCCAACCAGTTCTATATTACATTTATGTTTGAACAGATTTCTTAGGCACCATGTTAGAAAACAGACACTTTAACAGACTAAATCAGTGGCTAGCTCTGTCTCTAGGCATACATGCTAATAACTCTACTGGAGGGCCCTCTTTAGGGAGACCCAGCCATTGTCTCCTGTCATGGCAGTGCAGTTCCCCCAAATTACAGTTATTCCTGAATAACAAACATCATTTATGTTCTTTCACATGGGAATTTATTTTACATCACAAGGAACACAGCACACTGTATTTGCAAATCCAAACACAGAACCTAGTGAAAAAAAAATGCATTACAAAAGTTACAGAGCTGTGTATTTGGGGGAAGGTGCTGTGTGAGGAGAAATGCCTAATGCTGCCAGCAGGATCTTTTACCAGCCTCTTTGACTCCAGAAGGACGATCATAATATGTTAATATATATTTTATAAAGTTTGAAAATCATAGTTGATGCAAAAATGAACCTCCCCCTAGTCCTCACTCCCCACCTCTCTCTTTCCCCTTTCCCTTTGAAAAGTGAGATCATATTAACAGCAATGCAAGAGCTTAGTTTGCCATATCAGAACACAGATGCCAAGCTTTCCCAGCTGGCAACTGTGGCCTCAGAGTTTAACTCTTCAATTGTCTGGTAAAGCTATCTTGTAGCAGGGACATCATGGCTTAGAGGGCAAACTCTGGCCGCTTAGTCTGTGTTTTCTTCTTATCAGTGAGAAAACTGCTAAGTATCTTATCTTACAATATATGTTCCCACAAAGGTCTCATTAAGCACAGGAGTAAGACAAACCAATAAGAGCCCTTCTTTATCTGGTGAACTGTGTGTGAGCCAGAATGCAAACAAATGAGCACTAGAGTTCATGAGTTCAGTTAAGGACAGGATGCTAGATGGGAAAGCTTAACAGTGTTCCCCTAAGTCAAACATGCCTTCAGAGTACTGTTCCTACATACAAATGTATGCCCTCTGACCATGTCATAGTGCAAGCACACCAAATCACCCTAGAGAATAGCCTCATTTTAACAAATAATGAAAGCTTAGCTTTCCCCATTATGGGAAATACCTGCAAATGAAGTGAAATTTATTAAATGTTAAAATGTGCTGTCAGCTTGCAGACAATTATCTACTTATGCTTTTCATAAAGAAATAATTGTTACCCAAAAGGATTCTAAAAGTCACTTTTAGGAGATAAGGAAGAAAGGAGAAAATAATTCTCAGTGTTTGCTTCCTCACTAATGATATATGACAACTAGGAAGGATTCAATTTCAAAAACAGTAACAGTCATTACAACTTCCCCTGTAAACAAGGCACATTTTTCACAACTTCAAAATGTTCCTCCATGATCATAATTTAACAACACAATGAAGATGCCATTCAAGAACGGATCCCAGTATTAAGGGTTCAACAAGGCTAAAGGGTGCTCCTCCCCATGACAGCCAGGAGGGGTTTCTGGACACTGCCTGGTTCTCCAAAACACGTTTAGTAAGAGTGCAAAGCAAGGTCCAAAAATCAGTTAGACTGACTCAGTTTAAACGACTCTCTTCAATGCACATCAACAGTTCCTATCTCCTGAGATCTTTAAACTCCTTTCTTAGAGATGTGGACTCTCTCTTTCTTCAAACTCCTCCTTTACCTAGGAGAAAACACAGCCCCCCTGCCCTGCTCCACCCCGCCTTTCTTCCCCTTCACACAGGGCTGGGCTGGGGACTCAAGGCCTCCCAAAGACCAGACTTCACTCTGTGCGGCCCTTTGGGTAGAACTGCTAATCCTTCTTATTAATTAAGGAGATAATGGTGGTTAACCGGAAAGCAATATTAATGCTAGCTATCTAGGAAACTTCAACCAAAATTATTTTAGCCTTTTGATTGTTTTTCCTGGTGTGCAGAATTGTGCTCTGAGAATTTGGCAACATTTGGATGCAGAATTGAGAAATTCAGCAATGACTGATTTATATCAGACATTAACACACAGATTTCCTCATTAAGGTTTAATTTTTTTCCCTTAGCATTTACACTGCTGCACATTAGTAACTAGAAAGAAAAGTAAGGTCCTCTCTCAATGTGTTACTATAAAATTTGGAAGTGTGGAAACTGAGGGAACTAAACATTGCCTAAGAAATAAGCAGGGATGTGCCTGAATGCACCAGGCATGATGAATGTATTTCTTATCACTCCATTCGGCTTGTCCTCCACACCCTTCTCACAGCACACCCGGCATCCTAGAGTACATTTATGGCCCAGGAAGGTGTGTTGTGCAAGGCTTGCCTGGTTTTGGTTTTGTTTTGTTTTGCTTTGCTTTGCTTTCATGAACGCAGTAACAAAGACAATATGGGGAATAGGTACCACCTGCCCAAGAATCATTGGCTATCTTTAATATCTTTGGGGGAAATGGGGACCACTTTAGAACTAATTTCTCCTTTTAATCTTTCACAGTCGTTTAAAATATATCTTTTTGTGAAAAAGGCAAGGTTTTATATTAGCTAAGGTTTGCTGCAGCAAACAAGCAAGCAGCTTTCATTCAGAGATTGTCAAAAACTTTCCAGTGTGCCCACTGCAATGCGGATGCCAACCAACGAATCAAAGGCATTCAGCAACTAGACAAAGAGGGTCTGATGCCAACCTCGGTGCCACTGGCAACCATTATTGGCATCAAGCACAGTGTCTGCCTTTTTTTTCCCCTCGCCTGGCACTTCACAAACAAAATGGCGGTTCTTGTAGCAACGAAACAGCCGAAGCGCAGCCCTCTGAATCAATAACGTCAAATGATTTTATGGATTCAAACACAGTTGCTCCCAAATGATGTGTGTGTTTTAGGTAAAATGGAAGTTCTATAATTTTATAAATGATTATATCGCATATGACCCTTTACTAAAGTAGAGGAATAGAAAAAATGGGCTGAATTGCGGTCAACCAGGCTATATACATAGAAGAAGCTGAATAACAAAGAGATTTAGCTTTAAAGAGAAGACTGCCTTGCGGCCATGTGATGCAAAAGTCTCAGGAACTAGATATCAAACATGATTTCAAAATGCATAAATTTCTCCCAAAACCCTATCAGAGGCAGATGTAGCAATATAGGTTGTGTCAAAGACCTAGTAACTCTTCCCTCATTTCAAAAAAGACAAGGCTGCCAGGCATAAAGAAAAAAAGTGTGGGTTGAACCAAACGAGAAAGAGGGAAAAAAGGAAAGCAGAGGAAGTTGGTCAACAATGGAACTTTATTACATGTTGGTCCTTACATCCTCCAGAAGAGATGCATTTGTGATCTTGTATAAATAACCAAGAGGACTATTGACATTTCTAGATCTGGAAATTGTCAATATATTGTAACATCACTCCACACTGCAATGCGGATGCCAACTAACAAATCACAGGCATCCTGAGCTAAACAAAGAGGGTCTGATGCCAATCCTGGTGCCAGTGGCAACCATCTTTGGCATTCTCTCTGTTCTTTCTCATGTTTTCCTCCCAGTCCTTTAGAAGTGGAGTGAGAGAGAAAGGGGGAGAAAGGTAATTTTGTTGCTCATTCTGTGCCAAACATTACATTTTTCTTTTTGGATTTTTCTTTCCCGTTTTTCTTGATACTTCTTCACCTAATTTATAAAACAGACGTAAGCGGGTTTGCATGTACTTAGAGGAGAAGTAAAAAGTGGTGATGGGAGATACGCAGCCTTCTGATTGACTACAGACTTATCTGTTACATGCCTTCTTTAATCAACTGCACCACGGAACGACATAATTAACCTACACTCCCCAGCCCCCAAAAAGATAGGTTTAGAAAAAGGGAAAACACAAAAGCATCCTGATATGACTTTTTCAAAAAAGAGCCAACAGATGTTAAAAAGAGATGACGTACTGGCAGGTGGCAGAAGGTACAAATGAGACGCGCACGGTAAAATAAGGAAAAGTTCTTACAATGCAGACCTTTGAAGCAACAACAAAATCAATGTTTGATCAGAACACATGTCTCCAAGAGTTGCACAAAACTTTATGATTATCGTGACCGATGGTGCAATGCAGAAGGCATTTAGGCAGTTTTCTTCCTTCAATGTATCTTCACAAATCCAAAGGATATGTTTTTATTGTCAGTTCATCAACCAAGGGAGTTGGCTGCCTGCCCCAGCAGTGAATGTACCTGCATGCACACCCCAAGGACTAGCCTTCAAGCAAGTTAAAATGGGAGCAACAGTGAAGTGATTGAAAATCTTCCCTCTTTGCACTGAAAAGTGGGTCTGTTCATGACCCACTTTTAAAACTTTACTCCCAGGCTTGACTTTCACAACACAGTCTCAACACATTTACAATCACTCCAACAAAAAATACACAGCCCACCTTAAAATTCTGCTTCCTAGACAGCTGTCAATCGAATGAAGTGTCATGTGTTAATGAGCTTTTATTTTAGGACCCACAAGGTGAATTATATTTTTCCTCAAACCATAGTTATTTGGATTTTAATTTTTTAAATGCATGGAAATAGTAAATGCAGTGTTGCATTAAAAAAAATCATTTTTTCCATCTATATGATGGCCAGCACCATTATTTGACATCAAATTAAACTTTTAAAGTGACATTTAAACATATCTCTAAAACTAGATCAAGGAGAGAGAAGACAAAAAAGGCCATAGTAAGTACCTAGATTTCTGAGTTAAAAGAGTAATTTTGATATTTTTTTGAATGATAATAAAGTTCACAGCAATTTATTATATCCCACATTTATATACCAACAATCAGATAACTGTCTGCCACCTGGCTGTCTGCAGGCCACTTCCCCTACCACCAGGCCAAGTTAGGAAATGACCCACCATCTGTGGCAGATCAAACTTCAGTCCACTTTTGGTATGCTGGGGTTTTTTTTTGTTTATTTTTTTTTTTCTTTTAATGATGTTTTACTATGGACTGTTGTGAATCTAAGGACATCAATATTCTGACATTTATTTAAAGAAAAGAAATTTTCACCTACTCAAGTAAATATATGTTAAGAAAAATGAAAATAACAAGGAAACATACTTTATGAACTCAAAAACAGTCAGCAAAAGTACAACCCTTTTTGAATTATTCAGGCAACATTTACATCACTCTCTTTATCAAGTATTTTTTTTTAAAATCGGTATGGTATGCGGTTACTGCATTCTTTATGAGATTTATTTTAAACCAGTGTAACCAGTCCACTTTCTGTTTTTGTTCTGTAATGTTCTGTAAGGAGAGCTGCGACTCCTGGGTAAGTTTTACAAATTTACATTCAAGTAAACTAACAATATTTATGTGTTCCCAAATCATTCTGGGAAAACACGGTAACATAAACTACTTAAACAAGAACTATAGTCCATTCAATTTACAGTGAATATGACATAATCAAAAGTGTAGGTATTGATAGAAATATTTAAATTAAATAAATCTAGGTCTACCTAACATAGACTTTGTGATTGTGGCTATCTCAAGGATTTTGTACTGGAAAACATTAATTCTATTTCAATGCAATAGCACTAGATTTGTGAACAAAGTTCATCTGCCTCGCTAATTAAGGCTAACACAAAGATTATTAAAGAGTGTCTTGACTGTTCATAAATAAAGTTACATTTTCAAACTGGGAAAAGATAAGTGATGCAAGGAATGGAAACTAAGATAAAAACTGAAGTGGAGTGAGCTCTATTTTTACATTATTCTGTGTCTTTGAAATAACGTATGTAATTGCAAAGCCATGTGAAATGCATCTCTCTGTGGTCTTTAAATATTCACACCTCTCCGAGTCTGAAAGGCTCACGTCTATTTCCATGGCTTGCACATGGCAGTGGCCCTGTGAGTGGAAGCAGGCATGCCACTCTCCCCAGAGTGGGGGGACGAGACCTACAGGCCTGGAGGGCCATCTAACCCGAGCCAGAAACGCCGTATATACGTGGGCAGTGTTTGCCGTGCGAGAAGAAAGAACAATCTGCTCCTACCTTGCTCCTGCACGTAGTATGCCAAAAACAAGTCAAGCTCCTTAACTGATACTGTGATATGGTGTGGCTGGACACAAAGTGCTGGGTTTGTGCAATGTGGGGACTTCATGAGCCGCTCTCCATCGGTACTTTCCAAGGGGATGCCTTTGAACAGGATCACCATGACTAGATCCAGACGCCAGACTTTGTCTGCCTGTCGCAGGCAGTCGATCCTCCTAATCTTACCCTTCTGGTCTGGATTGGATAAGACACAGCACGGGTGCTTCTTGCCAGTTACGGTGAGCACAAAGTCCTCTCGGTACTCCTGGCGGATATCTTTGCGCAGTTTGGCCAAGAGCCTAGATGCCCACTTCTGTTTGATTTCAGGCTTTTCGCTGAGAAGCTCATCTTTGACTGCTCTTTCTTCATCCTTTGACATTCGCTTCTCATGCTTTTTAAAGTACTTGCGTTTCCGAGCCTGCAGGTTGAACCAAGTATAGGCGATTGCACGGACATGTGGAAGTAGTGCCTCGATGAATGGGTGAAATTCATCCTGTGGAAAACAAGGGGAGAAAGACGACACACATCGTCTGTTTAGTTTGAAAAGCTCAAAATATTAGCCCCCAATCTACCCCCAAATCAGGACAAAAAGTTATGCAGAAAAAAATTACACTCCTTTCTTATTCAAAATCATCCACAGGACAGGTTAAGAGGAAAATTAAGTATTCCAAGCTGCCCCTTTTCCACCAAAATTCACAGGTTTATTCTCCCTCCTGAAAAGAAAATAAGGTTTATATTTGTATTTCCACTCTGGCCCCATCCCCCTCAGTCCCACCATGCATCCACATTCTTTAAAACCTAAGCAGCCAAGGTACTTGGTACCTAATTTAATATTTAAATATCTGATTGACCAACTAACACTAAGCAGTACCATTTTACAAAGAACACAGTGAGAATTTTTTTTTTTAATCGGAGCAGAGCTGTTCAGAAGGCAGGAGCGATGCCACAGTTCATTTCTCTTCTCTGTGGCACAGAAACACAAAGCGTATAGATGCTCAGTGTAATGCCACACAGTTCCCGCTTTTGGAGCATGCTCTCAGCAAGAGGCTGCTGGTGGCACAAAGAGCATGCGCCATTAAACTTGATCCATTTTCTTATCAAACGTCCAACATTCCAACACTGAAACAGCACCATTCCAAGAGTGGTAACTAGAGAAACCGGTATACAGTGAGGGAAAGTGGGCAAAGGACACAGCCTGTCGTCTCGGTGTCCTGAACAGAAGGTTTCCATACTTTGAGCAGTGCATTCTCTCGCTCCACCAACACTAGCCCCAACACACACACACACACACACTCTCTCTCTCTCTCTCTCTCTCATGCTCCACTCCATACTCTCTCACACACACACTCTCACATTTTTAAATTAAAGTTTTTAAAGTTGAAAACAAAAATCAGATTAATGTTCTTCCAGCAGCTTTCCTATAGAAACTGAAGCCCCACAGAGTCAGTTAATTTGTTAACCGATCACAAGAGCATGGCAATTATTCTAAACCCCTTAAAAATCAATCTGAGGTGAACAATGAAAAATGGCAACTTGGCACCAACTTTACATTCTTTGTGTCTCTGCATGCGGTGGCAGGGTGACACCAAGAGTGCACTGCTGGTCACTTACTGCTTCTGTGGAATCAATACAAGTCATCTGCTATGTATATGAATTCTCAGACAGGAGTGTGGGTGTACTTATGCATGTGCTTGTGAATTACATGTGGACAATTGTATAGAATCCAGTCTTTTGCTGGAGTGTCCAGGCTTCTACCTTTTTTCCTGCCTGTTTCATAGGAGCCTATTTTAAGGGAGGGAGGCAGCAAACAGGGCAAGATAATCTTTACCTAGAGATATTTCAAGTTACTTCCCAAAGCACTCAGTGTTTCATTACTTCCTGCCATAGGTAAAACCTGTCTCCTAAGATCGGGCCATTGCCGTTCGGAGAAAGAGCTTAATATCCCGGGCTTGCACACTGGGTGCATGGAATAAGCCAGGACCTGAAGCAAATGAGAACTTCCACCATGCCACTTTTCTGATCACTCTGACTATAGTGTCACCCTGACCATAAAAATAACTTTCTCTAACTGATCATATCCCAAGTCAAATCTTACTGACTAGTGCTAGTCACCCTGAATAATGTGGAATAAATTCTATTTTCTCAGCAGACTGATGAACTCCATTAAGTATCTATCGTGATGAAAGTACAAGTAAGGGTCACTAACAAAGAAGGTGTCCAAAATATTCCCATGCAATTGTGAATCTATTTTCAATATGAAATTCAAAGTTTCAACGCTAGAGACTGAGAGCGGCATGATAGCAGTTTGCAATCAGACACGGAAGAAGGTGTATGTCCTACCCAATCAATAATGCAGCTATCAAGTGTTTTAACATATTGCCGAAAAACGTTCCCACAGCTGAATAAGTGTAAATCAAAATTTTATAACAATACAGAATACAGATGATTACATCACAGTATGAGGCATAACCAAGTGCCATAGAGGAAATCATTAAACCGATCAGTAGTTTCCAGCAGAGATTTGAACAATTCGGTTACTATTCGAGCACATTAAACTAGGCCATGGAAAGAGTTAAACCACAATCTGTTCTTTGTGTGGGAAGGCAGCCCTGCTCACAGCAACCACAGCCCATGATAAGACCTCCTATCTCCATACACTTTCTGATGCCATGCTTTTAGCTTTCACTGTAACTACAAAAACTTTGTTTATCCCCCTTAAAAATACTTGCAGAAGGAAACCTGCTCAAGGAAATATGGACTTAAACATGCTTTGGGGACTAACTTCTTATAATCTGACACTTGCTATGATTTATTGACATGATCAAAAAACACATATATATACACTCATAAACTAAAAACTTGGGATGTAATGAGTACATGTGTGGAGGGGGAGTTTTTTCTGACTCTTTATACTCCTGCTACACTGTTGAAAATGCAACATTTTAATAAATATTAAGCAGTGCAAAAACTTAAGTCCTTATATCCTTAAGTACTATGTTCAGTGACATTTTATTTTCTTATAAAGACATCAAACATAACTTTTGATTAAATTTGTGTTTCAAATCATCTGTCATGTAGGAAATTTCAAAATTTTAATAAATTATTTTAAACAATCAAAATGCAAATCTGAGGGTTGAATTTGGAATTTCTTAGCAAATACACACAAAACAATTTTAAGGTTGCTCTGAGTTTGTGGCCAGAGCTGCCACATAATGTTTCCATGCCTACTTTTTTACCTTATTGATAAAGAGAAGTAACAAACTTTCTCGGTCCATAAAGTTGCCTCATAAATATCTGTAGTGGCTTTACTATTATGTAAATTGCTTTCAAGTAAAATACTTACTTGACAAGGAAACATCCTCAAAAAAAAAATAATAGAAGTGGAGGCTTGCTAAAATAACATACATTTCTGTATCAACATGCCTAAAATGTCATCTTCCTAGTGCGATTTTTTTTCTAAGGCAGTTACAAAATTCTTTAATGATTTTCGATATTATGAATATGGAGCAACATAACTGTGTTCATCCAAAAAAGAGTGATTATTTCTATGTCCTAATAAATAGTAAATAGATTACTAAAACAACTTTTGAAATAAATATGAAAAAAATTTTGGAAGCAAGGCATTAGATCTAAGATCTAATGGCTCTATACTTAGGTAATGTGCCACCTTGCCCTTTCAGATTTTTTGATTAAAATGCACTGACATCCAGTACTCTTATTTCTTTAGAACGTCCTTTACTTAACTAAATTGATTAAATAAATAACTAAGTTACAAAATTCAAATAAAAAGTAAACAATCCTAATTCCACTAGAAATATTTATTTTCCTGCCCAGAAACAATGGTTCGCCTAAAAGGGATGGAAAGTAAGACTAATACAGAGATAGGAGAGTAAAGAGTAGGTGCTTTTAGAGCATTGCTACATAACAATAAACCATTAAAAATGTACCTAAAGAACTTGAAGACAATGAAAGAAAAAGTTCAATGCAATCATACCAAGTGAAAGTTATATTAAGGTTTACATTATTTTTTATAAAGCAAATTTAATCATATGTGGTTCTTAATTTTCCTTTTTTGTGCTAATGTATACTTGCTCACTTATATTGATGTACGAATCTTTTTTGCCTAGCATTTTGCTAACTAACAACTTCAACTTTAGCTCTTTTTGAATTAAGATTCAAAAACCTAGACACTATTGCAACAACTGAGACATTCTGTATTTACAAAGTTTTCAACCAGTTAAGAATGTTACTCTATTTTGTATTTACAAGTCCTAAAAAAATGTTTTGGTACACTATTAGGCATTGGTAATAGATATAAAGGTAAACTATTGGTCTGCTTAAAATAAAAAAAAAGTAACACCATCAATGAGTCCTGACTTTTGCAGCACCTTACACTATCTATCAAGTCCCACAGATATCAATTAAGTCAGCATTCTACAGCAAAATTTCTTCCCTAGCATATAGGCCTTTAATTCTAAAATCATTTTGAATATGTCAGCCTAGATCTACATTTGTAAAATAGTAGAGAATATTAGTCATCATGAATTAATGTTGATAAGTAAGGATCCTTGAACACTAATGCGATAGCTGAACGATTATGTTGTATAGGCTCCAAATATTCCATATGTCACAATGTTTCAGTATTTAACTTACATGATTTTAGTGACTTCTTAATATACTGTAGAGGAAAACTAAAAATGCACTGCAATCACTATCAATGTTTCTGAAAGGCCCAAATATAAATTGGTACAGAAAGCAACCCTTTACAGGTGAGAATAAGTGATGCAGTACTTTGAAAGTGAAAAGCTCACCTCAGTATGTTTTATTTGAACTATGTTTCAATACTGGTGCCAGAGTATAAATAATATCAAGTGGATGAGGTTTACCAGAAATAGGGGGGGGGGAATCCTGATGTGGATTACACTGAAGATAACTTTCACAACTAAAGGCAATTCGTTAGTTATACCTGAAACAGTTTCATCTTATTTATAGGCCATTATTCAGTTTTAAAAATACAAATAGCTCAACAACTTATTTTCCCAGTTTTGTTCGATTAAAGTGAACTGTTTTACTTGCTGAAAATAGCCATATCTAAGTTAATCATACTCAGACGCCAAACAAAATATAAACAATAAAAAATGTGTCAGCCAAAAAGCTACAGGACTGTATCCAATCACTGAATAAGCCTTATCATTGTTTTCATCTTCATTCACAATTTATGAATGCCTCAGTCCTTTTGAATCTCAATGACTTGTAATTGTCATACAATTGAAATCTTAATCATTTGTCCTTATAAAAACGCATCACGGCGATATTAAATTTTTAAAAATTATCACACACCTAAAACTAGGTGACACTTCTTTAATTGCTTGGATTTTATGCCAACGTCAAAGAAAATGGCCATCAATTACCAATCGTGACACATCCTCCTAAAAGCTGAAGTCAACTGCCTACACCTTTAGAAATTTAAAATTCTGCTTCAAATAACTCTGGGCTAAGACTTTTGGTTAGTTTGTCAATTGGTTAGTTAGCGGGGCGGCGGTGAAAACTACCCCCAGGTAAGTCCGTTCGGTCCCGCCACTTTCACATTTGATAGTCTGGTTTAAAATGATCTAAATCGTGTTCTTAAAAAAAGTAGAGAGTCGGTATTTTATTTCACCACAATGTTCCTGAAGACTCAGGACTATCTTCAAAGTGAAATTTTTAGAAACGACCGTGCTTCTACAGCTTTACTTTTGCCTTACCAGTTACGCCCAAATACCGTCAAGCGAACAGGTCTCCACAAAATGAACGTGTTCTCAAAGTCCTTAATGTGCTCCACGATCAATTAACTCGTGTCAACGTAAAGACTGCCTTTGTGGTGTGGTCACTGGAAACCTCAAAGCGCGGATCACTATGACCAGACCTTGAGATCCCCAAAGGAAGCAAAGGAATGGGGTCCCCGGACCACAGTCTCGACTCTAGCTCGTCGCCCGCCCACTGCCTGCAGCGGAGTTTAGAGGCGCCCACAATGACGGGCTGGCGTCCCCTCGCCCAAGTCCACGGGTTGTTTATTAGGGCTCAGTGTCCCCCTAAAACTGTTCTAAAGCTGGAGTCCTTCCTGGTGCACAAGCGACCGAGAAGGGCAGCGGGCACTCAGGATAGAGGCGCCGAGCCGAAGCCGGCACTCCAGGGGCCTCGCAGGGGCTGAAGCTCGCGGGCCCGGGCCCTGCCCACCCCCGGC
>NW_004567107.1:49861818-49864028 GCF_000260355.1 Condylura cristata
CAGGGCGCGCGCCGTGGCCGTGGGCGAGGGGCTGCGCGCCGGCTCCCGTGCCGCCCCGCAGATCCAGCCGCAACTCCGACCACTTCGGCGTGGGACCCGAGTGTGCGCTGGTTAACTAAAGCCGTTAATTGTCCGCAACATGAGCAACAAAACAAAACAAAGGCATTTGGGGGTAGAGAGAAAGCTCGAGAGAGCGACCGAGACATGTACCTGAGTGAGACAGATGGGAGAATACATCATGACTTCGCCTTAAAACGCACTTTCCCGGAGATGCCCAAGAAAATCTTCGAGAAGCAAGAATTTCATCTATTCATTTTACAGTCATCTGAGCCCCGCGATGCGATCAATCAGGACGGGGCTCTGCGCTGGCTCACCGCAACTTCACAACAAACCCAGTCCTCCTTAAATAGCCAAAGATTCAAGTTCACTCGGCGTGCTAGATTTCCCGGGGTGAAATCCAATCTACACTTTTAACCCTCTTGCAGTCCGAGCGCGCTGGCCGTGCTCGCCGAGGCCGCCGCCGCCGCCGCCGCCGGTGTTGCCTGCTTTTCGTCTGGGTTTGGGGATTTGTTTTCTGTTTTGCAGTTGTTGTTGTTGTTGGGGGCTAGGGGGTGCGCGAAGGTTCGGTGTGCGTCGGGTTGGGGTAGTGGTAGGTGGTGAAATGCTTTTTTAAAAAAGGCGGGGAGGGGGGCGTAGGAGAGAGGGCGGGAGGAAGAGCGAGGAGAATGTGTCACCGCGCTGGGAAAGTTCAAGGTTACAGCCCCGAGCACTGCGGCAGGCTCCCGGAGTGGCTATCGCCGGCGAAACTTTGCCGCGAGCCGACCATGTGTGTGCGCGAGGGGGAGCGTGAGCGAGTGCGCGCCGGTGGCGGGGAGCGCGCGGGAGAGGGCCGGGGGGGGGCGGGGTGGGGTGGGGAAGAAGGGAGAGGCTGGGGTGAGGGAGGGGGCGCGAGCGCAGGTCTCCCGGGCGGAAGAGTCTCGCGGCGCGCGGTCCCCGGCTGCAGCCGCCGCCGCCCGCGCGGGCTCCTCCACGCCCGCCCGCCCACCGCCTCGCCCCGCGTCTGACCCGGCCGAGCGAGGAGGCTGCTGCTGCCGCCGCTGCCCAGAACCCAGGGGGATCGGAACGAGCTCCTGAAAAATCCCAAACGTAAAATCCCGCTCTCCCGCTCGGCTCCAAACTCCTCTTTTCTGCTCTGGGCTCTTTTTTCCCCTCCCTCTCTCGCTTTCTTTCGTTGCAAAACTTGGAAGTTGAAAAATTCACCGGTTCCACCCTCTGGACCCCGCTCGCGCTCTCTCCAAATCAGACTTAAGGATTGTTTTATTATTTAATTACACAATCATCGCTTTACTCCTCCTCCTGCAAACGCGCATTCCTTTTGCACCAGCCTCTCCACACCCCCCGCCCCCCACCTTCCTCCTCCTCCTCTAGCTTCTCCCTCTCCCTCACTCTACCCCCTCCTTCCCTCCCTCCCCCCCCCAGCGTGCACACACACACACACACACACACACACACCCTCCTCTTTATCTTTCTCTCTCATTTGTTAAAGGTCTCATACCGGTGCGACAGAACCGTGACTTTTTTTTCTCAAAGAAATCTTTCCGTCCCTTGGACGCGTCCCGCACCCCTCTCCACACCACCGCATAGACACACACACACCCCCGAAAACCCTCCTTGGCGGAGATATTTCGGTGCTCGCTGCGGACTCTTTAAGCCGCGGGAACATCCGAGTGGGAGAAGCACTGAGCCAGTCTGGGCCCGAGAAAGGAACGAATGGAAAATTCCCTCACACCCAGGCCGCCCCGGGGCCCAGGCTGGGGCGCCGACTCTCGCACCCCGGGCGGGCGCGGTCCGCCGAGCCCGCCGGCCGGAGGGAGGAGGGGGAAACCGAGGAGGCGGGGGCCTGAGTAAACTTGGGCTCAAGTAGTTGGGGCGCGTCGACGCGGATGGGGGCGGGGTCCTCCGGGGTCCCCCAGCACAGGTCTGCACCCCGGGGCCGCCCGGCAGAAGCGGCGCGCCGCGGTTGGCCGCCCTCCCGGGGGGTGCCGCGTGCACGTGGCCTCGCTCGGAGCGGGAGACCGGGCCGAGCCGCCGCCGCCGCCGCCTCCTGGTCTCTCCTCCTCCCGCGTCCCGCTCCGAGCGCTCTCCCAGATCTGCAGCCCCGCTGGCACGCTCCCAATCCCCACCCCCCGGGGCCCGGGGAGCCGGCGGAA
>NW_004567107.1:49864982-49870857 GCF_000260355.1 Condylura cristata
ATCTGGGAAGACAGGTAAAGTGGGGGAAATTTCAAGAACTTTCCCCCACCACCACCCCGAGGTAACCCTTTAGGGCACACCCCACTGGGAGTTGCCTCCCAGCCCCGCCCCCTCCCCTAGCAAATCCTCTGGTCTGCGTTCTGCGGACGTTCATTTCCTTTGTGTGGGTCATTTCTTATTTTGTGAAAAGCCAGGCTAAATTTGACAGTCTTTCTAGATGAAAGATATAAGGTGACAGCCGAGGTGAATCCAAATAAATACTCATTTCTCTATAAAAAAAATTTTAGGCAACCTCATCTTCGATTTTTTTTTCAATCCCAAAGCCAAAGCATTACTTTCTGTTGCACTTGATGCTGCATCTCTTTTCTCACCCTCATCCCAGAGTCTGCGGGGAGGGGGCGGGGAAGCGCTACTGATAATACCAGCTTTAACTACTGGAGTTTCCCTTTGAACAAATATTCAATTTAACTGGAGTTAATTTACCATAAAAGACATTCCCCTTGGCACGAATGCACTCATGTCCTTGAACACACCTCTTTGAATGCCTGGACTCTTACAGAAGCCATTATATTTAGGGGGTCCCTTTAAAAACCTAGCGCCCATCTCTCTTTCTCTCCCTCCCTCCCTTCCTCTCCTCCTCCTCAGCACACCACCCCCAGTGAAATCCTGGCACCCAGAGAGCTCTCCTTTCAGCCAGAGATCCCAGAATCAGCCGCTGTCCCCTGGCAAAGAGGCCCAGTGCAAGCCCTGGACAAGTGACTCCAGACGTCCTTTCCCCTCCTCCCTCATCCCTTGGCCTTTCCAACAGAAACCATTTCCTTTTGCCACTAAAACTAGGCTGCATCCAAAAGTTTCTCACAAGCTTAAAAATGAACAATTGACAACTGTTACACAGAAGAGCCCACAAAAGCGGCAGCAGCAGCAGGGGTGAAGAAGCAACAACAGATGCAGGTAAGACCCCAACAAAGTGAAGCTGTCTGGGTCCTCCCAGGCCTATCACTTAGGGGTTCAAGTCTCTTTCAGGTATTCCATGTTTGCAGGACAGATATGACTGGGCACAGTGTGATGAGCATGGAGGATGCTTGGTAGTTTGGGGATTTTGATTTGATTCCAAGGAAAGGGAAAATGAGAACGGAATAATGAGGAGGTAGGGAAAGCCAAAAGTGAGGAAAGAGTGACCAACAGAGATTCCGGAAGGGCTTAATGAGCCTCAGTTTACATGAGTCTCACTGTCCTCTCAGGCCTGAAGCCCTGGTTGGGAAGGCTGACACCACACAAAACACTGCTTCTTATCCAGCCAATGCCAAGGTCACTGCAAGCCTTCTCAGGATGCACTCTATGGGAATTTTTTGTGGAGGGACCGGTGGGTTTGGATTAGGGAGACATCTGGCTTCTCTCAGCATAATTTGTGGACTATCTTTGCCTTGAGAAATGGCATGCTTTAAAAATCCCAAGTAGAAAAATAGAGAAGACATGAGCAAGTACATATATTTCACTCACCACTCCATCCCCCATGTCTGTACCGAGGTATTGAGAGTGGTTTAAACTATCTCTGGAAAACTTGTGAATGGGCCAAACACCTCTTAGACTTGGGGACTTCCCTCTCCTAAACTCTCTCCTCTCACTTAGGGTTAAAATGTGGGCCAGTTTCATTAACCCCTAAAATAACTAGAAAAAAGTGAAAGGTTCCTCAGCAGGGAAATGTGATATTCAGAATTCCTTATTGTCCTGCCACCTTATAGGGGAAAAGTTTCTTTTCTGACAGATACTTTATGAATTTCTAGAACTTCCATGACTGGATTTTCAAAATCCAGTTAGACATTTGAAAAATTAAGCAATGTTACCCAGTTGGCTCCTTACACTGACCTCCAGAAGGAAGCTTGACATCTCAACTATCTCCTAATATTGATTTTTCTTTTAACCTTTCTCCCTTCTAAAGAAACTTGGTAACAGGTTGCAAATCCTAGGCAGTTTAGAGAAAGGTTTCTTAGTACTTAACAAAGCTGTCATTTTTCAGTACACCCGATGGCTTTTTCTTTTTCTAGTTCTTGCATGTGATTTGAGGGGAGCCTCAGCAACTCTATAGCCTGGCTGCATCGCCAATATCAATATTTTAAAACTAAATACAAAAGAGACAGATGACCTCCTCACCCCAGGAACCTGACTACCACAAAACACTGAGTATCTACTAAGCCATCCTAGACCTTTCTTTCTTGCAAGTGAACCACAAAATCATACATGTGTAGCCTGGAAAATACAAGGTTATGTCCACAAGCAGGAGTACCAAAAATCCATTTTAAAACACATAAGCATCCAACAAGTACTGAATTTGCCTGCACTTGATGGGAATTGCAAAATCCTGCCCAGTTCTCTCAGCCCTTAAACTACTATTGTCAAATTAGGATAGCAATTTTTCCCTACTAGAAAATTTTGAACCAGTGAATTTCCCCACCCACCCCACCCCCATTGCCAGTGCTTTGACTTTCACTGAAACAAATAAATAACCCTGGACTTTTTCCCCCTCCTCTGGGAGCTGTTTGGTGTCCCCTGAGGACAAAACTAAATGAGAAAAATGACGCTGTTAATAATGTTGCTGCTGAATGCCTGTACTCGACTGTTTAAAAAAAAAAAGAGAAGCCGCCCCACTAAGTATGTCTACATTTCGGGCACATTTACAAGCAAGGAATGAATCGAATGAATCTGAACACCGACTGGGCCAGAGTCCTCCATTTAGGTTAACTGGTTTCCACGTCTCTACAGAGATGAGGCCAGTTCATCAACAAAGTCTGAACTTCTGAAGACTTTTGCTCCCTGCATTATAATATCAGCTTTTGCTATAACTTTTGTAACTATGAAAATCATAGTAACAGTGCCTACGTTTCTCTCGCACAGTACTATAGAAGTTACATATGCTCTAGCTCTATCACAGTATCTTCTCTGCTGAGAGTTGTAGTTACTGTCCTTTTGCAAAATAGCTGCCTTTAAAAATAAAACTATACTTATTTCTCCATGTAGTTAGCTTTTGTTGCCTATCTACATGCCTTTGTGACATAAAAACATCAGTTGTAAAGAAATGTTTAGAAAGCTGTATCCAAAATGACCAAGTAGTCTTTATTTTCTGTATTAAAAAGTGTAGAAAGTGCAAACCAACTCAAAGATTCTTCCCTTTCTCTAATTCTCCCTCTGAAAACTGCAATTCTGTTCAAAAATCAAAACAATTCATGACAACAAAATAGAGCCTTTTAACTTTCAAATGAAAATTTAGCAAACAACAGCATAATTACCAAGAGCAAAGACAAACAGTTGGGCCTATGCAAGCTATATATGTTTAGCAAACGTTCTCTCTAACACGTATCTGAAATATTTTAACAACACAGTAAATTCATGATCTCAAAACAATAATATTCTCAAACTGTGTGATGTCACAAACTCTAAAAGCAAAGTTACAGATGTCCTGATATCACATTCACTCATATTTATGCTGCTGCTCAATCTGACTGTATTAAAACTAAATAGATGCCAATATCTGCTAGAGAATAAGAATTTATTTTGGACATTAGACACTGAAACTGTCACCATTTTTTGTATGAAACACTCAGCTAATCAATTTCCTATTAAAACAGCTTTCAACAATAGTCAGCTTTAAAATTCATCGGGGCCAGTAAAACCCTTCTCCCAGGGCACAAGAATGCACTCCCAACCACCAAGGATAATTACCCTTCTAATACTTTTATTGCCCAAGCACTTTTCCTGTGCTCCCCATCAGTTAGGCAGGAATCTGCAGTATATTGTATCAGGGAGTTGAAGTGCTTGACCTTTGCCCACATATGATTTAATAGGGACGTTTCAGCACTGAAGCTTTCTCCATCTCTCATACCATTCAATGAAAACATCAAACCTCAAATGTAAAACTGGAAACCACAACGTTTTGTGTTTCACAACTCTTTGCAGTTTTTACTTAGGCTGCTTAAAGGTCAGCTTCTTTGCCTCACAATGCTCTCTGCCATACAATGAATACTCAAAAGTTACACTAACTCTGATTTTGATTAAATTTTGAAGTCCCAGTCAGATACACACATGCACCCTGCTTATTTACACGTACATTCTTTTCTAACCACATAAGCATGTGTGTATGACTTCCTGGACTTATTCCATTTTAGGGCTGATTTAAATGTCTGTTCAAGTATGGGTTCAAAAGTTAACTTTTTCCCGCCTGATGGAAAGTTAAAATTACAAAGAATGTGCTATAAGAGTCTTTCAAAGAAAGTCAGAGCTAATCTTGTGTATTTTGGCGCCTTTTCCCTGCAGCTACTGTACTGGGGAGGTGAGGAGGGCGGGTAGATGTGACTTGGAGATCTTGTCTGTCCAGTCTCAAGTTCAATGGCAGTTCTTTTAACCAGAGGAGAAGATGGCCCTAATAATAATTCCAATCACGCCACTTGAGCATCTTGTGTCAAAGTGGAAACTGGCTTCCCCGCCCCCTTCAGCTTGAAAGCTGCCAAGTCCTCACACACTCTGCATTCAACCACAACTTAATGGATGGGATATTGTGCATTAAAATGTGTCCCAGACATACTATCGGAGAGAGGACAAGGGAAAAGGGAGACAGACAGACAGACACAGAGAGAGACATGGGGTGGGGGGAGGAACAGCAGGGTGAAAAAATGTATTAAAATTAACGGGAAGAAATCATTTTTTAAAAAAGGGGTGGGTGGGAGGAGGGCTAACATTTTGATCCTACAGCCTCTATCTAGGCTTAGGGGGTGGGGAGAAATAAACTTTTAAATGATTATTGATATTAAAAATTCCCAGTACACCAGCCAGGGTAAACAGTCCTGCACTTACTTATAAAATGAGCATATGTAATAGGGTCGTGCCTATTTACCTCAAAGTGACTGAAAGAACGCTGCAAAAAAAAAAAATCAACTACAAGATACAACGAAAGTATCATTTATACAGAAATTTTTCCAGTATTGGGGAAAGGTGAAAAGTAGAGGTGAATGGAAAAATGCTACATCTTGCACTATTTACACTCGCAATGTTATCCACTGATTTCCATCATAGAAGTGTGGTGCATCTGCTAAAGTTGCCTACTCAAAACTAAAAAACCAAGACTACGTGTTTGTATTAGTTCTGGAAGTCAACATGATAGCTAAACCTATGCGCAGAAACGACATTTAGGTAAAAGTCACTTTACAATGAAAAAACAAAAATACAGATGCCTGAGGTGGAAGGGGGTGCAAAAGACGAACAACACAAGCAGATAAAACCCATCGTTTCAAAGCCACATACCATCACACCGTATTGCATTAAATAAGAGATCTTGAGTCTGCAACAACCCAGGGCCGCAGACTTCACGTGTCTCAGGTGTAGACTTGTGGATTTTCTCAAGGGTTGTTTGGTATTTAGTTTTTTTGTATTTAGGTGGGGGTGGGAGTGGGGTGGGGGAAGACAATCCGGGAGTAGTCTTTTATTTTTTTTTCAAATAATTATTTCTGCTATGCCACCGTCATGGCCAGAGAAGAGATGGTAAAAGTCAAGTCTAAAAGCAAGCAGCCCCTCTGTCGGTATGGATATCCAGTTTTCCTTCCTCTCACTTGCAGAGTCTGTTTCTCCTGCTTGTCGTGAAGGGCGTCCGGAGAGCCGTGCGTGTGTATTTCTGCGTGTGTGTGCGCGCGCGTGTTTGGGCGCGCGCGCACTCGCGCGGCTTTGGTGGGTTTTATTGTTGTTTTCGTAGGGTTGCTCGGGCGGTGGGAGCCTCCTCCCCGCGCTCGGGAGAGGCCGCGGGGTCGCGCGCTCGCCCCTTCCCCGCCCTCGGATTGGCCTGGCCGGCGGCGAGGCTCTCCCGGAACCGCCACCCACCCGCGCACCCTTC
>NW_004567107.1:49871242-49893703 GCF_000260355.1 Condylura cristata
CCCGGGCCTCGCCGCCGCGGCCGTGCTAGGCTCTTCACCAAATAGTAGGAAAGTTGACGGCCTGGGAAGTACTTCCCGCCACGTTGCTGGATTCGACTTCGCAAGGCCACGTCTGTTTCCACGTAAAGAGAGTCCTGAAATGTTCTTCGCCGCCCTAGCAGGATTATTAAAGTAAAACTACCAGGAAAAAAAAAAGTTCTTTGACTGTTTACTTGTATCCATGTGAACGTCAATAAGTACAACTCAGTGGTAGATGGGAATAATTCCTGGTTATGCAAGTAAACACTCTAGGTGAGACTTGATAGTAAATTAATGTGCTCATGACACAGCTTTGATTGTTTTTAAAACTTAAGTATGACTAGATTTTTCTGCTTATCTTTTAAATAATTATTTTCATTTTAAACAGCCTTAGTTGGTCTGGTAAAAATATGGTAACGGTTAATCTTGTGTACATTTAAAATTGAAGTATTGAAAATATGTGTCCGAAAATTTCCTTAGTACTAGCCCACATGTGTTTAGAAAAGATTTTATTACAGAGATCCCAACTAATTATGTAATTGCACAACAGACAACAATAGCTTCAAATATCCTCTAAAAACCCCGTTCAATTATGTGATTACCAGTGGGATCCGAATAGCTCCCAATGAATTGTTCTTATCTCTCCACTAAATGTGAACATGTCAGTATTTTAATCCCAATTATGTTTACCCTCAAAGTCCAAGAGAACTTAAACAACATTGTTCAAGTCTATAGTTCCTATAATACACGTTATAAAACAAAGAAAACGTCTTTTCTTTCTACATAAATTTGTACACAAAATAATTGACTGTACATAAATATAGGTACCCATTTTTATGATAAAAAGTGGTGAACTAAAAATATTGGTTGACCCACTTAGACTTTAGGAAAGTATCAAACTTTAAAAAAAATGGCTTATTAAACCAAATTTTAGATATATCTGATTTCTCAAAAAAAAAAAAGCTACACAAACAATATATCCGTGTAACTTTGGGAAGGAGGTAAACTTAGGATATGCACACACACGTCTTCACACTCAGCTATATCTTCCCAAGGAAAATTAATTTTTAATGTCTGTCTGGTTCCAAGTTGGGTAATTTTAACCACTTAGATAGGATAGCTCTATAAGTCAGTCTACCCAGGCAGTCAATTCTAGATCTGTTTCCATTCTAGGATTTCCTAGTAGTATTTTCATGGTTCAGTAAATCACATTTAGCAAGAAGGAAGCAAATATCAAATATGAAAATTCAGTGCAGCTAATTTAACAAGAATTATTTAGAGGGTGGGATCTGCATTTGTTTTAATGTGGTCAATGTTATCAAACTTTTTAAAGTATGACTTGCAACGTCTTCTCTCTTATTTGAACTTCATAGACTGCATGATATATCAGTCTATGTCATGCAAAGGAGAATGAAGTTAAAAAGAAAATCCAGTTTTGTTCAAGAAATACCCCAAAACATGAAATTGGGAAAAGGAGTAGGAAAAGGGAAAAGAGATTTCTAATGCCTCTAGTGCTGACTTACATGAATCTAGATTTAGTGTTACCTGTCAGGATTTCTTCCTAAGCATATTATTTAGAAATATACCATTGTATGTCATGTACTTCCACAAATTCTTTTTTTATTTCCATGTTATTCTTCTGACATTTGAAGCTTACAAGAATACTTACTATAGTCATCACTCTTTTGTCTATTACATACCTACACATATCATAAATAAATGATACCCAAGGTCTATAAAGTAAGGAGACTAATTTTCAATCATGTCTTATAGAAATCGGTCTCACTAATTTGTACTTCCCTCAACGGGTTGTTCCTAAATCCTTTAATTGGCTAATGATCATGGTCTTCTAATCTACAACATCGGCTGATTTTCCGGTTTTCATATTTTATGATGTAAATAAATATGTAGAAATTAGGGAGTGTTTTAAAATAGAGTCTTCTTTTAAATTAAAATTATCTTGGTTAAAAGCCTTTCCTAGAATATAATTAAGGTCCAATATCTTTTTATAGTAATCACTTAGAAATTATAACTAATTAATCATTTTTTTTTTTTTAAATAAGGACGATCCAACATTACTTAGGCATCCTGGCTCTCTGACACATCTAACTGAAGTGATTCCAGTTAAAAAAAAAAAAAGAAGAAGAAATTTCTGCCTTCAGTTGCAGGCACAATTCATCCCTTATAAACTTATTAGAAGACTCTCAAGTACACTGATAATTTAAATTTTCTAGTTCTTCCTAAAGCCAATTAACCAAAAGTGCAGCTTCTGTATGTTTTCTTCAAATTAAGAATTTTTAAAATGTACTAGCAACATCTGCGTGTGTTTATCTTTGAGAATAATCACTATATAATTATTTCTAAAAGGCATGCATTATTACAATGCTTTATGTCATAATTGAAGTAATTCCTCTACCCCATCTAAACCAGTAATTTTCAGTTATTACCCCAAAGGTGTTTATTTTATCTTACTTCTCTATTTCTCAAAAAAATAGGAAGTATGTTTTTATTTGTGCTATTTTTCATTAAAGGGTAGACACTAATTTATTAGATTATTACATTTAGTCCGTTATTATGTCTGCATCTGTGCAATTTAACATACATACAAAAAAGATAGTGAATGATTTAAAATTCAATACTAAAGATAAGTATAGAAAAAAGTATTTGCATACCAGTCTTTTAAAAGCATTGTATAATTATCTTTTAGACGTTTTACATATATATAATGTTTAAGTGTGTGTAAGCATTCGTATTTCATTTTGCCTCGAGGAAATGGTTTCATTTTTCTCAGTTATTCAGAAACATTTAGAGAGGCTTCAATGAGGACATGTATAAAGTACCCACTTCTGGCATTTTGTTGGGATTCCATAAATGGAAGGTGCTTTGTACAACTTTTTTTTTTTTGCTTTGTACAACTTTTATGGATGAAAGAAGAATGCATAATGCATAGCAGTATATTATTGTGTGAGAGGACTATCTAACTACTAGAAGTAACAAACTGTGGCAACTAGTTTTAGTTTTCATTGATTCGAGCAGTCTTTAGCTATAATCCGTTATGCCCCTTCTTCAGACACTGATCATAAAAATAAACAGTGTCTTTCCCACCAGACATACTTGCTCATTGTACAGAATTATATCTATGGAAAAGACTTCAAGGGATTACCAGATAGGTCCTTGCCATGGGCTGGAAACTCCACACTGGGACAGACACAGCAGATCATTTTCTAACCACTGTGAGTGTGGTTACAAAAATAAACATACACGAGCAGTGTTCCTTCTCTCACTCACTGCACACTGCACCTGTGCACACATATATCTGATGACATCTGCTAGCATAATAAATCTCAAGTGGTTTGTGGTGTCATCAAAAACCTGAGATTGTGGTGTGGCTCACAGCCTCACCAACCCCGGCCATGGTCTTGTTAAATTTCACAGGCTAAATAGACACAAACTCAGACTCGTTTTGTTCAGGAAACAGGGTTTTTCAATAGCAGGTTAAGGTGGTTTCCCCACCTCCTCAAATCTTCTGGTTATGACTCAATGTGTGAAAAATCTGCTCTGAGTCAATGATGATAAATCAAGAATGTCTCCCAGCTTTGAGAAAATCCTTTTTATCTCAATTGTTATGAATTCTCTATGTATTTCAGTATCAACCTTTCTTACCCTACTTATCTTTTTAAGACTAAAAAAAAAAACTGTGTGCAATTAAATCTTCATATCTTGCTCATTTATACTTTTATATAACTTTAGAATTTCAACCATCAAAATGTCCATAAAAAAATAAAACAGTACACTTGAATGCATTTAGACGATAATGATGATTAAATTGAGTGAAGAAAAAGCAAGTGTTTTCTCAAAAAAAATTCAGGATATTTTGTGCCATTTGTAAGGTTTCTGAAACAACAGAATTACTAAGGTATTTCTTTAAACGATTTTCAAAAAACAGAAGCATCTGGCAATCCAGAAATCAGTGAGGCAACGGGACCCAAGAAAGCGCTAGACAGTCTACTCATCTCTCTATATAGTCCTGGCAAAGGACCATCTTGCCTTTTTCTCAGGCCATTTTCAAGAAGAAAGTAAATGTCAAGCCCCCTGCTTCCATCCCGGTGGCTGATTGTCCTTCAAGGCATAGATTCTTCTTGGCATATCTAGAACATGGTGATACAATTTCCAGTTACCCAATGTCTACATGTCCTTATTCCATAAAGAAGAAAGCCTCAGTGCAGACAAGGGAGTCCCCAGGAAGAATGCAATCGATCTGCAAATGTGCATTTTGTGCTTATTGTGTGTCCCAAGAATGGATATTTTTTTTTAAGGATTTCCACATATATGTTACAAAGGCCTTCTGTAGCTCTGTGTTACTCTTCTCAAAATTTGTTTAGGAAAGACTGACTTCTAGGGTATATCTTGAAAGTCTTTAAATAAACACAACAAATAGCAACCTTTGGATTTCTGCTTATTTTATGAGTAGTTGATGTGAGTTCAGAGAATGAAAACAGAGTTGATAGAAACCAAAGAGAAATGTAATTAGGGAAGATAAAGGTGCCCTTCTTACCCATCCCTTCCACTTACGGCAAAACAAAACAAAATCCTCATATGTTCAGAATTCAAGCTGAATACATTGAGAAACGTTTGATGTCACTATTATTTATGATATGATATTATTTATGATTTTCATAAGCACAAGGAAAAAAAGGGGAAGCAGTATTAGGAGGGCAATTTCAGGCACAGGCCTTACTTAACTTGCAACTAGTAAAGCGTTCTTTTAATAATTTAAGGGTAGTTGAGAAGAAAATACAGAGGCCAAAATAGAAATATAGGCTTCAGAAACACCTAATATTTCTAGGTATGTTTTTTTATCCTTATTATCCTCGTATCTGGCACTTTCTAAGCTGCCTTCCATATCTCACTCTTCATTATCATATGAATTAACAAGGTAAAAGATACCCACATATAGTCCCATCACTAAAAAAAAAGTTTGTTTCATTTGCCTATATTTCCATTTGATCTTTGCCTCTATGCTTACTTTTTGCATAATTCTAATCTCAAGATGGGTAGAAATTTGTTTTCTAGTTTTCCCACTTAACTGTTCTATTCACGTCACTGATATTAGTAAAAGGTACAAAATTGTAAAGTGTTAAAACCAGAACCTAGCAAAACACAAAATTGGCAATGGCCTCTGTTTTTTATCCTCTTATATTTTTCATGTTGGTATTCACTGTCAGCATCTTAAAATTGGGAACTTGTACTTAGAAGTCTAGATGGTCTGCTTCTCTCAGGAAAGTGGAAGGTGGACACTTGTGAGACAAGTGTGTTCGCAGGAGCAGTAGTTTGGAGCACAGCAGATGAGCTTTGCCACCTCCCTGAGACCGGCTGGTCACCACCATTCCCATCACTTCCTGTTACACTACACTGGCCTACTTTTCTCATTTAAGAAGCCACTTTTCCCACTGTCCCCATGAGTTTACAACTCTTGATCTAGACCAAATGCTCCTCTGGTAGATAAAAAATAAAAAAAGTTCCAGAAGGCAGAGTGACCTGCTTACGGCTACTAAGTTGGTTATTGGCAGTGCCGGCATGATGCCAGAGACCTCCTGCCTAAACAAGTGCTCTTTGCATGAGGTTTATTTCTGAGGGGTGGCTGGATTCTGGGTTCCAGTATGAGCAACCTTATCACAACTACACAGTGACCACAAGCTCCTTTATAGATGAAATGCCCCAGGTTAGTCACTGGCCAGCAATCGATGTCCATAAGCCAGACACCTGACCTCTTACAAACACTGGCTCCAGTCACAGTGACTCTTCTTTCTCTCACTAAAAATAAAGTATCAGATGCAACTGGTACTGCGTTATGAGAATGCAGTCCTAAACTATCAGAATGTCAAAATAAAATATCAGAACTTTATGAAATAATATCAAAGCCTCTCTAGCTAGGGGAGGGGAGGGGAAGGGCGGGATGACAGCAGGGTGGGGTGAACACACTTGACTGTGCTGAAGGACGCCTGACACCTTGGTGTGTGTGCGCTACGGAGACTACACCGAACCTACACTCCAAATATGAACAACCATGTAAACCGGTGTGACTGTATTTTAAAAATGTATTAAATACATTAAATTAAAATTTTAAAAAGTCAACTCTAATTGATAAGGGAATAACCTAGTTCAAAAGATAATTTATAACGTTCCTATGAGCTATGCCTCACAGAGGTATGCTGTGCCACCACCCTAAGAAACAAGCACTCTTCTAGAGAGTATCGATAGGGAGGTCTTATTTTCTGAATGTTACATCAGGACACATGGTATGACTACAAACTTTTTTTTTTTTTTAGGTAAACTAAGATTTTGGATAGTTTCCAAAAGTCTTTTTTTAATGATTCATTGTTAGTGATAACTTCATAAATGGGCATTATAAAAATAATAAAAACATCCAAGAGTGTTTGCTTCCTGCATCTATGTGGACCATTTTCAGAAATTTGACTAGAAAGTGGAATTTGACAATAATTGCCATGTCATGACAGGTGGAGGTGTCCTGTGCAGTCTGCCCTTGCTTTGTTCTTCACACAGGACACCCACTCTCTAGACTTTGCTCCCAAATGGAGAAAGACCTGAGGATATACACACACAACATGATGGAGTGAGCATATTAAATAATTGAGAAGCTCGTGCATTATGTACACACCAAGTCTACAGTTACTCTGTTGGCGGGCATAGAAGAGGTCGGTATTTAGTCAAGCTCTAGGCTCATTTACAGAAGTGGTCTTTCTAGCCCTAGTTCCAACCAAAACCCTCTCTTAGGTCAGCAACTCCACTTGAAATTTAGGAGTTTAGACTCTTTATGCTGGGTTTCCATGGGCAGGCTTCTGACAGAGTGTTGAAAATATCTATCAGCAACCCGATTGTCTTTGCCAACTGAGGCTAGTGCAGCATCTTCCTTAAGTAAGGCCTCCTCCAGGCAATCATGTTCCCCAACCTTAGGTTATAATGAGTTTCATGACAAGTAGTGATAATTACCATGTACTGAGGTCTAACTATGGTTCTGCTCTGCTCAGTTTGTCACATCTCTCAACTCTTTGAAAGATAAGGAGCCTGAGGCTCAGAGAGATTAAGTTACCATGGAAGGCCTTGGTGCTCCAAATCCAGGTCTTTCTAATTCCAAAGCCTGAGGCCATAGCAGACCAGTCCAGGCAGCTAGTTCCAGCACAAGGCTGTAACCAGCTAGGTCCGCTCATGGCCCCTTCAGAGGAGTTGACTTAGGAGGTTTTACAAATATTCTTAAAGCATTTTTTTTTTTAACCACTGTTCTTTTGAAATTGCCCTTAGAACCTCAGGCACATTCTTTTAAATATTATCAATTGGATAGATCTTCCTCCTTTGAATGTGGATTTGAGTTTTGGATATAGCCATGATTCATTCGATACCCTGTGGTGATTAAAGAACTTATCGAGCTGGGTAAACCAGTTTGGGTCAAAAGCAAAGCATGACAGAATGTAACAAGGTTATTTTCATTCTCAGCACTCTCTGAAAGTAATAAAACAGATGCTTTAGACTCAGACTTACAGGCACTGGGTTTTTGAGTTCAAATCCTGACTGAACCACCTGAAATCTGTTTGATTCTGGGCAAAGCTTGGAATAAAACTTCGCCATGTTTTCCTTGCCTTCAGAAGGAGGATAAGAAAATAATGCTTGCTTTAGTGTGGTTGTCTGGGGATCAAGAAACATCATCTTAAATATGTAGAATCCTGTGTAAAATGCAGTAGTTCCTCAGTAAATATTTCCTGACTTTATCAGATTTTGTCTCTGTCCTTTCCTTCAAATGTGAGAGAGAGATAAACATGAGTTAATGTGGTCCAGGACAATGACCACCTCCCCCCAACCCTATGAGTACTCCAGGGCCTTTATTTGTAATTACAGTTTCAAAACCAAGAGTCTAACATGGATTTGGATATAAAGAAGGGAAGGTGTACGCTCTGAAGTTTTGGGGAGGCAATTTTTATCTTGTTTACTCCTAGGTTCTCTCTAGAAAGGTAGGACATGTAAAAGCATATTGAAGAGATGCCTATTCCTAAGCATTACAGAGTGCCTGCCCTGTGCCAGATCCAGACCAAACAGTTGTTGGCAATTAATTTAGAACCACGTTGGTGTTTTCCTCTGCAAATATAAAACATATAATGCATCTTACCTCATTTAATTTCCATAACCATCCCGTAATACAACATTGCCTCCATTTTACTGATGAGAAAACTAAGGTGCAGACAGAATAAATAACTTACCCAAGTGTCAGACACAGGATTGAACGTAGGCAAACATTTCCAGAACCTTAGATCTTTTATGATTTATTTTTATTTGGGCCTTCCCTGATTGTGCCACAGGCTAAAGCGCAGCGCTATGAAGCTCTCCTCAGCCACAGAATCTAGTTCAACTCCCAAGCCAGGGAGGTGACCCACATGGCACAACAGACCTCTCCTGTCCTGCCCACCTTTCCCCTCAGCAGTGTATTTCTGTCAGTCCTCCTGCTCTGCTCCCCAGTGTGTCTATGGTGAATCCTCTCACCCCACCCCCACACCTCTAACCTGTACCTCATTTCTTGTATGCATAAATAAATAAATCTTTTTAAAAAAAGAGTTATTTTTATTTATACAAAGAAGAACTGAGGGGTGGGCCAGAGGTGGTGGGGGGCAGGGACAGAAGGATGAGAGGATTCACCAGAGACAGAGTGGGGAGCAGAACAGGCAGATCCATTGAAGTACACTGCTGAGGGGAACAGCAGAGGGTCAGGAGAGGTCTGTTGTGACTGGGGACCCAACTTATCCCTAAGTGGCTGGTGATAGCTTGACAACTCTGAGACATTAACCTGCACTCCTCCAGGTTGGTACTAGTCTTAGATATTAACCACCATGTTTATGCAAACTTTCTTTTCCCCTGCAGACTCCCTACCTTCTTCCCATCCCCCACCTCAACAGGGTAGCTTGGACAACTTTGTTATGTTCCTCCTTTCTTTTTTTAAAAAGATTTATACAGAACTCGGGTACAGGCCTGAGGTGCAAGAGTGGTGAGAGGATTCACCAGAGACAGAGTGGGGAGTAGAGTAGACAGATGGAGGAAGTACACTGCTGAAGGGAGCTGTGGGTGAGATAGGAGAGGTCTGCCACACCATGTTGGTCAGTTTTGGACCCGGGGTGGAACTCACAGTGAAGCTGCCACGGTTAGTTTGTAGTGCTGCCCTTTAACCCTCTGTGCCTCCTTTCCAACCAGCTCTTTCTAGAACTCACATTTGACTAAAAGGGGCAACCTTAACATAACAGAATGACAATAAAGACTACACCATACTCAGCCTCTGAGGTAAAAAGACACTTCAGCAGCTGAATTCTTTGCATCCCTATCAGGATAGACCTAAGTTACTGCCCTATTTCTCTTCTTGTGCTTTAAAAGTAATAAATTGTCCAGTCATACAGTGGAATAGGATCTAACAAAAAGAACAAACTTCTCTGAAACAAATATATAAAAGTATACATCATAAGTGTATAGCAAGAATTATCCATGTCGCCTCTATCCGTATTAAGAAATGGAAAAATTATTGGCAATCCAGAAACTGCATTCTGCTCTCTGCCAATCACTACTCCGCCAGTCTTTCCAAAGATAACCAGTATCCTGATTTCAAACTTGTCTGCTTTTGAACTTTATGTAAGGGGAAGCACCCTGTACTTACATTTATTTGTCCAAATTATTTTATTCAGAATTTCATGTGAGATTCCTTCCTGCTTTTGTAGATAACAGAGTTTTATTTTTTCCACCTTGCAGAATGGAATTCTATTGTAGGCGTACAATACTATCTATTCTGTTCTTGACAACCACTGGATTGTTTACAAATTAGAGCCAATACAAATAATAAAGAGCGATATAAGCATTCTTCTACATATTTTCTGGTGTACGTATGTAAATCTGGGAGTAGGATTTTTGGATCACAAAGTAGACTATTATAAATTGTAGTAGATAACACCAAATAGATCTCCAAAGTATTTGTACTAATTTATGTACATCCCATTCCTGCCAGCCGAGTATGATACTTTTAATTATTTCACATCTCCAATTAACTTTGTATAATTGGTCTTCATATCTAGAGTTTTATAACATCTCAATGTGGTTTTACTTTGCATTTTCTAGATAATTAATGAGATTGAGCTTCTTTTCACCTATTTACTGGCCATTCTGGAAGTCCTCTTTTATTAAATGATTTCAAATATTTTGCCCATTTTAAGGTGGGCTCGCTTGTCTTTTTCTTCTTGATTTTTAAAGGTTATTTATATATTCTGGCTTTGTTGGTTCTAGCTTTTATAGATTTCTTTTCCCCCTTTGGCTTGTAATTTTACTCATTAATGTGATTCTCGTGAATCTTTAAAAATGTGTTCATTAAGGTGTAATTACAGTATGATAAACAGAACATATTTAAAGTATACAATTCGGTAAATTTTGACATAAAAGTGCATTAGTGAAACCACCACCACAATCACAATAGGAAATATTTCTACCACTTCCAAAGGTTTCTCTGTGCCTCTTAGTAATCCTACTTCTTCGCCTCCTCACCAGAAACCACTGATCTGCTTTCTGTCATTATAACTTGGTTTGCAAGAAAATTTTATGTAATTAGAATTGCATAGCATTTGATGGCTTCTTTCATTCAAAATAGTTTGCTATTTATTGATGTTGTTCCATTTATCAATAGTTCATTTCTTTTTATTGCTGACTTCCATTATATGGTCTATCTAATTTATCCATCACTTGCTGATATGCAATTAGATTGTTTCCACCTTGGAACTTTTACAAATAAAATCACTATGAACCTTCACAGACATGTCTGTGTGAACATGAGCTTTCCATTCCCTAGGGTAAATACCAAGGGAGAGAATTTCAAGATATCTGGTAGATGAAGGTGAAAGGACTATGCAGAGCACAGCAAAGTGCAGAACAGGCAGATCAAGTGAAATGTGTCTGTTCCAATCTTTTGCCTATTTTGAAAATTGAGGTACCTTTTTTTCTTTTAGTTTAATTTTTAGATATTTTTTCTTTTATGTTTTAGACACAAATCATTTATTAGGTATTTGATTGGCAATATTTTCTCACCGATTGTGGCTTTCCGTTTTTGTCTCTTATCCAGGTCTTTTGAAGAGTAGACTTTTAAATATTTGTCAGTGTTGAACTTATAGATTGTGCCTTTGGTTTCATATCTAAGACTTTTTGTCTAATCCAATATCACAAAGATTTTTCTCTTCATTGCTTTTGGAGTTTTTTTTTTTTAAGATTTATTTATTTATTCATACAGAACTGGGGTACAGGCCAGAGATGCAGAGGGTGAGAGGATTCACCAGGGACAGAGTGGGGAGCAGAACAGGCAGATCCACGAAGTACACTGCTGAGGGGAGCAGCGGGCAGGTCAGGAGAGGTCTGCCTCGCCATGTGGATCTCCTCCGGGGCAGGCGGGGATCGAACTCATGTGGAAGTGGCTTAAGCTTCTTAGTGCTGTGCTTTAACCCGCTGCGCCACAAGGGCGGGCCCTGCTTTTGGAGTTTTTATAGTTTTGTGCTTTACCCTGAGATCTGTAATCCATTGTGAGTTCAATGTTGAGGTTGAAATTCACTTTTTACCAGATACCCAATTGTTCCAGTACCATTTATGAAAGACTATCTTTTTTTCCACTGAATTGTCTTTAAGCCTTTGTTGAAAGTTAGTTGTCCAGATTGTGTGGGTTTGTTTCTGGGCCCTCTAGCTTATTTATTTAATCCATTTATTTGACCTACCTTGACGTTAGCCGTACCTGGCCTCATAATAAGTATTAAGGTCAGATAATGTTAGTTCTTTTTAATACTCTTTGGTTTTGTCTTGTTACAAATTTTCTCTAAGAAACTTTGAATCTGCTCAATGTCCCAACTTGGAATGGAAATAACATGTGTGAACTTCAGTGCCTTCATTTCTTTGGGCTTGAAATTCATTTTTATTCAAGGACCTTTTATGAGAATACATGAACCCGGGAGGGAGTGGGGTTGTAGTGTAGGGGTACAAAGCTAAATTGTCATCAACTCTAGGTCCTGACAGCCATTTGGGAATCTGACCTTCTTGGAAAGAGACTCTACAGACCAACCCCGGTGGGTGGGAAGCCCAGGTGGAAGGTGGGAGAGAAGGAACCTCTGATTTTATATTCATTCCTACACCGGGTATTTGCTGACTCTTTTGCATATAGCATCTCTTTTAGCCAAGATCCTTGTCATTTTCCTTTGAAAAATAAGCTGTAAGCAGGGGTCAATAAACCTTTTCTGTAAAATACCAGATATGGGGGTGGGGGAGAAAGCCCTGGGATTGGACCACTTCAGTGAAGCAAAACCCCTAGTGCTTGGTTTAATACTCCAATATCACTGTGTTGAAACTCTTGGTAGGTTTTTTTTTTTTTAATAGATTTTGAATTTTCATTTTAAAGTGGGTATTCTGTAGCCAATTAAATTTTAGGCTTTCAGGGCTATATAACATCTGACGCTCTTACTCAACTCTGCCTGTGTTACACAAAAGCAGTATAGAAGACATGTAAACAGGGAGCCTGGCTGTGCTCCAGCCAAACTTTATTTATGGAAATTGAAATTTGAATTTAATATTATTTTTACATGTTGTGAGATATTTTTCTTTTTCTGTTTTTTCCCCCCTCCCTCAATCATTAAAAACACAAAAACCATTCTTCACTCAAAAACACTTTTTGGCCCCTCCTTAGAGAAACTCCTGCACATGCGCCACAGGTGAGATGTTTGAGAAGCTCATATCAGAACTGTTTCCGGGAACTCCCAACTAGAAACAACCTGAAAACCCCAAAACAGAACAAGGGGTAAATATAGTGTGGCTTATACATACACAACATATGGGTGAAAGAAAGAAGAATTATGATTTTATTTATATAAAGTTCAAAGCCCACGTAAGTGCTAAAACTAAAATGAAAAAGGAAAACAAAGATGTGATCATAAGAAAAATCAAGGCAATGATTACCTCTCCTGAAGATGTTCCTGAGGTCCTAAAAATTTGGATTTGTATTCTTGCCCAGAGCCATGTTTACCTTGGTGTTTGCTTTATATACTTTGAACTACACATTTCACATATTTTCTCTGAAATGTACAACTCACCATTTTAAAATGTCAGTTCCAAATTCTAACCCTAAGGTGGCATTCAGGACCCCATTGATAGTGAAGTTGGGGGAGGGGTATAACACGCTGCAGGCCACATGTTTCCAACTTCCTGAAGCTCCTCTGATAGAATTTGGAAGACCTTTGGCATCCATCTGGCCTTGGGCTTCACATTTGCCAAGAAAAGTCTTGGCTTTTATAGAATTCAAATGTTTTTCTTTTCAGTTTACTTTCGTCTCAGACACCGATGCTCTCTGCCAAATTCCCTCAAGGTCAAATCCACATTATTATGGGTTCCATTGTCTTGAAGCCTTTCTTGTTTGCAAATTCCATTTTTCCTAATTTCAAAATATAATTATAAATAATTCAATCACATTGAATTGGGCAGTGAATGTGTGTACTGGCTACTTTCCCTTTAGCCCTCTGCTCTCAGGGTTTATTCTCTTCTTAATATTTCTACCTTCTGGCTCTCTATGTGTGGCTATGTGTTGTCATTAACTGGTCAAGGCTAAATTGAAAGGAAAGAAAATATGTATCCGGTTGAAAATATGTATCAACCGGATTTTGGACTTTCACTCTGCTGTGTGTTCTTTGCCAGTGACTCAACCTCTCTGAAGTCTGCTTTTCTTTCATTAATAAAAGTGAGGGCTGAGAGTCATTGTGAGAATTAGATATAGAAAGGTTAAATATGAAAGTCTGTGACATGTCCTAGTTCAAACCTTGTGCTACTCCATGACTTATGGTTGGTGTGCAATCATTTTGGTTTTCTTTCTCTCTCTATCCCCTTTATTACTTCTTCCTTCCTTCCTTCCTCCTCTTTCCTCCCTCTTCACCTTCCTTTAGTTTTTCTTTCCTTTTTTCTCTTTCTTTCTTGGTTTTTATGAGGTTATTCTGTGTAGCCCCCAACCACCATGTAAATGAAGCCATTGCCTAAAGAGAAAGAAAGATGGAGACAGAAGCAAATCAAGGTAGAGAGAAGATGCCACTTGTGAACCTGGCAACCTCCCTCTCCATTCTCCACTTTACTTGTCCATTCTTCATACGCCTCACTTTCCCTTGAACTCACAGGTCTGTCCATACCTAAAATCCAAAAACCATAGCAAAGCTATGTCTGAATCTGTCGCAAGCCTAAAGAGCTGTGTCATGACTTCAAGGATAAAAATTGCTTCCATGTAAATCACTTAGAACCCTGTCTAAGTGTCTGGCCTATTTGTCAGCACTTTATAAACGTTGTCTATTATTAGTGTTATTGTTGTTGTTGTGATCGGTGTTACTGTCCCAGACAACATTCCATTACATGCAACAGAAACGGGAAAGCCATCCGCTGCCACACTTGCCACATGCATATCCGAGTTACAAATGATAGCAATGGCTGTTTCTTTTAGCATGTCGCATTTCCCCCCTAAACACTTTGTTCTGCCCTTTCCAGAACAAACATCATTATAATCACTTCTTGTTCACATCTCTGTTATCCCCATGGCTCTTGCTGCTCTCACTGGTGGTAGCAACACCTCTGAATTTACTACCATCTGCAAATATCATTAGCTATTGTTTATTCCCTCTCCCACACTATTAATGAAGATGTTAATTAAGACCAGAACTAACACTGACCCCAGCAGCAATCCACTAGACATTTATCCAACTGGATAAACTTCTGTTAGTCATTACCCAGTGCTCATCGACATTACCACTACTGCAATCCCTTCATCTGCTAATTTGTAAAGACGGGGAGGAGAGAAACAGGGAGTCCGGTATTATTTAAAAATTACCACTCTGATACTCAGATGTTTTGGAAAGGGATTTATGGCACATCAGAAGGGTGATTGTCAGTAGCGTGCATGAGTGCAGTGAGCCTGCCACAAACAGAAGTGGGTAACTGCTTGGCTAAGCTTATGAGTTCCTGCGTATTTAGCAACACAGTGTAAGAAGTACAAGACAAAGTATGAGCTTGCATTTCAGCCATTTTCCTTTTATAGATGATCAAACTGAAGTCCTAAGAGGTGAAAAGACTTGTCTAAGGTCACTGCCCTAGTTTGGGGCAAAACCTCAACTGGGGGGCCCCTTGGTGGCCCACGGCTTAAACTCAGCACTACCAAATGAGCCCTAGCAGCAGATGCTTCAGCATGAGTTTGATCCCCATCCCCCGCCAGGGAGGTGACCCACATGGTACAGCAGATCTCTTCTGACTCGCCTGCTGCTCCCCTCAGCAGTGTACTTTGTCAATCTGTCTGTTCTGCTCCCTGCTCTGTTCTGAATCCTTTCACCCCCTATACCTCTGGCCTGTACCGTAGTATGCATAAATAAATCTTTAAAAATAAACAAACAAACAAAACCTGAACTGGAACTTGGGGTTATACCTTCCTGTTTATGGTCTTAGCAGAAGCAAAGCTGGTCACACTTCATAGAGGTTCTGTTCAGACACCTGCACACTAGCACTTAACTCACAGAGCACGGAGTCCATCAACCTCATCTTTTTGTCTCTATCAAGCCATCTCCTATAGCAGGTTTCCTTGTTGAAGGCATGAACATTATTCACCATGATGCACTGTGTTCTCCACCTAATAAATTAGTGGTTCTCAACCCTGGCTAAACATCAGAATCACCCAGGGGAGCTTTTAAAAAATACCAATGCCCATACCACACCCCTAGAGATTGTGATTTAATTGGATTGAGGAGAGGCCCAGGCACTGGTAATTTTTTTAAAGCTCCCCAGGTGATTCTAATGTGTAGCCAGGTTTGCGAGCCACCTCAAGTGATAGTGTTTTTCCTAAACTCCTAAATTGGGAATTTCTTGTTCTACAGAATGAAATCAGTAGAGAAGCTTTGTGAAAGCAACTAGAAGCAAATCTTTCCTTTAAAGAGGAAACAGACAGTTGTTCAAGAGATTTCCTCGTGAAGAATGCAAATTATAATGCCAGCTCAGCATGGTGTCATTTGGAATCTATTAATCTGATGGTGGTATTTACATCTGGCAATTTTTCCAAACTTAACTTTAACTGTGGAGTTAGTAGTGCCAAGGTGCTCAGGAGCTGGTGAGTTACTGGATTAACATAAGATCAGGTCCACTGGACGCAAGGATAAGCAAAGAAAAGAGGTCTTACCAGTGTCTGAGGGGGTTTCTTATTAATTAATACTCACCGTACCCACTGTTATAACAAATGCTTTCCTGCCCCTTGCATGCCAGTGAAGCCTTAGTAGATGTAGAATGTAGGTCAAAGACAAAGTAAAGAAACAAAATCTCAGGATTCTTCCTGGACAGGAGCCCAAGAAGAACAAAAGACAAGCCTTTGGAAGGCTTCAGAGGCTGCTAGTCTTCTGGCATTACCCTTTGTGGACTTTCTCCTTTTAGAAGAACATTCCTAAACGACTAAGTGCCCAGAACACTCACACCTGTCAGATTAGGGGTATTTAGAGTATTCATGTTTGGTTGTACAGGCAGTTCACTGCCTGGTGCTGGGAACTGAAAGAGAAGAGGTGCTCCCAGGAAGGACAGCCAGCTGTTTCTGTAGTTCATAGAGAGGTACTACATGGAAATTGGGTTGTCCAAAGAGTTAGGAAGCTGCAACAGGTTTCCATAACCAAGTCATAAGTAACAGAGACCTTGTGATAAAAACAGTGAAGAAAGAGCAAAGAGCTGATCTGAATTGTTGAAGTGGCGCCTTGAGCATCCTCTCTGTGGATGTCAAAGCTGTGATAAAACAGCAAAGTGTCTGGAAGCCAGGGCAACATGGAAACAGTTTCCAAAGACTCATGGAGAAAGGATCTAAATTGCAGCACTTTTCATGGGTTTGCTCTCTTATCACCTGAAGTTAGAGGCCCTGTCAAGGTTCAAAGGCTTGTCAGCTACTACAACCTGGTTCAGTTTCTGGGGAAGAGAAAGAGGAGAAATCCCAGCAATAGTCACTGGTGGTGGGCCAGGACAGGCGCCTTCTCCAGTGAATGCTTCCAGATGCACTGAAGTGTCATCCCAAACACTGCTCCAGAAACTCAGCTAGAGGTAAGTCCTCCAGGGGAGAAAAATATCAGTCATTCTGACAAGGTCAAAATACCAAGAAAACAGCATTCCCAACTGGGAGTTATCAGTCAGGACCTCAGTTCATTAGAACATATTCTTCTACGCTTCTTCCTTCTTAGACTTTTTGGTCAATATATGGTTTTTAATACACTCCCTCCAACAGAGGCTCTCTAGACATACAGTCTTAAATAAGAACATGTAAATGATTAGATTTTGGAGAAGAGTTCTCTGTACTTTAACCATGGAAAAGAAAGACTCTAGGAATAGGGATAATGGAGCCAAACATCCTTTCCAAGAACAAATTATCCTGCATGATATTTGGGCAGTCAGTGGAGTATGGCATGGTTTGTATTGCTTGGGTCCTGGTAGTCCCTTAGGAGAACAACTTCTTTAGGATATGGAAATTGGGGCAATTTGGGTTTCTCCCTTTCCTGGTAGTTTGGGATGTACTGGGCAGAAGCTGATGGAGTGAGAAGGAAAGAAGGAAGGGAGGGAAGCAAGATGGGAGGAAGGAAGCTGCTTACCAGACTTTGCTCTTGGCTTTTTCATGTCTATAGTGCTGCTTAATCTTCTCTTTCTCTTTTAAGATTTATTTATTTATGCATACAAGAACTGGGGTACAAGCCAGAGGTGCAGATGGGGGGGAGTGAGAGGATTCACCAGAGACAGAGTGGGGAGCAGAACAGGCAGGTGTACTGAAATACACTGCTAAGGAGAGTGGGCAAGACAGGAGAGGTCTGCTGGGCCATGTGGGTCACACCCTGGCCAGGGATCGAACTCATGTTGCAGTGGCTGGAGAGCTTGACAGTACTGTGCTGTAATCCCTGTGCCATCAGGGGGGCTGCCACTTCAGCTTTAGAATGGCAAGACCAGGTTATAATCAAGCTCCACCTCGTTCCTCTTCATAACTGGTCTTTGACAACTAAGTATATGAACATGTACATGCGCATATGTGTGTTTTACAACATCACTGTTTCTTAATACTGCCCTTATCACCAAGCAACCAAACAATGAGGGTAAGTTTCCTATTTCTGTTATCTGTCTTTTCAGGCTAAGTGCTTTCTCTTCAGAGTTGTACACTAATGTTTTCATCTGTCTTTACTTATATATTATTGGAAAAAGGAGGACAAGAGGAAGGTTGTGAGTCTGGAAGATCATCTGTTCTGGTTCTCATACTTTTTGGGAATGTTTTTTGGTGGGAGGGGATCCCACCATTTGCTAACCCTGTACCCTCTGACTGGGACTTCTCAGATCTGTTTTAAGAAGTTGAGCTGGTTTACCCACATGCTCCTGTTAGCTAAAGCATCCCTTTTGCTCTTCTCTGGTGGTGCAGGGGTTAAAGACAATGCTATCAAGCTATTGTCAACCACTGCAAACTAGAGTTTGATCCCAGCCAGGGAGCTGACCCACAGGACACGCAGACCTCTCCTGTCTCATCCCGCTGCTCCCCTCAGCAGTGTATTTCAGTCAGTCCACCCGTTCTGCTCCCTACTCTGTCTCTGGTGAATTCTCTCACCCCATGCACCTCTGGCCTACACCCCAGTGCTTGGATGCATACATAAATAATATTTAAAAAATAAAATGTGCCTTTTTTCCGATGAGACAACTTTCTTTGGAAAAGCTTCTTCTCAAGCAGCTATTCTGGACCTCTCTTAAAGAGGAAATGAAGACCCGGTCCCATGGCCAGAGTCCTCTTTTTGTTTCTTCCAGAGGGGAAGTGGAGCGAGGGATGGGGATGTCAGGCTGAGGCTGTAGCCTCCCTGCTCACTGGCCACCTGCTGCCCACAGAGGAGCCTGCCCAGCCTTTCCCAGTGTCTCCCTGGAGCAGACACAGATGGGAGGAGACCTATCACAAAGGGTACTGGGGGGGAAGTGTGAGAGGAACAGTGCTGTTTGGCAGGCGCTCCTGTTCCCCGCTTGCCTCTGCTGCCTGCAGTCTCCGTGTAGGGATTCTTTCTTTTCTCTACCCCCACATCCACTTTATAAAGAAAAGCAATCGCCAGGCAGAGATGTGTACAGAATTTTGTAAAGTTTGATAAAGAGAAGGAAGAGGAGGAAGGAAAGACTGGATGGGGGGCACAGGGGAGGGGTTCAGACTCCACAACTAAGGAGAGGGGGTGAAATAAAGTGAAGGCAAATAGCATGTGAGTCCCCAGCAGCTGCTGGGGACAAGGAGAGGGGTAGGGGGATGCCAGAGCCTTGTAGAAACAAGAGTGAAGACCTGAACACAGGAATGGTTAGAAACTCAAGTGCAAATGGACTTGGGGGTCCTCCTGGCAAGAATGCTGCAAACAGTACACCAAATAGGCCACAGGGACAGCTCAGAGAAACAGAAGTTCTGAGGAGGCAGTATGGAGGTGCCACAGAAAGGGCCTGGTAATAAGCAGGAGGGAGAGGGAGACAGACAGACAGACAGACAGAGGGAGAGGGGAGAGAGAGAGGAAAATGAAGGTCTCAGACAGGGACACCAAGTGAAAGCAAAAACAGACAGGGACAAAACACATAGCCAGACCCCAAGAGAGGGACACAGAGAGTCACACAGAGAGAAAGACAAAAAGGGCTGGGGGGGGGGCGATGACGGGGTGGGAGTGGGGCAAGAGAAAGTCTCCAGTCCAAAGCAGCTACTTGGCAGTTCTGCAGCAGCAGGCGGGCTGGGCTGGAACTGCTCTAGCTGTGTCTAGCCTATTGTTGTCTGGGAGGGGGGCAGGGGGAGTTGTTTGTTTGTTTTGTTGTTTGGCCTCTTTGTCTCTTTTGTTCCAAGTGGTTAGTTCGCTTCTTTCCCAGACACTAGGCTGATGGGTTTTCCTTAAAGAGACAGGATTAGCTCAAGTTTACCAGTTGTACTGATTTCTCAGTCCTAACCAGTTCCTATTTAAATGACTGTTTCTTTTTCCTTTTTCTTCCTTTTTTTTTTTAAGGCTCATGTTAAGAAAGGAGAGCCAGTGTTTATGCTGTTTTCTGTTTTTGTGCTTGATTAATAAGAATAAACGGGTCAATTTCACCCTCCCCATAAACTTCCTGCAGGGTTGCCAACCCTGCAGGGGAAGGAGACACAGAAAGAAGGAAAACCCACAAAGAAGATCCATCCAAGCACGTTGGTAAATGTTATACCTTAAAAAAATAAATAAATAAACTTAAATTTGGAGATTAGGAATATAAACTTGAGGCTTTGAATAACCAGGACAAGAAGGGCTTTGAAGGAAGAGGGGTGACTGGGTCATCCTCTCCCCCACCCCCATGGCCAAGGCTCTGGTTCTTCCCTCCATGAAACCAGCCCCTTCCCAGGCTCTGCTGGGGACTGAGGACCTTGTCCCGTGTCATTCCTCCCAGCATGGCCTTTGTGAGACAGACCCTTAACCACTGAGGAAAGCCCGAGTGTCATAGTGGAGGGTACCGAGTCACCAAAGTGAACAGAGAACTGTTTGTTATTTATTTGTAAAGAGGTAGAAGAAAGGGGGCACCCAACAAGCCTTTTACTTTTTGTTTCCACAGAGACTCTAGGCTTCCAGTCCTCCTAGTAATTTCAATAGGTTTTGGACGAATGCAGACAGCCTCTGAAGGAAGTGAAATTTTAAACCTCTCCCAAATCCAGCCCCTTTTCTTGTCAGTTTCTCTCTAGTCCTCTTCCCCAAAGTACATCCAGTCCTTTTTCTTGATACTATCTTCTCCCTCTCCTCACCTACCTTAATATCATCCAGTGAGAATCTAGGATGCTGGAGACTTAAATAAGTATAATCAAAGAAGGAGCTGTGAGGGGTGTGGAGGGGCAGGGGTGGCAAAGGGAAATTTGGGCTTCTCTGCAAATGGAAGCCATTAGGATGGCAAACATCAGGAATGGCAAACCTCTACCACAGTTAGAATAAGGGCTCCCCCCCCCCTTACTTTGGCTGGCTCGGCAGAGCTAGGGTGCCTCTCCTCCACATCAATCTGGAGGACTTTGGAACTTCAAAGAAAAGACAGACAATTCCATTAAAGGTTCAGACTTTGGGGAGGTGGGGCTGCTGACACCCACAATTTTATCTATCTCTCCCTATAACTTTTGTTTTTATTGCCCCCTCACTGAGGGGGCTCCAGGCAAGCTCAGTGCATTGCTTCCTGTCTGCAGGTGAGTCATGAAGGGACAAGCAAGTCTCCCACCTTTCCAGGACACCCTCTGCTGGGCTTCCCCCTACACAATACCGTTAGTGTAGGGACCAGTTTGGGAAAGGGGAGGGGTCAGGGGCCCCGGAGGCACAACCTCCAGTTTCCTAGAAGTCTAGGTGGAGGGGGGGATTGTGAGAGGGTAGGCCAGAGGAAAGTGTAGGAGCTCGCCAAGAACGTGGAGGCCTGGGTTTACCCAGAGTAGTGAAGAAAGAGGATGTGATGGGGGGCGGGCATGGATTGGGGGTTCTGTTCTTGAGGGAGGAGGCACTTTTAGCCACCTTTGCTTTGGGCACCTATGTCAAGTCCATGGTTACAGGAGATAAATGGACAATTTCCTGACCTTGAGCGCAAGGCAAACTTGTTTCTGATTCTGGGACATAAAGGCAGGCCGGGTTGAACCCGTTAGTTCCTGCCATCCCTCAAGGGGAGGTGTTCTCTGGGAACCACAATAGGAACCCTGCTAGCACGTGGAAGGATCTAGGCAAAGTGCTGGCCATCACCCTGGAGGGGTCAAGTCTGATTCCACGCCCAATCCCATGGTGTGTGGTGTTTAGAAACGGCGCCGGCAACCTCGGACCCAGCAGCCTGCACTGCACCAACCGCAAAGCATTTCGTTTCTGCTCCCGGCATGCGTGGCAGCAGCGCGCACCAGGAGATCCAGTTTCGCCAGAATGTTCGCGTTCACTTGTTGGTTTGAAAGTTGAAGCCCCGGGGTAGTTACGCTGGCCACAAAAATCTGAAGCCCCGATAATCCTAGACAAAATAAAAACATCAGAGGCCACAAACTAACTAACTTAAGGCATTTTCTCTGGTTGTCTCACGATCGGACACATCGAGTTGCGGGACTTGCAAGGTCCAGCGGCAATTCCCCGAGGACGGGAAGACCTCAGGAATGTGCTGGAACAGAGCCTTTTCTCCTAAACAAGTGTAAAAACAACTCCCAAAACAGCCACATCCACAGCTTCGAGTGAGGGGTGGGCAGAGTGCGCGCGTGCGTGCGTGTGCGTGTGCATGTGCGTGTGTGTGTGTGTGTGTGTGTGTGTGTCTGTGAGAGAGAGAGAGAGATAGAGAGGGTGCGGGTATGATGGTGGTGGTGGTGGTGATGGGAGGGGGTAATTTGGCTCGTCTAGG
>NW_004567107.1:49894053-49917941 GCF_000260355.1 Condylura cristata
GAACTCGGTCCCTGGCAGAGTCGGTGCCTTCGGGGGCTCCACCACAGCTCGTTCACACCCGCAAGGTTTGGACACTAGGGGTGGATGAGGGCGGAAGGGGAAGGTTAAGTGGAGGGGGGAGGGGAACCCTTTTCTCCTGCCGGTCCAGGCAAACGAGATGGCAACGACCAAGAAAACTTTTCTTTGGAAAGTTTAAGTAGCGCTATTAGTGGTAGAGACGCAGAACAAGCAAGTAGCTTGGGGAGTTGGCTGGTTGTTACTGAGAGAGGGGAGAGCAGTGGCTGGATTTTGAAGCAGGAAAAGATCCAAGGTCCCCGGTCAGGTCCACTCTCGGCACCAAGGCTTCACTGTGGGGAATCTGAGGACAATCCTTTAGGAGACCAAGGAGGCAGAGCCGGGTGTTCCAGGGTGATTTCGGTCGCGCCGAAAGCAGTACCCCGCGATGGTTCAGAGGAGCAGCGAGAAAGTCTTGTCTGCCAAGGCGGGATTAGATCCGCCCGTTCAGGGACAGGTTTCCCCACCGTCCCCGCCCAGCGAGGGATGAACACGCCAGGGTCTTAGGGGCAACGTCTGAAGTTTCGAGTCGCGCGCAAGGTCTTGTCCCCAGTACCACGTGCGCCCACGGCCTCAGGCGGGGGCTTTTGGGGGAACGTCTTAGAAGGGGAGGGGACCCACGCAGCCAGGACCAAGAGTCCCAGCCAGCACACCTTGCTACGGCGGGAGGAAATTGTCCAACTTAACTTTTCCCTGCACATCGAAAAGGCAGCATGGATGCACCGTGGGTCCGCAGAAGCGCAAGGCCGCCGCAGCCGGTCGTACTCAAGGCCTGGCACTCTGCTTTTCTTCACTGCGCACCAGGGAAAAGCATAATTCAGTTATTTCATCCAAGTGCAACTCAGCCTTTTCCTCTTTTGCACTGGAGCCTAGGGCATTCCAAAAGGGGATCTCCCAATTGTCAAATAAATACCTATTGCTCTAAGCCTAGCCGGGTTTGGTAGTAACAACTAGGGGGAGGGGAGGAAAGGGAGGCAAATCGGATGTGAGTTTACAGCCTGAAGCGGCTTATTTAGGCTTATTGAACGGCTTTCCAAACCGCGCAGCCCGCGCTATTTCGGGAAGTTGGAGAGTGCAGAGAAAACAAGGTTATTTAAAGTGGTTCTCAGAATGCGACTTTCCTTCCATGACACCCTTGGTGTCTGCGTCTGGGCCCCGGCTTACTGCTGCTGGTGGGGCCAGTCTTTGATATTTAAGCCGGGCCAGCACCGGGGTGAAATGACCTGTTAGGAAATTCAGCAGCCTAGTCACTTGGTCCTTTTTTCCCCAGTGCAATCTTGGGAGCGATGGGATGGTTCTGGGTTGGCAAGAGAAGGGACACAACAGAAAAGCCGGAGCGGCGCACTGAGTCAGCTTTGCCTGGCTGTGCCTGGCAGTGCCCTGCGCACTTCGCCTATGCCGCTGCTTGATCTTCGGGAAGTGGAAACAGCCCCCTAAACGCTGTGTGGGGCCTCTGGATTGCAGGGATGGGCCCAAACTGCACTATTCTCTAAATTCGGAAACCACGAAGCGTGCAGCTTGTGCTTGCGCTTTGGTGCAAGTCTAAATTTGAAAAGAAAAAAGCCTCCTGGAAGCTTCCTCGGCGCCTATCCGCACTCTGCGCTCCAACACCCCGCACTTTGTCCTGCACCCAAATTCACTTTACAACGATTGGAAATTTGAAAACTCTGAACACTCGGAGCTGCACCCCAGAGGCTGCTTGAAGCTCTTGCACAAAGTTGCCTGAGGGAAATCACTCTGCTATTGCGAGCAAACAGAATCTGTGTATTTCTAAATAATCTAAGTGGATGAGGGAGCCGAGCTAGCACGGACAATTTGAGCAGTCTTTGTAGCCAGTGGGGGGAATTTTCAGAGGCTGGGGACAGGGGGCTTGGATTCTTTCACAGAAACCTATGGAAAGGACCGTTCGGCCGGGTCCTGAGGCTGGAAAGTCTCATTTGGGAAGCACGCAGCTCTGGTCTGGCGCGCATTTAATAACATTCTTTTGGGAAAACTCTCCAGCAGAGCCAGCCCGTCATTAAATTGGGGGGACGGAGAGGCGCGGGCTGCTCTACAGTGGGAAGATTTCCTGGAGAATCGGAAAGCACTCGGCGTTAGGTCTCCAACGCGGGTTTTTGCCTTTTTTTTTTTTTTTTTTTTTGCCACAAACCCCCTTGGTTTTGCTAGAGGTGGAATTTGAATAGCTTCTCTTAGGGGCCCCGTTTGGGGTCCGCCGAGAAGGAAAACCTTCCTCTGTAACTGGGGGTACGGCGGGGCTTTATTTCTGAGAGTATGCACTCACATCCTCCGTTGTCACAAAGCACTCGGCTGAAAACGAAATGGGGGCAAATATTAAACAGCTACAGGGAAAGAGGGGGGGATGAGCCTCATCTTGTTAAGGATACAGGTTTTGACAGCAAAGACTGCGGGGGCTTAGCAGAAGAATCAGAATTTATTAATGAAAATTTATTGCACAGGGATGAGTTGAAACTTCGAGTAAAAAACAGTTGCGAACGCTTCTCACGCGACCGTCTTTTTTTTTTTTTTCCTTCCTAAATGATAATGGCAAAATTAGCCTGTCCAGCCCCTTCAGTCACACCTCTAGTCCCAGCTCTTAGCTGTATTTCCCGTCCCTGTGTGCCTCCTTCCTGTCCCTACTCATCTGGGCTTCGGGTGCCCAGGACCTGTCAGCGTCTGGAAACAGTCTTGCAAACTTGCCTTTCGCCAGGCGCACGCACTGGTGATCTCTCCCCGCGTGGCCGCTCCGCTGCCCCCGCGACCCTCAGGGGCCTGGGAAACACGGCGTATTTTACAGCGCTCAGCCTCAGCGCTCCTGTTTTATTTCAGTTCAATCCCAGGGGCACGGACCCAAGGATAATAAACAATGATGCTTATTAGAGATACAAATCGGCACAGAAAAAGAACCACGCGGAAAAGCAAGCAGAGACATTTGAACAAGTGGACAGACATTCAGAACTGCCTTTGGAAGCCACTTGTAATTTACGACGGAGGGCATTTCTCAAAACTAGATAGACTTTCATAAATATAGATTTTCCAAGTATGATGATGGTTGGAGCTCTTTTTATTTATTTGGTTTGCCTCTTGAAATGAGGCGGTGTTGTTGGTACCTGCCAAAACCTCATACAAGCCGTCTCCGCCTCCAGTTTTCTTCTCCCCTAGATCACTAGGCCTCAGAAAAAAGGAGGGGTCTCCCAGGTGTTGGCATACTTCGATACCGTTATTCTAGCTCCCTCAAGAACGCAGAACACTACCTCCCCTTCAGGCAGTGACAACACGAGTTTTGGGGGGAGAAGTCGTAAGGGGTGTGGCCACATTATTCAGAGATACGGGGAAAAAAAAATCCCCCCTTTTCTTTTTAAAATATAAACGCAGATACCTTTTACTGACCGCGAGAGTAGGAACTGGCGATTCCTTCCCGATGCGGGTGAAACCCATTTCTGCCCTGCCTGATGCTGGCCTTGGGAAAGGGCCTCCCATCTGTTCTGAGCGTCCCTCTACGAGCTCAGAAAATCTCCCTGCCTGCAAATATTGGCACCTCGCTACTACAACAGGCGGTGCTGCTTTAAATAGGAAGCCCGTGGCTCGAAAATAAAGTCACAACCTTCCTACCCACCAAACTACCTGCCCTGTGTGCCCGGAGATCAAGCTGGCCAGAATGACTCTCAGGAAAAATGGGAGAGTCTGTTCCTCAGGAACTGTGTGCCCCCAAACAGTCCTCCCCGCCTCAGCTGCTAAAGTTTCAGTGTCTGAACAGTCTGCCTCTTCTCGGTCTCTCCACTTGTGCTGTTGTTCAGATAAAGTTAAAGCTGAAGGAAACGTCAGAGTTGCTTTAGTCCAATTCTCCCGGGCAGGGGGCACCTCTGGGTTTTATTCAGAGGACAATCTTGCGTCTTCATGAAGCTGCTAGAGGAGGAGCTAGCCTCAGGGTCTCACCAAAACTAGCCCTCTGTCCCACACCCGGGGGGCTCCTAGTGTAGGGAACCAGACTGGGACTGACTTTGCGTTACACTCCCTTTGCCAACCAAGAGCACCTCACCTCTCTTGTCAGGAAATGATCGCTGCACCAAATGCACCCAAGGAACAGCCTAAACCTTTTCCCACTTCCCAGCCTCAACTGATAGCCCTTCACAGTGCTTATGTATTTCTGTTGCCTAACTTAATTTCTGTATTTCCTTTACAATTTGTTCAGTGGTCGCTGGCCCTTTAGGCAAAACCTAAATAACAGCTCCCGGAAGATGTTTGGGTCCCAGGAACGTAAGCTGGAGAGGTGTCCTCTGCCAAGACTGGGGCTGAATTTTCCAAGGCATCTCAGGCACTTTTAGTGTTGGGTGCTGCTCTGTTTTGTGCTGGGGTCTTGTAAGTTCATACATGAGAAAACTGAGGTGCAGAGAAGGGTTTTGACTTATTCTAGGGCCTACACTCAGCCAAGAGCAGATTCTGCACGGACAACAGGTTTCCTGTGTAGTTCATTTGTTCAGTTTTGAGGGTGGTATATTGGCTCACAATAAACTTCTGTTCAGTCAGCATCAGTTAACTGAGTGCCAGACCACATGCCACACCAGATCCCCTACACAGCATCTCTAAACAGCATCTTCAGTCCCCATCAAAATTTAAAAATAAAATTATAAATTAATATAAGCCCAGATCACAATATTTCAAACAATACATAAAGGTGTAAAATGAAAGTAAAAGTCTCCTACTCAGCCCCCTTTCCCAGAATAACATTGATAATTTTCACTCCTTTAGTGATTTTCTCTATCTTTGAATATGAAAGATTGGAGGGAGTTTCACAGCCAAAACCAGGAGTCCTGGCCAGTTTCGGGGCTCAGATCTCCCATTACTCTCCCTTAGCTAAGTGGGGAAGGAAAGTGAGCAAGACCACAGACAAAAGGAAGGGTTAGATCAGACTTAACTTCACCCCTTCCCTTTTTCTGTTCCTCCCACTCAGGCTCCAGGGTTTCAGGAGCTGTGACCACCTTTCTTCCAGATCTGGGTGCAAGTGGACAAGCAGTTCTCTCGGGGTCTTTGTCACTGGGGTGCTGTCACCCTAGTGTGACATCTACCCTGCACAGCTCTGAGTCAAAGGCAAGCAAGCCTACTTGTCTCTCAGGGTTGCTGTGAGGCTCACATGGGAGATGGAAAGGACCAAGTGTCATGTACACTTGCAACTTCTCTATGTAAATGTAGCATCTGCTTTTCAAAGGTACCCAGCGGCTCTAAGATTTGGAAACATGGAGCTTTAAGGTTCTGTGCATGTTGTGGGTTGTGTGTGCCGGGGCAGGTGATGTCCATTTACCTGTGAAAGATGGGAGTTGCTGAGTCTTGGGAATCTGAGATTTGGAGGATTTATGAACTGGAGCTGATGAGGAACAGAGGCCGTTCTGCTTGGGGGTACACAGAAGGTTGAGAAGAGAGTGGGTAGTAGATACTAAAGCCTATCCTCTCCTCTTTTCTGTAGGCTTCCGAAAACTGACCTTAGACTGCCCAGGGGCAACTCCAAACACTGGGTGGTATGAATGTCCCAGAGTCAAGAATTTCATTTGTTACTATATTTTTTGAGTAGAGAGAGATTCTGTAGGATGGGAATGATAATTCATCAAGCTCCTGTCCTTGAAGCTTCTGGGAGAATCACCAGAAGCATCCTGATATGGGGGTTCTCCACATGAAAATAAAAAAGTCCATGACCATGGTGTCCAAAGCTTTGCAGAAGAGGAGCAGCTGAGAGGGACAGCCATCTAGCAAAGCCCCTTTTACAAACAGGAGCAGCACCATGCAAATCTTAGGTGATAGGGAGGGAGGATCTGAGTGTCAGGGAGAAAGAAGAAAACGTTTTCAAATGAATGAAAGGGGCTGGTTTCAGAAAGAAACCGTGAAGGGAGGGAAAGGAAGATTTTCTTGAAGGCTGGGCGGCTAACAAGCCGTTTGCATTGCCGGAGTCAGCACAAAGGATGCTGCGCCCCCTGGTGTCGCGAGGTGCTGCGCAGACCGGCTGGCAGCCGACCTAAACCTGCTAGGCAAGACTCACCGTTAGATGACATTTTTTCTCTTGCTAAGGGAGTCAGAGTTAAAATTGCCTTTGCTTTCTCAACTCTGATGTCTAAATAGAGACGGGGGGAGGGAGAGCGCGAGGGCTTTTTGTTTTGTTTTATTTTGCAGGTAATTTAGGTAGACAGGACAATGTTCAAAAGTGGCCTGGTGGAGTCAGGAGTACACTTGCTTGAAAGAAAAGACAGGCATTTGAGGTGACTCCAAGCTGGCATTTACGTGTCAATACAAAAACCAAAGAGGTCAGAGTAAGAAGCTTTTAAGGCTTTTTCATTTTTACCCCCAACCTTGCAAAGTTGACCTCCTCCCACTGTTTACTTACAGGTGCAAATGTTACATTTCAGCTTCATGAATTCCCATGAATTCTGAGCAAAAAATTGTGTGTCTGCTTCCCTTTTAAAATGCATATATATATTTTTTCTTTTCCCCCCAACATAAAATTTATCTCCCCCCACCCCAACACACACACACATTCGGGAAGCAGCTTTGCAAGAAGCAGCAGTGAGCAGGTCTTCATTCTCTGTTCAGTTTCTTTTAAAAATTTAAAAATAAAGTACTAAAGTGTTGTGCTGGAAATTATACTACTAAGTGTTATATGTGGTAGGTGTGAATATATGCTTCAATAGTTCCAGGCACAAGACCAAAAACTTTCCCAGAATTAACAGAATTTTCAACTCTAATCTGGCTAACATTTCTACAAATAGGTACAAAGACCAGTTTGGGAGTAGACGCTCTCAAAGGGGCTATGTGGCTGGATTTCCACTGAAACTGAGGGCTGGCTCTGGTAAGCTCAGGTGGTTTTAAGGTAGATCAGCTATAAGAAGAATCCATCCTCTGTGACGGTTCCTCCTAAAATGTGCAAGGCTACCACATAGCAGTTTCTTCTTTCTGCACTGCAACTGAACTTTTATTCCATGTAATGGGTATGTTCTGGGTTTGTTTTTAAGAAACTGATAAAGTCTTGAGAAGGGTCATTTGCACAGCACCCTTGCTCTGCATATGTGGAGGGCATTTTCTGGGTAGACAAGTCAGTCTTCCGTGTGCTGCAGGGAAGAACAGGTTGTTCTACAGGAGAGAGGGAAACCAGGAGGGAGAGGAACCATCGCATAAGCCAGCGACACAAGATAATTGTTGAGGATAGAACTAAGGCCATCACTTGGAGAACTGTGCTGCCCCCAAAAGGAACAGCTGCATCATAGGCCACACTGGACAATGTTCCTCCAGCATCTGTATGGGGAAGTCTGAAGACCTAGTTGCTCCGAATGTGACTGGATTTGTAGATGGACCTAATTCAAAAGAGGTTATAAAGTCACAAGGAAGACACTAGAGTAGGTCCCAGTCCACTGGGACTGGTGGAGTCCCCATAGAAGGAGGGTAGGGCATAGACAGGTACAGAGGGAAGACCACAGGAAGATGCGGTGAGAAGGCCGCCAGCAGTGAAAAGTCAAGCCACGCAGAGGCACCTCAGAAACGCTATTCTGCTGATGCCTCACCACCAGCCTTTGCACCACCAGACTTTGCACCGCCATAAGTGCTGTCAGTTATAATCAATTTCCGTCATCATTGAAGCCACTCACTCTTCCTGTGGCAGCTGAGCACACAAATATGTGTTGCTGCTCAGCACCAGTCACTTTTACCCTTCACATGGGGCTGCAGGCCTCCAGTCACTAGGTTTTGTTTTTTTAAGATTTGTTGATTTATGCATACAAGAACAGGGTGCAAGCCAGAGGTGTGGGGCTGAGGTGCAGTAGTGAGAGGATTCACCAGAGACAGAGTGGGGAGCAGAACAGCAGATTGACAAAGTACACTGCTGAGGGGAGCAGTGGGCGGGTCAGAAGAGGTCTGCCACACCATGTGGGTCCCCACCCTGGCCATCAGGGGAATTGAACTGGAACTCATGCTTGCAATAGCTGGTGATAGTTTGATAGCGCTGTCTTTAACCCCTGTTCTACCAGGAACAGGTTTTTTAATTTTTGTACTTTTTGTACTTTTTAGTTTTTAAGAGAAGTTAAGAATCTTTCACTTTTTAAAATGTTGGCAGCAGCCCTAGCTCCATGGGCCTCTGGGGTCGCATGGGACCCTGTGTTAAGAAAGAGTGTTCTGCTACAAAAGGAAATACATTTCCATTTGTCCCCTCAAAGATTCAGCCAGTCCTTGTGGAAAACTAACACAAATTTTAATGCTGTGCAGGTAAGGCACGTCAAATCAAATTATTTGTAGACAAATCAAATCATGTCTGTGAGTGGATGTAGCATGGGTCACTGGTATGAATTTTTTGTCATCAACTGGGTGAAGACTTCTATTCCTTGAGAATTCTGGGAAGGCACTTAGAGATCCCAAAGTTTTCCTGGCCGTAGGAGGAAGGGAACAGATATTACCCTGGGGAGAGTCCCTAAGATCTTGTATGGGTCACTATGACCCTGACTGAGATTTTTTTCCCTCAGGTAGGGACAATGAGAACCTGATGAAAGGAATCTGTGGGTTAGAGAACACGGAGGACTGTGGTGGAGGACTTCAGGTGCCTTGGTGGGAGCATCATGTGTTGACATCCATATGATGACATGTGAAGTCACACCCCTCAATCATATATTGTGTAGTAAACCAGTGTCACTTCAGTAAAAAACACCTAAGGCCTATAAGACTCTGCTAGAGAAAGACCCCACACAAGATGCCAAGTATTGGATTTGGAGAGGAGGGTTCTGTTTGCCCAGTATCTGGCTGAAGCTGACCCTGGCTCCTCCACTTAGGCACAAGGTAGCATTTTGGAAAACTAAATCTGGGGTATTTCCCAGTTTGACCAGCAGAACTCGGAGGGCAGGACAACCCTAAGTAAAAGTAAGTGGGTAAAACTTCAGTTTTCTGCCTGGAATTTGTGAACAGAACTTTTCCTTTCAGCAGAGTCTTGGGTGGGGGTGGGGGAGTCCCAGCTGGGTTGAGTTTGAGGACTAAGCAGCTCGAAGGAAAGGTGGACTGGCTGTTTCAGGGTTTGGAGGATCCTAGTACATCAATGGGAGTATGTGGTTATATACTTCATGACCAGTCGATTCTAACTTGGAAGGGAAAGTTTTGCCCCTGGTGAAAAGAATGCATCAGTGAGTAGAGTCATGGGAGATATTATGGCGAGATTCTGTTTTTAAGGATATGCATTGATTTATAGACACTCACTGGAAATATTATAACGGAATGTTTAGTCAGGAGGCCTGCTTTTCTAGTTCTATTTCTGCCCCGTACTGGCTAACTGGAGAGTGTAAATTTTAAAAGTAGTAATTTCTTATGCACATTTATGCATACTCCCTCAGGGGAATGAGTGAAAGACTGTTTGAGACATTCTAAATTTCTTGGAAGAAAGTTGCTATATAAATTAATATGGAGTTTTTTTTTTTATTATTGCAGGTCGGCAAATGAAGAACTCCCCCAAGATGTGCAAGGGAGAAAATGGAACTTTACTGGCTTCAGAATTCCTTCCTTCCCTGCAAGTTTCCCAAACCCCATGACTCTGACTTAGAGGTCAGAGTATAAAGTTTTATTTGCACTCTTTATGCTTTGCATCTAGAGATTGCCTGCAGGAACGTAGAGATGGACTAATCATTGTGAATCTATCGTAAACAAGACCCGGGTGCAGGTTCTGCAGAGGGAATTTAATCACACCTGCTCGTGATGTGGACCCCGTCAGCAACTCTGGAAAACAGTGTCCTTTCCTTCCTGGAGTTGGTGGGCAGGGCTCCTTTTTTTCTAGGGCTCAGTCAGTTTTTGTTTTTGTTTTTTTAATTTATTTATTCATATAGAACTGGGGTACAGGCCAGAGATGCGGAGAATGAGAGGATTCACCAGAGACAGAGCGGGGAGCAGAACAGGCAGATAGATGAAGTATACTGCTGAGGGGAGCAGTGGGCGGGTCAGGAGAGGTCTGCCACGCCATGTGGTCTCCTCCGGGGCAGGTGGGGATCGAACTCATGCGGAAGTGGCTTTAGCTTCTTAGTGCAGCGCTTTAACCCGCTGAGCCACCAGGGAGGGCCAGGCTCAGTCAATTTTAAGGATTAAGTGGCTCTAGAGGCTTCTGATTTAATTCCTACATGACAGACTGTCTGTCCTTTTATTCACATGGCAAATAAGAAACCTAGCTAAAAGTTTTAAGTTGAAAGACCATTTGTTTAAGAGACTTGAAAACTATGTCCACATAAAAACATGTCCACAAATGTTCACAACAATCTTATTCATAATAGTCAATGTAATTCACTTATGAATGGATAAGCAAAATGTGGTCTAGCCACATGATGGATACTCTTTGGCAATAAAAGGGAACAAAATATTGACACATGCTAGAACATGGATGAATTCATGCTAAGTGAAATAATCCACAACAAAGGGCCACCTAGTATAGGATTCCACTTTACATGAAGTTTCTAGACTTGGCAAAAATACACAGAAAATCAAGTAGTGGTTGCTTACGGATAACGGTCAGAGTGGGGGCACTAAAAATGACTGGAAAGTGGCCCAGTTTCTTTTTAGGGTGATGCAAACATTCTAAAATTAGTTGTGAACCACTTTGCGGATGTATTCAAACCATTGAATCTTGAACTTGGGCGAATTGCACAGTGTGCAAATTATAATAAGCTATTAAAATTTAAAAAGTTGGGCCCTCCCCAGTGGTGCAACAGGTTAAAGCACAGCACTAAGAAGCTAAAACCTAAGAAGCTAAAACCACTTCAGCATGAGTTTGATTCCCACCCCAGAGGTGATCCACATGGCACAGCAGACCTCTCCTGACCTGCCCACTGCTCCATCAGCAGTGTACTTCATCCAATTGCCCGCTGCCCACTCCGTCTCTCACCACCCCAGCACCTCTGGCCTGTAACCCAGTTCTGTATGCATAAATAAATTATTTTTTCTTTAAAAAAATTAAAAAAGTTATTTAAATAAAATATTGTCCCTCCCTGGTGGCACAACGGGTTATGGCGCAGCACTGCAAGCTAACTACAGCTGCTTCAGTAGGATTTGTATCCCTGGCCCTGCAGGTGACCCACACAGTGCAGCAGACCTCTCCTGACTCCCCCCCAACCCCCGCTGCTCCCCTCAGCAGTGTAATTCATCGATCTGCTTGTTCTGTTCCCCACTTTATCTCTGGTGAATCCTCTCACCACCCCTGTACCTTTGGCTTGCACCCCGGTTCTGTCTATCTAATAAATAAATCTTTAAAATATATATTTTGGTTTATGTCTTTTTTCTAATATTGATAACCTTAGGCTTAAAAAACAACAGATTTTATCAGCTGACTTGAGATGAGAATGTAGAAAAGAGTGGTTTTCTTTGGTGGGGAAAATGAACTTCAGATTCATGTGTAGCACAACACTGGTGCCTGTAACTGCTCTGAAGTTTGCTGAAAGATTTTTTTCCAAACAGTGGTACTGAAATGGCATTGTTATTTTTGTCTTCCCAATATTCTTTTCCCCTTCCTTAACTACTAGCCCCATTTTCTCTTAAGAACCAAACTCTCCAATTTCAGTTATTGTGGCTTGAATGTTTATGACATGATGCCTCAGGCTCTATAACTCAGACTTGATCCATCAGCATGTTCGATCTAGGGGTGTGTTGGTGCCTACTCATACCATCTCATCTGAACCAGCTGATATGTTTTCAGAAATTTTGTGAGCCAGTCATTAATCATAATCACTATTAAAATGTAAAGCCTATATTTTATAATTAAATTATATTTATAACTAAGTTAAGGCACTCCAAACTCACCCCTTTCTCATGATTTGATTAGCTACTACTACCTAGGCCCTGGAAGTGACCTTGATCTTGTATGGGGAATGTACAAGGACGTATAATATTGTGCTAATGTACAACTCTCTCCAACTCCATGTTCAGCTACTACCTGTCAGTAGCTTGAATTTGACCATTGTGATAGCATCTATATTACAGAACTAGGTAAATGACCTATGTTGGGCTTCCCCTATTCTGCCATGGAGTCTGATAAACATCCACCAGAAACAGTGGGCTTAATGGGCTCCCCACCACCCCAAAAGATATGTTTACAACTGAATTCCTGGAATTCATGACATTGGCCTTATTTAGAAAAACTATCTTTGCCACTGTAATTAAGGGTGCCAAGATGAGATCATCCTGGATTATCCCCGTGGGCCCTAAATCCTTATGAAATGAGGGAGAGGTGCAGGGGTTAAGACACAGCACTTGGAGGCTACCTGCCACCACTGTAGCATCAGTAAGTTCCCTGCTTGGAAGGTGACACATGTGGTACAGCAGACCTCTTCTGTCTCGCCCATTTCTCCCCTCAGCAGTGTATTTCAGTCAGTCTGCCTGTTCTGCTCCCACTTTCTCTGGTGAATCCTCTTATCCCTGCACCTCTGGGCTACATCCAGTTCTTGTATGCATAATAAAAAAAGAAAGACATCTTAAAAAAAAAAAAGAAAGAAAGAAAGAAAGAAAACCTGGTATTGCCAGAAACTGAAAGAGATAAGAAACAGAATCCCCTCAGGAGCCTCTGGAGAGAGCACTCCCTTTCAGAGTTCTTGATTTCAGATTACTGGTTCCAGAATTGAAAGAATAACTTTCTCTTGAGCTACCCAGTTATGGTAATACGTATAGTAACCTGAGCAAACAATATACAGCACCCACTATGCTATTCTTATGTGGTTTATTTTATGGGCATGAGACTCAGTCTAGGACAGCTCAACTGTGAAAGAAACTTTCTCTTTCCACTGTGGGTTGCTCAATGGTTCCATGTTTGGCAACATATTTGAATGAAAATAGCATTGAAAGGGAAGTTAGGAAATCTAGTTAGAAATATTCTCTACAATATCATCTGAACAACTGGACCGAGTCTTCCACTTTAGAATTTTTTTTAAAGATGTATTTAGTTATGCATACAAGAACGGGTACAGTCAAGAGATGCAGGGTGTGAGAGGATTCTCCACATACAGACGGGAACAGAATAGGCTACTGACTGAAATACACTGCTGAGAGGAGCAGTAGGTAGGTCAGGAGAGGTCTGCCATGACATGTGGGTCACCTCCCTGGCCTAGGGATCAAACTTGTGCTGCTGTAGCTGAGGCTAGCTTAATGGTGCTATGCTTTAACCCCTTGTGCCACCAGGGAGGGTCCTAGAAATTTTTATTACATGGGCAAATGAACTTATTTTCTTATTTATTTTAAAGATTTATGTTCATTTATTTATGCATACAAGAACTGGGGTGTAGGCCAGAGGTGTGTGGTGGCAGGGAATGAGAGGATTCACCAGAGACAGAGTGGGGAGCATGACAGGCATAGTGACTGCAATATACTGCTGAGGGGAGCAGTGGGAGAGATGAGAGAGGTCTGCTGCACCATGTGAATTAGTTCCCTGGCCAGGATCAAACTCATGTTGCAATGGCTGGCAGTAGCTTGGTAGTGCTGAGACTTCACCCTTTGTACCACCAGGGAGACCCCTTATTTTCTTTTGAATCAAGTTCCTAAGCAAAATAGACATGTGAATTTTCAGAGAACATTTGAAAGTCTACATTTGCACAGACAGGGTTATAAATCCATATAATTTCTATCACTTCACTGGTTACTATTTCGACCAGGCACAGTTAAGAAAACCAATTAAGGAAATATATATCAAAGTCTAAGCAAACTAGGATCTACCTGAATTCAATCATATTTATTGAATCCACAAATACTTATTGAGCTCAACCATGTCTAAAGCATTCTATTTAGGATGCTATCATTCCATTCAAGAATTTACAATTTATTTGCCAACAAAGAGTTTAACATAGTCCACATAATTTAGGCCACCAGCAATATTAATTGTTCATTATGTAGAGTGTATGTGTGTGTGTGTGTGTGTGTGTGTCATATATATATATATATATATATATATTTGAAAATACTAAGTTAATGTAATTTCATAATATTCCTAAAGATATTTTGTTTATGGGACATTTTAAGTATTTTAACTTCTTTATGAGATTATATTTAAGTACATTCATATATTATAAAAAATGATTTTGGTAAGCTGAATGCTTTGGGCTGAAAAAATAGTGATTTTCAATGATAACAAAGCTTTACTAATCTTGTACCTTTCAGTAATTTTTATTTTCCATTATCTTTAGCTATTTGCTAGTGTGGACAAGCACATATCTACAAGGAACATGTCACAGAAAATACTAGTGATATACATGGCACACTTAATTCTTTTAAAATAAAAATAAAGTACTTTTACCTTCAGTATTTCTATCTTTAACCGTTTTTCTTCTTCAGCAGGTTTAACATCAATTTTGTTCCCCATAATCCTATTTCTTTCCTCTACTTTCAAATAACTTCATTTTTTGATGAGAACATTTTGGAAGAATTCCCAGTCAACTTTTAAAATCTAATTAAACTCAACTAAGTTTAACTCAGATAGCATACATATACAGACAGTTTCTTGATAGTTGATTAATTGGGAGCTTGTCTCTGGGAATTCTAAAAAAAGTTTCCTGAGAGTTGCTTGTTGCTAAGAGCCCATTGCTAATATTGATGTCAGTAGCTAAAGTAACCTCACTTGTCTTGATTTAAGATAGAAATGGACTTTCAAACACAAGTATCCAAATAATGCGTTATTCTGTAGCATTTTATATTGCTGATAGCAATACTTAATAAAAAGATAATTGTTCTGAGAATTTTTAAGGTATCCCAAGTAAACCATCAAACACATAAGGAACAGTAAGCGCACACACACACACACACACAGTATGACTCTTAGAGAATAAGAGCTTTCACAAAAATGTATATCATACACGAATAAACAATGATTATTCAATTCTACTCTCCTCTTTTAGGGCAATTCTCCTTTCTTTGTTACAAAGAGGAGCCACCAAGATTTTTCTGACAAGTAAGGTGTTTATCAATATGAACTTAAAGGGAAACATGAGAAAAATAAAAGCTGAGATTTTAGATTCCCCAGTTTTATAACCCCATAGAAGCCTAAATAAAACCTGGGAACACATCAAGATTACCAGAGATAGAGGAAAACAGAGTGAAAGTAATTGTTCAGGAAATCACTTTCTCTCTGTTAACAAAAGAAGCTTTTAAATATTACTGATTCTTGATAATATTGGCTAAAGGGATTCCAAGCAAGTTAGCTTTCTTTCCTAACACTAACCAGAAACTCACCACCAGAGTTGAAATACAAGGAACCGGAAAAAATCAGTGATTTGTTCCCTGATGTCAACTTTATGCCAGAGATACAAGAGTTTTTTTACACTAAATTGTTTTCTTCATGTGGAAAACACTGATAGAAATCTAGGTGAATGGATATAATTAAGTAGTTATGTGGCTCTGATTCTAAATGCTTTTCTTTTTTTTTAAATCAGACACCTCAACATTTACCCTGGAACTGAAGGAGAGAATCAGCCTTCTAAATGTCAAGCCCTTTAGACATTTCCAAACTGCCTGGACAAAGGCTTGGAATGACTACAATAGTGAACCATCCTGCTTGGATCTGAATCTAGATTGATGATCTAATACATCTTTTCCAGCTCTGACTGCCATAGTTTCATGAGCATCTAGAACTGGGTGTCTGCCACTGTCAACAAATACAGCTTATACATCCCCATAAATTCAAGTATCTCCCAAAGAGCATTGATTTGTCTTCCAGGATTCTGGGTGCTGCCTCTGGCCTTTACTACATGTGAGATGGCAGCTCGCCTTAGGCAAGATACTTCTTTAAAAAAAAAATATATATATATATATATATATATATTTACTTATGCATACAAGAAATGGGGTATAGCATACAGGAGTGGGAGGAAAGAGGAGTCACTAGAGACAGAGTGGGAAACAGAATAGGCGGACTGAAAAACACTGCTGAGGGGAGCAGGGGTGAGGTAGGAGAGGTCTGCCATGCCATGTGGGTCACTCCCTGGCCAGGGATTGCACTCATGCTGCAGTAGCTGAGACTTAACTTCTTGAGCCATCTGGGAGACCTCAAGATAAATTAAAAAAAAAAAAAAGTGTGTCTATCACTCTCCCTCACTACTTCATGAACTCTGAGTGAGAGCAGACTAAATTTGAGAAGCAAATGTAGTTTAAGGAACCCTCTAGGAGACCCTTCCAAAGTCCTCTATTTTGTATTTTTAAATTAAAAGAGTCGCTTTTATCATAAGCTTAGATTCCTTCTCCCCAAAAGGGAGACCGCCTTGAGCTAGGAAAGTTGCACCAAACCTTAGCTTGATAAAAGTGTGAAAATGAAACATCAACTCTTCTCCACCTTTTATAGACCGTATGCCATGCCCACCCCTGGCTTTGTGTTAAGGATGAAACGGTTTAGCTTGAATCCCTGGGCCTCAGCTGTCCTCTCAATAACAGCATTGGTTCAAAATCTGAAGTTTAATTTTATCCTCCTTAGTTCCTTCTTGAAAAACACTCCAGTGTAGGCTAATTATTACAATGGCTCATCTCATGGGCTCTAAAGGCCAGAGAAATTCGTGGACTGTCTTCCAATTGGTTAAGCAGCATTCCTTTTCCTGTCTCAGCCTATTTTTGTTTGCCAGTGAAGTCATAGCTGTGGACTAGGCTTCTAGACTTTCCTAACAGAGCTCTCAAGGGAATAAGCCACAGAAACATTTGTTTTTTCTGATTACAAAAGTAATAGCATACTTATTTATACCATTTCTACATACACACATAAATAACTTGAAACGTTCTAATATATAGCATAGAAAGTGGAAAATCTTCCTTAATCTCACACAGCTGAGAAAACCAGCGAGCATGTTTTTCAAGGCATAGATTGAAACTTCATATATTATTTTACAAAATGGGATGATACTCTCAACTCTGAAATGTGCTATTTTCTGCCTAGCAATATGTCTTCAGCATCTTTCCATGCCAGTCTGTGAACAGTGATCTTTTTAATCGTCTTTTTAATGATGCCCTGGTATTGTATTCTCCTCAACCAATCCCCTGTAAATGCACATTTGGGTTCTTTCCAGTTTTCCCGTAACAAGTATTCTTGCAAACATCATTTTACACTTACATCTTCAAGCAGTTGTAGGAGTATTTCTTTATGATGAATTCCCAGAAGGTGAATTATTACTGGGTCAAAGGGTATGAGCATTTCATTTTTAATAGCTATTGCCAAATTGCCCTCCAATAATTTCATACCAATTTACACCCCCAACCACACTGTAAGAAGGAGCCTGTGCCTGTTTCCCCATCCCCCTAAACATTAAATTCATGCAATTTGGGGATGTCTGATGTGAGTTAGGAGTTAAGAGGTTCAACCTGTGGAGCATTTTCCCTTTGTAGAAACTAACAAAAAAGATAAAAAATCTCCCTCTTCCTGATGAAACTTCAGCTCTGAGTGAGCCTACACCACGACAGACAGCTAGCTAATGTGAGAGGTAAAATTCTATCACCTAATGCCTTTGTCTAGCTGGACTTATTAGTGGCAATTTGTCAGTGAATGTTTAAGCAAATGTGCTGGTTATAGAGAATATTAATGCCTTAAGTATTAAAGAAATACAAATCGGTCCTGGGTTTGGCACTGTTGTTTTAATGTAAACAACACATTTACTCCGACAGCATCAAAATGTTTACAGCTGCACAATTTCTTGATTTCTTCCCTATGTTTATTGGACCAAAGTTGTAAAATCTATTCTTGGAAGGTCTGTGAAAAATGACTTTGAATCAATCCATTAAAGAGGAGCGAGGTTTACCACTATCCTGTCCTCAGAATAGCAAATCTCATTTTGAGATTTACTATGGCTTCTATCTCCAAAGTTAGTATCACTGGGTGTTAAACTGCAGGGTCTATAGGGGCTATCCAGTCAAAGGATTTTAAAATACTGCTCCATACAGGTTTGCATCAGAGAGGCAGCTGATGGAGGAGTAAGGCCTAGAAGTTGGGCAGAGATTCTTGGTATTCGAATCTAATTCCACAGAGTATCCCTTTGGTCAGTTTTACATGGTAGGTTACATCCTGTGTTACCCGAGCAAGCTGATTTCTTATTTTCCTCATCTGTCCATAAAACAGGTGTGATAACAGTGCCTATTTAGAGGGTAGTGAAGATTACATTACATATACTACATGTGCAATGCTTACTTTGTCCAAGGACACAAATAATGCTTGCTATTTCATTAAGATTTTCCCTTTGAGAAAGGATTCAATTGCCAAAACGTGGTTTCAAAACCACCCATTTGTCTTTGTCACTTGTAAGATAAGGTGATTATTTCAGATGGAACGACTCTAGATTTTATTTCCTGATTCCCGATCTGATGGTCATTTGTCTCACTCGCAGCCTCCACCCACGCTCATGAAGGCTGCTGGAGGCTCAGGAGACAGTGGCCTTCCGCACACCAGGCAGCTCTGCTCATCACCATGCTGGCCAAGATCACAGTGACTCTATCTGTGCTCGGGTTGATTTATAGGAGAAATATGACCATACAAAAAAGTTTCCCTTGCCCAGCGGGAGAAGACAGCTGCAGGGTCACCTTGAGATTGTAATGTGAACTTTGTGAAATGTTAGGAGTATTACCTCGTTGCTGACTTTTCTGTGATTTTGAGGACAGTTGAAAAGAGTTCAAACGTGGACACTTAAAACTTCTAAGACTGAATTTTCTAGTCTGGTCCAGACATTTATTCAAAAGAAGAGCTCATCTAACAAACATACACCCTTATCAATCCTTTTCTTAGGAAAGCTTGTCTTTATGTAGGGGAACTTTTCAAGTCCTCCTAATGAATCCCAGACACAAGGCAGGACAGAGAGTTTCAAGTATTTTCCTCTTTGGATGGTTGAACAGGAGACCAAAAAGCAGGGAGCAGGAGCAAAACTTTCCTAAAGCGTGTGTCTTTTCTACTCAAGGACTCCTTCTATGCCAGTCACTGCAGCAGCCTGAGAACCAGACATGGGCTCTGGGAGGGATTTCTTTGCACTGGGGCCATTTGGGGTCTGTGGTAGACTTAGGAACAAGTAGAAGTAAAAGCTGTAGAATTAAGGGTTGAAAACAACATTTAATGAAACCCCTCCCTCCAGACGCTCTTGATCAAAGTCTATCCTTGCACTAAGACAATCGATCTACAGTTGCATACATAAAATTTTGGCAACACTCTGTCCTCATTGCTTTCAACAGAGGCTTTAGACCTCTGAAACTGGGCATCGTCCCAGAATCGAGCTCCAGTTGCATTACGCATACCAGAAGACACACCACCACAGCCGAAGCCCGTGCAACCACTTTCTTTTAACCTCGCGTCTGTGAAAAATTACTTTCCAACAAAATAAGTGAAACCCGATGTCTTCTCCGGGTGGTTATTTTTGCGCCTATGAAGTCAATAAAACTCTCCAGATTTATTAGACAGCCCTGCTGTGGAAGACAAGACCACTTCCTATTCCCTAGCAAAAACGTGTGCCTTTCCTTTTTGTAACCTTGTGACCACAGATTTTAATTTTATCCATTTCTTTTCTTTTTCCCAGAAAATTTGTCAGAACCTTCTAAGATAAGTGGCTTGGCCTGGACTAAAATCCCAATCTTCAGTATCCAAGAGCGACAAAATGAACACATTTTAGACTTTTCTAGCTTTTTCTTCATTACTTCCTATTTTAGAGAAAAGAAATGAACCTTTTCTTCCCCTCAAAATCAGCAAGGAGTTTTGGCCAAGCACTAACTGTAACAGCTACCATCATTATATTCCTGTGAGAGTCCACTAGCCATGCATTGATTATCATAATAATAGCAACTGAATTCAGTTTATTTAGTACAACAGTATTTATTGAGCTTCTACTTTATATGCCAGGACTCTCCTGGGTGTGGAGATGCTGAGAGGTAGAAGATAATGTGCTTTCTCTCAAGGAGTTTAAAGTATATTAGGATACTTAAACAAGTAGAAGTCATTCATTGCAACTCATACCATAGTAACAGACTCTTGTAGGACATGAAGACTAAGACATGGAAAGGTAATGAAAGACTTCTTCAAGTTGACTTTTAAGCTGTGTGCTTAAAGACAAGTAGGAGGGCCCTCCCTGGTGACACAAGGTGTTAAAAGCACAGCACTATGAAGCTATCCACAGACACTGCAGCACAAGTTTGATCCCCAGTAAGGGAGCTGACCCACATGGTGTGACAGACCTCTCCAGTCTTGCCCGCTGCTCCCCTCAGCAGTGTATTTCGGTCAGTCAGCCTTTTCTGTTCCCCACCCTGTCTTTGGTAAAACCTCTCACCACCACCTCCGCCTCTGGCCTGTACCCTAGTTCTTGTATAAATAAACACATAAGTCTAAAAAAATAAAAATAAAGACAAGTAGGAGTTCATCAGCTGAAGGGCAGGCCAAGCAGAAAGACTGCCAACTTCAAAGGATCAGAGATTTAAAATAGAGTGAAGCATTTGGGAACCAAGAAATTCTGTGCATTGGAAATGAAGGTCAAAATGTTTTAGGCAACCTGTGTTCATACATGAATGTGGGTACACATTTAGATGATAAGGAACTACTGAGTAGGTTTAAAGCTTGGACATTATGGTCGCAAGATAAGAGAGAGGGAGACAAGAGGAGGAGTATAAGCCAGGGAGAAATGAAGAGAGCCTGAACCAGACCAGTGTGGAGGGTATGGAGAAGATTTAGACTGATAGCAAAGATGAAGATAGAAAGACCTACTGGAATTGCAACATTTCCATAGAATGACTTTCAAGCATCTGCATTTCATTACTGGAGGGGACATTAGCTCCAAAACGCTTTTACATCAAGGCTTCCTACATTGTCTTCTACATCAAAAAATTATTTGAGATAGGAAAAAATGTAGAACCAGGGCCACACAATGATGATGTAGAGATGGCCTTACATGGTTGGAGGAAGAGCACTGTGGGACATTGCCATGGTTCAGTCATTTCGACTATCTTTACAGAAAATCACACAGCGTTCTCTTGTCTAGCTTGAATTTTGACTATTCCCACATTAGTATGCGATAGATCTACACTGGCATCTTCCTTGAATGGTAGATTCTAGTTTGTTCACTCACATTTTAGGGCACTAAGAAAGAAGGTACGCTTGTCTACACCACTATTTGCTTTTGGTAAGGGAGAGGTGACAAAGTAGAACCTTTTGGGAGTCAGTAAACTTTTGATTTGTTATCTATGAACGTGGGGAAGGCACTAAAGCTTAATTTTCCAGCTGTACAATGGAACAACATTCATACCTACCTTATACGCATAAAAATGAAATGAAATGAACCAAATACAGAAAGTGCTTGGCACACAGGAAGTGACAGGTTTTTCATTAATCTCTATGGTAACATGTTGTTGGGTGCCTGACACAGAGGAGCTCATTGCAATCTTAGAGATTCACAGAAGAGGACATTTAAGGTCAATAAGGGCAAAGTTGATTTAGTATTACATCCCCAGTCCTCAGAGTAGTATCTTGCTCGAAGCATGTGTCTTGCCAAGAAGGATGAAATAATAACCCTTCAAAAGCCAGACATCAGGTGTCTCTTCAGGTGAATGGCATGAACAGGACTCAGGCCTGTTCTTTTAAGCCCAGGTTCTTTTAATGATTTATCAGTTTTACTGTATAAAAGAAAGTGATGTGATAGATGGTTGAAGTGCAGCATGGTATCTTCTTTTGCTACTAGTTTTCAAATGGTTTAAATTAGGACTCTGAGGGTAAATAGTTCTTCCATACCATTTAAAAGTATTTCTCCATTGGTCATGTCATGGCTGATAATTTTTCCATTTGGAGGCCCAGGTCCAATTTTTTTTCTATAATTTATGCATACAGAACTGGGTTACAGAGAGCAGTGAGAAGCTACACCAGAGACAGAGCCAGGAGCAGAACAGGCAGATCGAAGTACACTGCTGAGGGGAGCAGTGGGCAAAACAGGAAAGGTCTGCTGTCACATCCAGGGCCAGGGATTGAACCTGCATTGAAGTGGCTGTAGCTAGCTTTGCAGTGCTGTATTATAACCCACTGCACCATCAAGCAGGGCCCCTCCAATTCCAGTTTTTAATGTGTTCCTTGTGAGGTTCACCTACAGTCCTGTGACTGCACTTCAGCTTTAACTTTTCCAAGCCAGAATTCATTTGCACTCCCATCACTTCACCTTCCACATTCACCTTCCTAAAGTCCTGCTTTTCTTTGTCTTTGTAGATGGCATTATTATCCACCCAACCATCCAAATTAGAGATTTTGGATTCACTCTTTAGTTCAATAAACTGGTCACCACATTTTACTATTTTTCCTTACAAAGGGTTTTCAAGTCTTTCTTTTCCTTTTCATTTCAGCTGCTACTGTCTACTTCAATACTTCACCCTCTTTTGCCCAAAGAAGTTGGACAGCCTTCTAAATAAACTTCTTACTTTCAGTCTCTTCCCCCACCATCCTTTAAAAGAAAAAAAAAATATTTATGCATACAGAACTGGGGTACAAACCAGAGGTGCAGGGGCGGTGAGAAGATTCACCAGAGACAGAGTGGGGAGCAGAACAGGCAGATCGATGAATTACACTGCTGAGGGGAGCAGAGGGCAGGTCAGGAGAGGTTTGCTGCACCATGTGGTCACCTCCGGGGCTGGGGTTCGAACTCCAGCTTGCAGTGCTGTGTGGCCAGCTTGCAGTGCTGTGTCCTAACCCGTTGTGCCACCAGGCAGGACCCCCCACCATCCTGTAAGGCAAACTTCTTTCTGTAAAGTAAGGCAGGCGGGTGCAGGGGCTCTGTTCTCTGAGCTTTGGTGGTGACACTTTCTGTTCAGGGTAAGAGGTTATGCTCCCAGCTACCTGCTCTGCATTTAAACTGGAGCATAGTCAGGTGCCCCCGCGGCGTTGCTCTGATGCCTTTGGTATTAGCTATCCAGAACAACTCGCTATTCCCCAAATGCCCAACACACTTTAGGATTTTTGTGCATCTCTTCAAGCTGTCCACTTTGCCAAGAATGACCTTCCCCTCCCTTTTGGCCGTAAAAACCCCTGCTCATTTCTTAAAGCTCAACCCAATATCACATCTGGGATGACGACTTTTCTCCTTCCCTCAGCTGACTCAAGGAAAATTAATGGCTCCCTCTTTGGATTCAAAGAGCACTTCCAACACTTTTTTGAATATTAGTTATTTATGTATTAATAGTCCATGGAGACTGAAGGTCAGGAATTACTTAATTCATTGGTGTCACCCCAGCCCCAACATAAGGGCAGTTAAGATTTTTCTATTCAAGAAAAAAGAGCACATTATTAAAAAAAAAAAAAACAACAACTGAATATCAGTGTAAGTAGTAAGAGAGACATGGTGGGAGTATAAGAGATGCTTGGGGATTCTGGACCAATGGTAGGTACCCAATAATTAATCTCTGAACAATTTACTTCAAAAACATTTGACTTTGCAATCTTAGCTGATAGTAAAAGTAAGAATAACTATGAAAAACACATCAACCTTAGGATCCTTTGAAATTTGAAACCCACTGGAATCAGATGACTCCTAATAGTAAAGATTCTTCAGACTTTGATGCATTCCTGCCACGCTACAATTCACCTTCACCATGCTCTTCTTAGAACCCTATCATTTTCTTTGTTTTAAAAACAATTTGCCACCAACCAGTGAATCAAATTTTCTCCAGTTGTACAAGACCTCTGTTATCTCTGGAATTTTTTGTCATCTTTTTCATCTTATGTGTCAGCTTTGGAAATGAGTGCTTACTTTTCTATTGCAGGAGAAACTACTAAAGAACTGCCAGAATAGGGCCCTCTTGGTGGTGCAGTGGGTTAAAGCACAACACTGGGAAGCTAAAGCCACTTCCACATGAGTTCGATCCCCGCCTGCCCTGGAGGTGACCACGGGGGG
>NW_004567107.1:49918226-50148277 GCF_000260355.1 Condylura cristata
GGCATAAGGTAGATAGAATCCATGATAAAGAAGGTCAGAATTTCCCAGGTGGGAATTCAGGTGCTAGTTCTGACACTGCCACTAGTCACTTGATGATCTTTGGACAAGTCATTTAAAAGCTAGTTCTCTTATGTCTCAGGAATGAAAAAGGTTGCAATTTAAAACCTAGACTATATGTGGACCACAGAAGAACATTGTCCATCCTTTACAGTGCTTGAAATGAGTAATTTCATTGGGAGGTTTTATATAAGAACATGGATTTTTATTTTCCCTTGAGAAAACAAAAGATCTGACCACATAGTATACATTTGAAACAATCTGAAGTGTCTGCTTCCTTTAGAGCATGGGTGCTCCAGGGGCCCGGTGACTTCACCAGTTTCTACTATCCTTTCTTCTGGTCTACATAAAGGCAAAATCCCATTTGCTCTTTATTGATGTATTTGTACCCAAGGGTGACATTACAAATACTTAATGACTAAATCATGGGCCTGACCCATCAGAATGGTCACCTTTATGCTAGCATGAATCCCAGAGATGGCCTGCTCACCCCAGCAGCTGGGTCACTGGGAGTTCCAAGAGACTAGGGAGGAAGGGCAGGGGGACCCTTGCCCAATGGGCTTAGCACTGTCTCTTCAATGGGTGAAAACTGTACCCAGCTCAGGGATATGCTACTTAAATGGCAGCCCTGCATGGACTGTTGTGCTCTCAAACCTGGAAGAGTGCTGCATCCATGTCTCTTATTGAACACAAGGAAAAGAAAGAAAACTAGAAAGAAAAGGCAGAATGATTTTTCTTGCCTTCAGTTGCTTTGTTCATTTACCAACTGGCTGCTACAGCATCTGAGTTTGATTTCCTGGTACTAACCAATCCATAAACTTTTTTCCAGCCTAAGCATAAGGAGCCTCTAATTTTATCCATTTTATAAAAGGAGTGAAAATTTTGCAAATCATCTGGAGGAGAGGGCATTGTACTGAATTTATATAAGGTCTATAACACTGTTAGAAATAATAAATCACCAATAAATTATCTCCAGTTTCTTATTGGGCTTCCCAATTTTAAAAGCACTCTGATGTTCTTTTTTTCTTCTTCTTTTTTAATTTAGCCATGGCTATTTTTCAAATGGAATTAATGACCAAAAGCTAGCCTCATTTTCTAATTACAGTAAGAGACACTACACAAGAGTTGTTCCAGACACTGGCCCATCTTGGCGTGGGGAGAGGTTCTGGGCAGTTTTACTCTGTGCTGGCTTAGTACCTGGGGCCAGGAAACATCTGTTATAACATGTGGTCCAGCGGGTGCTCTGCTTAATTATAAAATGGTATTGCAGTGTCCCTTCGAGTTGGCTGGCCTCAGCATCTTCTTCTGAACCACCAAGCCAAGCACAACTCTAGATGTTCTATTCACTGAATATCCAACATTAATGCTGAAAGCCTCTGAGAAGAGTGAAACAGCAAAACACTTGTCCTTGGGAAAAAGGTGTGGGGAAAGACAGAATGAAGAAATGTTTTCTAAAACACTTGAGAAACTCAGATATGTGTGGGTACCCCTTCCATAGGAAAGAGGGGGGCCTGATTCAGGAATGACTCAAGTTTCTAGAACGAGCAGTTCCTATAGTATTTCCAGCTCCGGTTTGGAAGGTCAGGAACAATGACAATTGGGAAGCCAAGGAAAAGCTGGAGAAAGAGGAGGAGCACTTGGAACACGAGACGATCACTCACCTTGAAGCGGAGGACACACTTCTAAAATGAGTCCATGCAGTGCTTTGCGACCTAGGACGCTGAATTTATTCCTGGAACTTGCATACTCAGGAATTCTTCATCATGGCATGAATCTCTTATTAGCCCTGATGAGAACTTACCTTTCCAAATCCTCTCATTTGTTAATGGCAGAACAGAGCTTATTGTCAGCAAAGTCCGCTTAGAAATATCTTTTGTCTCATTGCTTGTTGTAATCACTTCCAGACTGGCGGGATATTTATGATTTACATCATGTTACAGAGGAAGGCATCTTAAGGATTTTTCCCTCTAAATCTTTTTGAATTATTATTTTAGACTCATTGCCAGTTTTTCTTTTTTAAAGGGGAAGTTGATGAACTTTTAAACATGTCATTGCATGCTCTGAAATAGCAATTCTTTGTTCTTTAGAAGTTTCTTGTGGAAATTTAAAGGTAGGTGTGTGTGCGTGTGTGTGTGTTTATGCATGTGTGTGAGACAGAGAGAGAGAGAGAATGTGTAAATGTTTAGAAACAGGTAGAAAAGGAAATGGGCGAAGAAGAACACTGTGGTTCACAAGAAAGTTGAAAATCTATATTACGTTTTTGTTAAAAGTTGGCAGATTTGGGGGGATATTACCTAACATTTGGGGTGAGTTTAGGAAGGTCAGTGCTACATTAATTTTCAATTATGTTTCAGCTATTAGGGGTAGTAACTGAAAGGGTTAAGCCTTTAAGCAAGGAAATATCTGTAAGTCAGAAAACAAAGGGGAAACTTGCATATTTCTAAAGATGACATCGGATCAGCCTGTGGATTTCAAGCAATTATGCGATATTATGATTCCCACTGAGTATGCATTAGTTGGAATACTGTTCTTTTTATTTCTCCATGTCCCGGGGTTGTACACTGAAAGAGCCCTGTTCAACTTCTCATGTCAGGATTTTGAAGGAAAAATTATAGTAAAATATGTTTTAAACAGTGGGGCCTTATGTGAGTGAACACAACATTTTCCAAGGCTTTCAAAAATCCTTTTGTTAAAAATATGGTTTTTATTTTGTTTCTTTTTTTCTTTCTTTTTTAATTTTTTCTTTTATCCAAGCTTTACCTCCCTTTTTTGTGGAAAAAAAATAGAGAGGAGCTTGAAAGGATATCTCTAACGTAACCTACATTTAGGGCCTGGGGACTCATAATGGATTTCTTTTAAATGAGACACCCCACATAGAAATAAACAAGTGGGGAAAGTTCATCTGTATATACAACTTCAGTTCCAACAGTGATGGTGACAGTCAGTGTGTCTGCGCAAATGTCCCCTAGGGTCATCTTGTGAGCAGAATGATAATTAATTCCGGTTTCTGTGAGTTGAAAGACAGGTTGTTCATAAAGAGTAGAAGTTTCCTGGAAGCACAAGGAACTGAAGCCTCAGCTTCTGGTTATTCTGAGATGAAATGTTATTTTTGAATTAGATTAATTAAAAACAAAACAAAAAGCAGACACATCAAAGTGTACAGATTAGGAACAATGATGAATGACTATCGTATTTATTTTATTCCATATGATTTGCCCCAAAGAAAAGGAACAACTTGTTAGATCTGTTAGGAATTGCATTCCACTGTCAATGTCAGAGACATGACTTCCATGGTTTAATCCAATCAGGGATATTTTAAAATGAAAGTTATTACGATTAGCATTAATCAAACTACTTTACTTTAATAAATGCTAATGACTTTAATCAGACTACTTTTCTATTGAATATGCTACAAATTTGTCAAGTGGGAAATATTTATTTATTGGTTTTTTTTTTCATCAGGAATCAAACATATGCATGACAAAAAAATAAAATTGAGAGCCAATAAAAAACACCTAAGTAGATAAGCTTCCTTTTACCCCAGAGTCTCAGATTCTTTTCCTGACACAACCATTAGCAAACATTTCTTGTACGTGTTGCCCAGGAATGTGCTCTGCCTGCATATACATCGATGGTCAGACACACATATGTGCCCAGTAAGCAAAAATGTAAAAGTTCTTTTGTTTCATCCAAATGGTCACATTATTTTGTGTCACTTTAAAATTAAAAAGAATAGCATTAAAGAATTTTTTGATGTGCACAAATACTTGGACATTAAAAGATGATTTTCCATTAAAATAGGGATTTTTTTTTAGGGGGGAAGGAATTCTACATTATTGGAGTACAGACAATTTTGCTTCACTATTTTATTATGAAGGCAACAAGTGTCCTAGGCCCTGTGAAGGGAAACTTGGGAGAGAAGGATGACTAGACCTGGGATTCTAGCTCCCAGGTGTCATATTATTTTTAAATAAAGTAGTACTCCAGGTTCCTAGTAATTAAGTTGACTACACATTAGGTTTCCCCAGGATAGCCCCCATTTATTCCTGCTGTCCTGGTATCATTAAAAATATTTTTAAGACTTATTTATTTATGCATACAGAACTAGGGTACAGGCCAGAGGTGCAGGGGCAGTGAAAGGAATCACCAGAGAAAGAGTGGGAAGCAGAACAGGCTGACTGATGAGGGGAGCAGCGGGCAGGTCAGGAGGAGTCTGCCGCGCCATGTGGGTCACCTCCAGGGCAGGGATCGAACTCATGCTGAAGTGGCTTTAGCTTCTTAGTGCTGTGCTTTCACCCACTGCACCACCAGGGAGGGCCTGTCCTGGTATCATTTTTAATAGTTCCCACATTCATTGCAAAATGGCCCAGGTTTGAATAACAAATTATGTGAGCATCCTAGTAATAACCAATATGACAAATAAGTTAGCCTCAGCTGCCATGATTAAATAATCCATCTAAACCACAAGACAGTGGGGACTTGTCTGCCCGGAACTCTGGTTTAGCTGTTATGAGCAAGTATGATCTGGGTGAGTTATTTAACAACTGTTTATCACTTTCTGTTTATCAACTTTCTCTTTATCAACTTTTTAGAGGGAATACTAACTGCCTTTTAGTAGCAGTAAAAACATTTGATAAAATAATGCATGTGAGGGACTTGTTACAGTGGTTCATAGACAGAGCTCAATAAATGTAGCTATTTGTATTATTTTTTTCACAATTGGCCTGGCCTCCCTCTCCCAGTTTCCTCCTTTCTCTGTGTAAAATTCTATCAGTTGAGCTTCATTTAGGAGCACTGTCATCATCTTCTAAAATGGGATTGTGCGATAGCCACTTAGGAAGAAAAATTAGGGAAGGGTAATATTAAGGCAGGGAGGGTGATACCTAGAGAAAATTAAGTGGCCGGCTATACCCAGGACTGCCAAGAAACACTTCCAGACATGACAAACTGTAGGTGTCAAGGGGCAGGATGTCCTAAAGTAACTCTGCCAACTTTTGTGGACTCCACCACCTACTCCAGTTTTCTGGACTCTACCCCCTACTCCAGTGATTGGAAACTACACCAGCAGGACCAGCAGGACCACGGAGAGAATTGCAAGGCCCCAAGCTAAGCAGGCATTCTGGGACTTCAGGGGATAAAGAGGGTGCCATTTTGTCCAGATTTCTCTCTCTCTGGGGAGACAGCGGGACAGCTCTTGGGACAAAGTGACTCGGGGTTTTCAATTAGTTTGTTACCAGAGCTTCAAGTCAGCTGAGCGATAAGATATTCTAGTTACTTTGTATCCCTCTCTCTTTCCCTGGGTTGTTTCCTTTTCTTTTCCCCTTTTGTAAAAAAAACCCATTATTGACTCTTTTGTGTGCGTGTGCAGTACACCTGAATTTTAAGTGTGAGTGAGGCCCCACAGACAGGCGGCCCAGTTCACACTGGGGTACCCTGTAACATGGGGAAAACTAAGAACTACCCAGAAGGGAGAAGGTAGTTTTCTATCCCAGCTTACAGGTAGGCCCATAAAGCCCCAGGATAGCAAGAACTGGGGGGAAGGCAGAACACTGCCCCCACCTGCTTCCAGGGCTGTTAAAAATATACCCCAGAGCACAGCAGAAGAGGAGTGACTGGACTGATTGGGGTCTACATGGACTGATGAACCAACACCCCAGAGTGCCGGCACAGTACATCCAAGAAGGGATGGTGGAAGAGCCTCCTGCTCCCCATGCTAGCTAGAAGTCCCCCACACCTTCTTGCAGTTGTTCTTCCCTGGATCTGCCCATTTGAACCTTTCCCAGATGTACTGTCTAAGAAATCTTGCTTTGCTTAGATGTGACATGACTTTGAATTCTCTTACACTCGTAGTCAAGCAGTGAGGAACACCCAAACCCAAAAGGGAAAAGCAGTTAAGACAATGATTATTAATTGGAGGGGTGCATCAAGCCAGCCCTCCCCCACCCTATCAAATATGGAAACCAAGGTGTAGTTCAAAACAGAGCAGCGCTTTGTACTTCTGATTTGATTCCATTTGGCTTTGGTATTAAAAGTGCTTTAAATGTAATAGCATCAGAAAAGACTGTCTCCTGCTTAGCAGACAGAGAACACACTGGAAAGGACAGAGACATCTTTGCCATTTGCAAGAGCTATTTGCACAGCAGAGCCATAGTAATCTGTTGATAATGGAATTACTTCAAAGAGAAGACCAGGGAATTTGCAACCAGCACTTCTCAGCCTATCTTACCATCCTGTGTAACTTTCCACACATTTGTTACTTCCTCCAAAAGCTCCCTTAACGAATTTCCCTCTGGCAGAAGCTACCTATCAAACACTGAATGACAATTGTTTGTTCAGGCAGTCTGGAAACTCCGGAGGCCTTTTAGGGAGTATGAAGGAAACTGGGCTGGGGCAGGAGTAGGAGTGGGAGGACAGAACTATTGACAGACCAGAACAGGTAGTTGCCCTCCACATTCATTTTCCTAAAATTGAATTAGGTTTCTGTGAAAAGCTGTTTTGTAGAATACCACCCTCTTTATGGTTGCACCAGCTGAGACATAAAAGACTATTTGTGGTGTGCTATAAATTCTGAATGCAGGTAAAAATTCCCTACTTACTGGTTATTTTAATAAGATAATAAGAAAAACATTTTATAAGTAACCTGATCTATTTATCCATGGATCTTAAGGTCCTATGTGACTGTGGTAATTACCATTTTGACTATTGGGTGAGAGGGTTGCCCGGGAGCTTGATTTATTTTCACTTTACAAAATTTCCTTTTCTGCCTTCTTAGGTAGCTAATATTCTTTTAATTAAGAAGAAAATACATCATTTGACCTTTTGAGGACACAATGTGGAGATATTTCTGGCTTTTGCCATTATTTTTTATCCAGACCATGTACAGTCTTCTAAATACAGTTAAAATAATGGACTCACTCCAACAACCAGAGTAATCTCTGAGCTAAAAGCTAATAGAAAAATTATATGGTACGTAGCACCACCAGAATCTCCCTTTCACCTAGATCTAGAATGCTCTGTGTCTTTAATCTCAGGAAGTAGTAAGCAGAAGCAAATCACACCAATTGAGAGCTTGAGGGGTGAGTGTGCAAGAAACAAATCAAGGGCTGTTGTTTGCTGAATACTTTGACCTAATTTTGATCTAACAAGCTTATCATAGAAATAGAAAAATCTATCAGGATGGGTTAGTGCTAAAGAGAAAGTCTTCTTTCATTTTGAGTGATTTCCTAATTATCTATATGGAAGACAAGAAAGCAAGGTAATTCTCCCAGCACCAAGACCATGGTGGTGTGTCTGGCAGGTGGCAAAACTCAGTTGTGCCTGAGAGATGCCATCACCCTGGCTGTGCCCCATCCAAGCCTTGTGCCAGAACCCCAAGTCATGGTGGTATGAGCACCGCCTGGGGAGCTTCTCTGAGGGTGCACTCTGTGTGAACCTAGAGCTCTCATGTATTACCTCAAGTTCGCGCAATCCCTTGACAGAGAAAGTTTTCCCTCCCTGCCTTTTAGAGGAGGAATCAAGTGATTGACACCAAGGTCTGCTACCAGGAAGGGTCAGAGCAGGGATTCAAACCAGGGTAGGGAAGCTGGGTGCAGCCACTAGCCCACACTGTCTGTTTCCATATCACCCAGAACTCCATTGCCCTGGAAGTCACATTTGCTTTTTATCCTCTTGTCCCTCCCATTCCTGGTTTGTAACTTTCTCCTACCTGCTTTTCAACTGAAAAGAAAGAAAGAAAGAAAGAAAGAAAGAAAGAAAGAAAGAAAGAAAGAAAGAAAGAAAGAAAGAAAGAAAAAAAGAAAGAAAGAGAGAGAAAGAAAGAATGAAAGAAAGAAAGAAAGAAGACAGCTAATGGCTAGAGCCCATATCTGTCAACCCTAGCATGTGACTAAAACAAACAAAGCAGCAAGTAATTCCCACACCAGCCTGATGGAGGTGGAGAGATGGCTGTAACTGTCCAATAGAACACTACCTAATAATGAAAATGTCCTAAAATCTGCACCATCTATTACAGCAACCACTTGAAGTATGGCTAGGATGGCTGAGGATCTAAATTTTAAATTTTTTGAATTTTAATTTAAATAGTGCCATGCAATTAGTGGCTACTCTAGTAGCTATTTCCAGATGTTTGGGGAATATGGGCCTTGTTTGGAACTCACATCCAACTTTGGAAGGCTCAAGTAAGGGACATTTCATCGGTTGGAGGTCCCCAAGGATGCAGACTTGTGTTTAAGGGTCAACAGCTGGGTAGGTCTAGAGCTGTGATTGAGAATTGAGGTAGGAGCAAGTCTGGTCAGGGCTAGAATTTTCTGTGGGATCAGATTATAGAGGGAAATATCTATGACAAAACTTTGACCTTAATACTTATTAACTCTGTAATCTTGGGCAAGTTGTCAACCCTCTCTGGGTCTTGGAACCCTCCTCTGTAAAATGGCTACCAATCATGATAAAAATAATGTGGGTTTGCATACTTTCCAGATTCAGTGGGAGTATGTACAACATGTGATATAAGAAGCATTTTCTAAATTGCTACTTCTCTTTAAATATAATTAATATTACTTTGGACCAATCTCTGGGAGATCTTGGGAAATATCAAATTATATGATATTAATATACTCAGTGATTGGTATGACTTTTTGACTACTAACAAGTGAGTAATACTGGACAGAGAGTTGTTATCCAGGTGTAGTGGGAAAGACTTTTAATCTAGGGTTCAGGGTAGCTTAGTAATCTACCTGGGCTCCTGGGTGGTTCTTAGATGACATCAGGCAAGGATAGTATCTAGAGAGACAGTGACAGAGCCCAGTAGAAAGATGAATATAATTTCCAAAAGGAAAAGAGACCAGAATAGTGACTAACAGCTACTCAGTAAACATGTGTTGAATGACTGGATAAGTGTGAAACAACTTGAGCCCTCTCAAGTCAATCTTTCCCCAGAGGGCAGTGAAGTAGCGGTGTTGACATAACTTGCACAAAGCACCAGCCCTTCATGTCTGCTTTATCTGGAGGAAAAAAATAAAAAAGCCTGAGCATTTTCTTGTGTTTTTTTTTTTTCTTCCAGGAGTGTTAAAATAAACTTACGCAACATATTTTCTGACCAGTTTGTGTCTCCCACCTTGCTCATGGACACCCAGTAAATACTTGCTGATTGGTTGATTACCTTCCTAAAGGAGTTAAAATCATGGCGATATTCCAAGAAGGAGATACTTTCCAATGCAAAGAGAAGGTTCCTGAGGAGTAGGTGAATAACCCTATCGTTTTAGGAGCGTTAGAAGGAAATGTGCAGGTGTTCTTCAATTGTTGACCACACCCGGGAAAAAAGGGGATCTCAGAAAGACAGAGAAGACAAGAGTCCTTCTGTTTGTGGGCCCTATTTATCTGCAAGATAACTTGATGGATCCATTCTTCCTACTAGGACATATGTAGGCAGGATAGGGGTGGGACAAGACTGACACGGGGCCATCACAGACACTGACCCACAGGAGCCCCTCTTTAAGGAATCATTTGGAACAACCGCTTGTGAGTAACAGCTTGGTGTTACCTACTAAGACAGGCACAGCCTGTTGCACAGCAATTCTCATTAGGTGTAAAGCTTTAAGAAACTGCCACATAAGGTGTCAGGCAGCATGTGCAAGCAAGTTCAAATCAGCTTGTTGCAAGTATCCCCAATATGGAACCATCCAAAGAGTCTCTCAACAGCATATAAAAATTGGTGTTCTGCTGGTGCAGCGGGTTAAAGCACAGCACTAAGACATTAAAGCCACTTCAGCATGAGCTTGATCCCTGCCTGCCCCGGAGGTGATCTGCATGGCGTGGCAGACCTCTCCTGACCTGCCCGCCACTCCCCTCAGCAGTGTACTTCCTCCATCTGCCTGTTCTGCTCCCCGCTCTGTCTCTGGTGAGTCCTCTCACCACCCCCTGCACCTCTGGCCTATACCCAAGTTCTGTATCCATAAGTAAAAAAAAAAAATCTTTAAAAAAAATGGGTGTTCTTAGCTGCTCAGTGGAATATTGCACAGTGATGAAAGTTATTGGAATAAGTGAACTGCACTGAAACGCTAGAAAAAGATGCAATAACAACAAAGGGCAAGAGTCCAGAAAAGAAAATGCCAGCCAAGAAAAAAATAAAAAAATAAAAAAAATAAAAAAAGAGCTAACAGAAAAGTTTTGTGGACGGGGCAGCCCTAGTAATACTAGGTACCTGAATACTGAGTTTCTTGGGCGGCGTCTGGAAGCTTCCCTGCAGTATATGGCACAGGCTGGAAAGAAGTAACAGATAACAGTGTATTCTTGGGCTCAATAAAACAATGTGGAACGCTTGAGAAAAGCTTTTGCAAGAGGACAATGACAAAAGTAGAAAAGAAAAGGTATCAGGCTCACTGTTCCTGGACACTTTTACCAACAGATTAATGAAGACAGCGAGCAAGAGAGCCAATTCCTTAGGAAACACTTGTAATTTACCATAAGTAGGCGAATTTTAACTGCTTACTAAATCTGTTTATAGTTTTATGCATAAGATAGATATCAGACAATTCTCAAGTAAACCTCCTTTAATTGAGGGCCCAATACCAAAATGCAAGGGGATCTTAGTGAACCCCTCATTGTCTCATTGGGACCCTAAAATGATGGACCTGTTTGCCTTGCAGGTTGAGAGGAAGGAGGTGTTTCAGAATTAATGATTTAAATTGGGGCTTCAAGGGAGAGGAGAGAAGAGTGTCAAGGCAGTGTTAAGCATCTGGGAAGGCTGCCAGCTTGGTTTGCATAAGGGTGGATAAAAACATAGAGAGAAATATGGTCCAGTGGTCAACTTGTTTCCTTTTCATTTTTAAGGGTAGTTTACTTTTAAGCAAAATTGTGTGATTTTCAAGTTTTTTATGTTTTATTTTCAAGAACATAGCTGATAACAGGTTTTTTTTTTAAAAAAAAAAACAGTTTCTGCAAGCAGCATGCTGACAATAAGAAAATTTAATCTTTATGATATATATTATATATATATTTTAAAACACCTTCCATGATGGCAAAGAGCATACCCTGAAGATTTATATGGGACCATCTCATCTCTGACCACCTTGTGGATAGCTACCTATGCTGCCATATTTAAAGGGGAGCCCATTAAAATTTACAAATTAAAAGCCAGTGGGAAAGAACATAATCTTGGCAACTGCCTCTTGGGAAATCTTACAACTGCAAGAGCGCCATGGAAGAGTGCTTTAAATACCATCGTGGTTCATCCAATCTCCTCGCAATTGTATAGGAGGGCATGTGGCCAAGGCCTTGCAGGGAAGAGGCCGGGGTGCCCAAGCTCGGGATTGGCTGGGGGGGGCGTGATGCTAAGCGAGCCACTTAACCCACTCTTGCTTCATGAGGAGCACGCCACATGCTTCTTTGCACATTCTTTTAAATCCTCGTGTGGCTGGCATTTGGAAAAATATCGACTGCAACCAGACATCGCAATCCTGATGACAGCTCTTGAAATCCCATCGTTCTCACAGAAACATCTACTGTCAGCTCCCCACCCCTTGTTACCAGAGAGCTTCCCCACCCAAGTGGTGCTCCAAATAGAAAGAATTTCAGATGTACATGTTTGGCTGCCTCCTCTAAAGGCCTTGACAAATATTCAGATAGCAAATAGCCTGAGAGAAAGGCTGCTGATAAAATTAGTTCAAATATTTCGCAGAAAACAACCTGACACCAGCATGATACTTGATAGCTCAGTCTCAGCACTTCCGAACCTTTCCCAATCCCTGTGCCCTCAAAGCCCAAATGCCTTGTTTTAAATTGCCTTTATTTTCACCCTTTCCAAAGCCAATCCTTGCCACCTACTTTTCTCAAAAGAAGAACCATATGGTTATAGGCTGGATTGCCCAACCAGGAATTTTACATTACAAATGACTGTGTTGAAGGTTAATAGCCAAGGTCAGATGTTATTAATATCTATTTGAATTTTGTACTCCTGGTCTATGATATCATTTGAGTGGCCTCACTGATTTATAACACGGTCATCCCAGAACCATCATTCCTTTTCTTGAAATTCTATTCAGGGCTTGGTATCAAGCCCTCTCTTTATTACCCTTTTTGGTTTTGTCCGATCAGTCACTTTGCAGCTCTTGCTTTTATCTCCTTCCCACAGGTAACTCTATACCTGGTGTCCTAGATTGCTTTTTCACCCTGTCAAACCTTCTCCTTTTCCTACATTTCATTATAGAAAAAAGATTTTAATACTTCTTTGAGAAGTATTTCATGGTGTTTTTCTCCCCCACACTAGTTCTCCACCTTGATTTGTAGGTGAATAGTCTCTATAAGTATCAGGTCAGTTAATTTGTATCAGATATGAGGAATTCCCTACAACTTATCTAAAGTCTTTTTTTTTAAAATTTTATTTATCTATGCATACAGAAGTGGGGTGTCAGGTGTTTGTGTGTGTGTGTTTGTGTGTGTGTGTGTGTGTGTGAGGACTCACCAGAGGCAGAGTGGGGAGCAGAACAGGTAGATGTACTGACATACACTGCTGAGGGGAGCAGAGGGTGGGTCAGAGAGATCTGCCATGCCATGTGGGTCACCTCCCTGGCCCAGGGATCGAACTCATGCTACACTAGGCTGTGGTAGTTCCTAATGCTGTATTTTAACCAGCTACACCACCAGGGAGGGCCCGAAGTCTGGTTTGTAACCCCCCAGAGAAGCAATTAACCTCAGAACTGACTGTGTGCTTGCCATCCTAAGGCTAAGGGCATGATGGCTTCTCACAACAGGCCTTGGGTGCCAATACCATTCACCAACCCACATTGCAGATGAGGCCATAGTTCGAGGCAGGTTTAACTAAGACAGTTGGTCATATGGTAACACACTGCAAACTTGGAACCTAGTCCTTCAGTCTTTCTATTATCAAGACTTATTACTTCTACTTGCCTCCTTTTAATTATGATGATGATAATAAGTAGCCAGTAAGCTGGGAAATCTTTGTAAAACACACTAAAAATATATCAGCCTCTGATACACTTACATAAAACTATTTTTTCCTATATAGCTAAAAATGAAGTAAAAACTGTATAACCAGTTAAAAAGCAGCATGTTAATATAGAAAGTTTTTAATTAGAAAGAAGGAAAAAGACCTCACCAATATTTCAGCAACTCAAAGATTCCCAGATCTAACATTTCGATGTATATATTTCTGCCATTTTCTATGCATAAATTATATTTTTTGTAATCTTCTGCACATATAAATTTGAATCCTCAGTATTATCATCAGTACTCCATAGGTATTTTCTTTTTTTTAAAGATTTATTTTTATTTATTTGTGCATATAGAACTGGGGTGGTAGGCCAGAGGTGTGGGGATAAGAGGGTTCATCAGAGTCAGAGTAGAGAACAGAACAGGCCAATTGAAATACACTGCTGAGGGAACCAAGACATGCCACCCTATGTGGGCTAGCTCCCTGGCCGTTGATAGAAATTGTGCTGCAATGGCTGTATTGCTTCATAGTGCTGTGTCTTAACCCCCTGCACCACCACAGAGGGCAGAGATAAAAACACTTGTATCTTGACCTTTAAGGCTATCTTGCTTTTCAAAGTTTGAATATCTGAGCTTCCAACTGTCTGAGTATCTGCTTCTTGGAAACCTATGCCGGGATAAGTCTGTTTCTTAAATTCTGGAATCAACAAGACAAAATCCAGAGGGAAATTTCCCCCCTAGCAAATATCCAATTTCTGAATTTATATCTTCTGGCTTTAGAATTTTAGGTCTTCATATAAGTGATAGACTCTTTCAAAGAGTGACATCTTAGTCTATAGGATTTAACACTAATCTTAATCCCATATCACAACATTTCCCCGTTGCTGGAGAATAGGGGGAAAAGTTTTACTATGCATCCCCAAAGAATAAAACATGATATTTCATTAGGGAACACAGGTAGCCTTTACTATATATCAGTGTTTGTTAAATAATGGATAGTGGTGCTTCCGTTCCCATATGTTTTCAAGATTGTTGGACTAAGTGCCAGCACAGATGAAGAAGGCTTAGAGACCTGAGATTATTTTTTCAAGTATAGACATTTTCATGATCTGTTCCATAGTATATTAACTACTTGGGAGTTTATTAGGCTTCCCAAAGAAAAGAAGGTTTTCTGCAGCATAGATTTAGAACTTTTTATTTTAAGATTTATTTATTTGTGCATACAGAACTAGGTACAGGCCAGAGGTGCAGGGGCAGTGAGAGGATTCACCAGAGTCAGAGTGGGGAGCAGAATAATCTGACTGATGAAGTACACTACTGAGGGGAGCAGGGCACAGTTCAGGAGAGATCTGCTGCACCATGTGGGGTCACTTCCGGGGTGGGGATCGAACTCATGCTGAAGTGGCTTTAACCCACTGAGCCACCAAGGAGGGCAGAGATTTAGAACTTTTAAGAGAAAAAAAAAATGAACACAGAATACTTTTTAAGGAGTAGGATTCCACAGAGAGCACTTTGGGAAATGGTGTGGGATTTGGGCAGCTTTGGTGTTAAATAATATATTACTTGGGATTACCTCATTAATTGCTTTTCAGGTAACCATTTAATATGAAAAAAATATTTTTTAGATTTTTTTTCCTGGTTAATGGTAGAAGTAGCTCTAAAAGACCTCAATAGCCTTGAGTTCCAGCTCATACTATTTTCAAGCTTGCTGCACTGCTTTAGATTGTCAAGCATGATGACAGCATTCTGTACTGAAATATTATCATTATGTAAACGTGAACCTCAAGTTTCTTCTTGTGAAACCTAAGCACCTAAACTAGAAAACATAATTTTTTTTTATGAAACGTGGTTGTAACAACAAAAATCACAGAGCAAAATATTAGCAAATAACCAGTAAGTACTAGTATCAGAATATAGACACTCATTACACATCAATATGAAGACACAAACAACTCAATAGAAAAATGAGCAAAAGATGGAAACTGCCAATTCAAACTATAAACAAATATCAAAAACCATGTAAAACGACTTTTAGACTTATCAGGAACATACACATTAAAACAAGATATCATTAGGCATCTATCACACTGGCAACAACATTTCAAAGTTGGTGAGCAAGTAGATTAGTAGAAGTATTTGGAGAAGAATTTCGTAATAACTATAGGGTTAAACAGGCATAGTCTATTGTCCATATCTGTAGTTTATAGTTATAGGTATAGTTTTTGGGGTAGTATTTTCCAACCCCTTTCCCATAGTAACACATAGAAAATGCTAAAAGTCATACAACACATTGGGGGTGGCACATAGCTGGAGGTGACTCTTCAAGGGACTGTGTTTGTGTTAGGCCATCTAGCTTCTCCGAGGCTCAAGGGTTTCCACACCTCTTACCCACCTTAAGCACTGCTGTACAACCTTGGTTGGGAAGATCTGCCCTAGAGAAGTTGGCTTCAGTGTGTTTAATGGCATGATACATAAAAATGCCTGGCACAGAATTTTTACTATACTGAAGCAAAACAAAATGGTAACAACTTAAATACCCATAGTAGGGGAATGACTGAAAAAAAATTCTGATATAGTTATACTAGGGAACACAGTTCAAATTAATGAACAGTCATTAAAACCTATGAACTTGAATTATAGGGATGAGTTTCAAAATACAATATTGAGTATGAAAATCAAAATGTAAAGGCTACAGTATATGGAAAATTTTAAAGCAAACAGTGGTACATACCTATATACCTATTTTATAAAAATGTAAAAATATAGAAGGACAAGATATCCACACTTCAGGGTAACAATTTCCTATGGAAAAGGAGAAGGACAGTGGGGTTTGATGTTGGGCTAGGGACTTGAAGGGTATCTGTGACATCCTGTTCTTTATTTTATTTTACTCCTTACTGAAGAAGTCTAGTTTCCATATGTCATACAACTGATCCCTTTTTCCCAGCCTACCCTTATGTCCCTACTTTCTTCTAGTAACCACTATTTTGTTCTGATAGTCTAAGAATTTTTTTTTTTTTTTGCGGGGGGTGGGGCCTGGTTATTTACTTTTGCTCCTTTATCCTTTATAGTAAAATCATAGTGTTTTTCTTTTCGGAACAAATCTCTACTTCTTAAAATATAAAAATAAATGAGATAAATATGACCATATAATATTTTATATATGTGTTAAATCTAGATAGCAAATACAGAAATCACTAATAATTTCTTTATATTTTTTGTGTATTTGCAATTATTTCAATTAAAAACTATTAAACTTGTGATTTCAAACCTGGATGCACATTAAAAGTACTGAGGAGGCCCTCCCTGGTGGCGCAGCGGGTTAAAGCACAGCACTAAGAAGCTAAAGCCACTTCCGCATGAGTTCGATCCCCGCCTGCCCCGGAGGAGATCTACATGGCGAGGCAGACCTCTCCTGACCCGCCCGCTGCTCCCCTCAGCAGTGTACTTCGCCAGTCTGCCTGTTCTGCTCCCCACTCTGTCTCTGGTGAATCCTCTCACCCTCCACATCTCTAGCCTGTACCCCAGTTCCATATGAATAAATAAATAAATAAATCTTTAAAAAAAAAAGTACTGAGGAGTTTAAATTTTTCTCTGCTGGGGCTGCACCACAGACTAATTAGATCAGACATTTAAGAGGTGGGCTCAGACATTAATATTGCTTAAAAGCTCCCCAGGGATTCTAACATGTGAGTCAGAGTTAAGAACTGATAATCTTGAAAGTTTTTGTTCAAATGGTATTCTGTGTCTAAACATTTTAATTTCACTGTTTACACATATAATTTCATGGGAACATAAATGTGTGACAAGTCCGACTCTATTAATATTCACCGAGAACTCTCCTTCCTCCCTGGTGGCTCAAGAGGTTAAGTGTCAACACTATGAAGCTATCTGCAGCCACTGCAGCATCAGTTCAATCCCCAGCCAGGGAGGTGACCCACATGGCTCAGCAAACCTCTCCTGTCTCACCCACTGCTCCCCTCAGCAGTGTACTTCAGTTACTGCTCCCCTCTTCTGTGGTAAATCCTCTCACCCCCCACACCTCGTCCTATACCCCAGTTCTTGTATGCATAAATAAATACAAGAGGTTGTTTTGCTTGAAAAACAAAATAAAACCAGCTATATTTTCCTGGTGCTCAAGCTTTTGTTTTCTAAAACCACATGTTACTGCTCTTCCATGTAAGTTGTTCTTCTCTCCCCCTCCTTCCTCCCACCTTCTGAGTCCATCCCAACAGGCAATTCATCCAAGCACCACAAACACAGGCTCTGAATCATTCATATGCATTGCTTTTGAACATATTAAATAAATCCATATGCTTATCTACACTAAGATATAGGTTTTTCCTTCAGAAAATAGAATACAAAAAATCATTCCAATGTGTACATTTAAAAATTTTTAAGCAGGCATCTAAAATGAAGCAGAAATTAAAAGTAACTTGGACCAGAATTTTGAACATTAAAACACTACAGCAAATTGGTAAAACATAACTAAATATATAGATGTCTATTTTATATCCAAAAAAGTTACTCTTTCCCTGCCTCATACACATAGACTGCTCTCACAATGGCTCCACTTCAATCAGAGTTGGGTCACAAGGAAAACAGTAATGAATGTGACCTTTTCCAACATTTCTGCCCCTAAAGACTCTTTATTATACTTTCCAACTTTACAAATTCCTATGAAGTCATTATCAACCAATCAGAGCTTCAAATGGTTTGAAATAACTGAAGTAGCCAGTCCCATTGAGTTGATATAGAATCAAAGAAATGACTTCTCCTTAGTTTGGGCAGCCATGTCATGGATAAACGTATGATTTCCATTAGATTTTCCAAAATATGGAGAAATAGCTTTCAGACCCTCTATACTACCTCTGGGGATACTTATTTTAGATTAGAACCACAAACTAAAGTGCTATTGTCTTGAAAAGAGCCTACCAAACTCTGACCTCAGGAATAATAATGAAGGGAACGCTGAAATACAATATATTTCAACAGCGCAGGAAAGCTTCCAACATTACTTCAGGTTCACTGGAAGGCAGACTGATATCTCAGGAAGGCCAAAAAGGCAAGAAATTATGCCATAGGTACAGGACTAGACAGACCTCAGTTTTAAACTACATTCTACACTTTTCTAAGGTATGGCTTTGGAAAGGTCTTAACTTCTTTGAACTTCAATTTCCTCATGTATAAAACACATGAAACAAAATAGTTACTTCCATACCCAATACCCAATTCTTGGTTCTCACATCATGCTCCAATAAAAGGAATCAGACTCTTTAGGGAAATAGTTAATTCCAAGGTGGGGGCAAGGAATGAGTTTGGAGCAAATTTTAGTACCAGACAATAAGGGGATTCCCCCCAGTACATAAAACAATGGGGGAGATGTCTGTGAAAAGCACCTTAGCAACAGCAAAAAGAGTCCCCAATGTGCCAGATTGAGGGAAATTCATTTTTATACTGAAAGTATAAAATAAATATCCTGAATCCATCCTGAAGTAAGTGACTGGGTCGATAACCAAGGGAGAATAGATGAAACTCCCATACAGAAAAAATCCAAGTTATGTAGAATCTGCCTTCTAAAAGACTTGGAGTATCACTGACTATCCGTAAACATGGACAGTGCATAATCATTTCCTCCCAAAGAATACAGTTTGGAAAAGAGGGGTGGGGAGAGGAATGTTTAGGGCAGAAACATGACCAAAAATACTTCAGGTATGGGTTCAAGCAGATTGATATGCTAGTGACAAATCATACTGACGAGTGATAGTGATAGGATGTGATGTGATGAGAATGACACTTTCCTCAGGAGGACCAGTATAACCCCAAGGAGCCAGAATAATCATAGAAATTGTCAGACTGAGGGATATTTGATTATACATGAGTGATACTCTTAAAACTGAAAAGGTCATCCAAAGCAAGAATCTGAGAAACTGTCATAGACGGAGGAGCCTTAGGGGATATGAAGACAAGTGGCATCCCCAGGGCAGAAGAAGGACAATAGGTATGAACTAAGGAGGACTCAATAAAGTGTGAACTATCATTACTAATAATCAATATTGGTACCTGAGTTGTGAAAAATGTACAATATGGATGTAAGATGTTAATAACAGGTTGGCAGGTTGGGGGGTACATAGGAAACCTCTCAACTACTTGTGCAACTTTTCTAAAGCTTAAATTATTCTATAATACAGTTTCTTAAGAAAAATAGTCACTTCACAGGGAAGTAGTGAGAGGTACAAAAAATAATTTTAATCTTTAGCAAAATGCCTGGCACCCAATATTTACTGATAACCGGTCACTGATATTGGTTAGCGGTTCTAAGCAAACTTAATTCACGAACTACTTAACCAGAAAGCTCCAGAAGCAGAATACTCATATTATTCAGATTACTGGGGAGAATTAGAAAAGAGCTGATAACCCTGGTGGCAGACAGGTTAAAGCGCCGCACTATGAGGCTAACCACAGCCACTGTAGTACCAGTTTGGCCCCTGGCCAGGGAGGTGACCCACATGGTATAGCAGACCTTTCCTGACCTGCCTGCTGCTCCCGTCAGCAGTGTATTCAATCTACCTGTTCTGCTCCCCACTCTGTCTCTGGTGAATCTTCTTACCCTCCTGCACCTCTGGTTTGTACCCCAGTTCTTGTATGCATATATAAGTACATCTTAAAAAAAAAAGATCTGATAACCTCCACTACCTATGTATTTATTCAGGTTTTACAGATCAATGATACTGGGAATTCTATTATTTTTTTCTATGCTGGGTGAATCTAGGCCATCATTTTTACTTTTATTACTCTGCAATCTAAGTAATGAGTTGGACAATACTTCTGGATTATTAAACTCTGCACAGAGTTTGGCAATGCTTCTTCTAATAACTTTATCTCCTTATCCAATGAATTTGACTTAAGTCATTTTATGAGAAACGTGCTCCATACACCTCCAGCACACTGGAATATTTTCTGTAGTGCGCCGGTACTGGCTATGATCTAGAGTTGCATTTCACCATCTGGATTTGCTTCTCCCAACATCTCTGGCTTTGACTTACCTCCACCCCTCCTCCTTGTCTATTAATGCTTCTTTGACCCTAACACCAACTCAAATTGAAAGTCACAGCTTCCTCTGTGGAGAGCTGCCTTAGATTTGCTATTGAGCACTGGAACAGGGTCCTATATCTACAGGCATTTTGCATAATTTCTCCTATTTTGTGAACTCCCTCTGGGTTGAAGCAACACTAGCTCCACCTGGTAACCTTTTCCACATTTAGCACCAAGGCAGGCACATCCAGGGCTTTAGTAAACATTTATTGAAATGATGTTAATTTGGATGCCATCCAGAAAAGTAGCTGAAGCACTCAGATGTGAGGATTCATCTCCCTTAGCAGAGTGCTCCAGAGTGCTCCAGAGTGTTGTCTGCGGGGATAATTCCCGAGAAACTATAATAAAATAAAATGACAATAAAACCTCCAGTGACTACCTTCTTTTTCTTATCAGATTTCTTTTTACATAATGTAATAATAATTCTTCCTCTTTATTTATCAGAATCAGTCATCTTTTGCTTCTTGTTAACATGAGTTACAGTATTTGGGCAAATTATCAAATATTGAAATGGCTAAACCCAGCATGTTCCATTTCTTCAAAGACATGGAAGGAAGTTATACAAACAGCTAAAATAATACTTTTATTATCCATCCATCTGTCCACCCCCTCTCATCCATCCAACTGTCCATCCAGCCTCCTTTAAGAACATTTACTGACTGCTATGATATGCTCGATGTTGTGGTGGGTACCTGAGATTCTGGAATGAATAAGAATATCCCTTCTCTCAAGGATCTCCCGAACTAGTGGAGGTAGGGGGACAGACAAGTGAATAAGTACAAATGTAACATGTCAAGTGCCAGCATTAGGGCAACAGAGAAATTATAGTTGGAGAGACATGTTCACAGAGGAGTCATGCTTAAGCCAGAAAAATTGAAAATCAATGATGGTTTCATGGGTTTCTGCAAATGGCTTCTATGTCTCACAGCGGATACAGGATGCCAGGAACAATGTCTCTGCATTTCCCTAACTCTGACCATTGGCAAATTGTTGAACTGCCTTATTCCTTAGTTCCCTATCTGTAGAGGGTATCATTGCCACACTTGCCTAAAAGTATCTTGCATTTACTAAGATGATCAAATGAGAGAACTTTGTAAACTCTAAAGGACTGTACCAATAGAATAAAATAATTATTATCATATTCATTACATTGAAAGGGGGAATATTTTCCCCTTATAACCACCCCACTAACTTCAGCAAGAATTGAAAATTTTATGTTTTTTTTTTTTTTTTTTTTTTTTGCGTTGTATGGCCAATGTAAACAAACTTTAGATTTCTGCTTTTACTAGATGGGTATTGGGTATCTTCTGCAGATGCCTGGGTCCCCAGATATCAGCCACACTATGACAGCTGCATTTTCAGCAACATTATTTGTGCTACACAAGCAGCTACTCAGATTCCTGGACAGCAGTTTTGGGTGGTCTGATTTCAGAATGCAGTTTTTCAGTCTAGTCAGAGATTAATTCAGTATTTTTGGGCAGGAAAGAAATAAAAACTGATTTAAAAACCAAGAGATGTCATGTCTTGAAGAAGAAAGCTTGGATCAGGGTTGAAAATGATAGTAGCGATAGAGACGGGGAGAAAGAAAGGCAAGTGTCTGAAGCCATCTAGGACAGACTGGCACGGGCTTTGCATCCTGGATGAATCCAAAGCAAACAGGCCTACAGGACCTGGAGCCACATGCTTTTCTTGTGAGCCCAACAAATGTAAAGCTCCCTTAATCCACACAAAAATAAAACTGAAATGTAAGCCGACCCAGATCTGCACCCAGCATGACCTCTTCCACCACCCCGGTAGCTCTTTCTCCAACCTACTGGGTTGTCTTGCTTTGCTAATTTCACCTAAAAAATTCTCCTTCGTCCCTCCCCCCTCGTATTCTTTTGACATTTTTTGCCACCCAAACAGCATCCCAAAATGCCTCGTTGGGTGACATCACAGATAGCCATGGGTTGCTTCTGGTATCCCATCTGTTCCTGCAGGCCTTGCCTCGGTGAGGGCGAGATACGAAGGGAGTGTTCAGTCGAGGCTGGCTTGGGGGTGGGGTGGGGATCGGGCCTTTGAAGCTGCTTTCTATCGGGGCCCTGCAGCTGTCAGTGTTGGCTGCGGAAGCCAGTGATTGTCCTTGCAGCTCCGTTGCCGACAGTGCACTGTGCCTTTGGATATTAATTGGGCTTTCATTATGTGAACGTACCCAGAGGCTTTTGCAGTCGATTCCTATATCTATATTGATTGCGAAAAAAATGCCAATAAATAACAGCTCTTTCAACACAGCTTTTAATGTTTCCGATAATTAGTTTATGTTTTTCCCCATTTTTCTTTCTTTTTTCCTTTTCCCTTTTTCACATTACAGCATAATAGATGACAGAATCTTTGGGACAATGGGCAGGCACATTGGCTAAATCACCTTATTACAGTTCCATATAGTTGAATAGATGCTTAATGCTAAATTATCAGATCCCAGCTATTGTGGAAACCAAGAAAGAACAATGCTCCCAAATAGCACTGTGGTGCTTCTGTGGGCTCATTGTCCAGGAGCTATTGGCACGCCTTCTGGGCGCTCTCCATTGAGTCTGTAATCCCCTGAAATGAACAGTGGGGCCCAAATTCAGGCTGGGAGTGAGCTTCTTTAGTTTGTGGTATATTACAGGTTATCGAATATTTTAGGGCTCGGGATTTCACACAAAAAATCCTGTTTTACATTTGTGGGTAACTGTGGGCAAAATTATGTTATTAGTTTCCGAACACCCCAAATTAGGCATGTCATGGACTACTTCAGCATGCAGAATTACTGTATATCATCCCCCAGAAAGTGGAGACGAAAGCAGAAATTGCACATCCGTTTCATTTCACTGAAACTTTTCAAAGGAAGGAAGGATGTTCATTAAAAGTTAACAGTGACACAGCTGTGCAGAACTCTCAGTGAAAATGTCATTGTCACGGGAGCCTGACTGTGACCAAGTATCATTCTCCGTAGCAGAATATGAGGTTCCTGTGGTCTGTGGAGCTGTTAATGGCATTGAAAAAGAAGAGCAGTGCTCCCAAGAGTGTGAGGATTCTGGAAAGCCATTGTTCTCACCCTACTGCTATAAGTTGAACAAGAAGTCAACATCATTTTGTTTCCAAAAACTAGGTAGAATTCAAGTTCCTAGCAAACCTCTTCCTTTCACTACAGATGGAGGAACATCATTTCCTTATAATAACCATCCGTGTCTAACTCGTTGTCATGCTCTCTCTTCTCTTTCTCTTTTTAAGTAAACTCCTACTGATACTAGCATGAAAATGCAAAACAAAAAATCCCTTGCTTGAAAAAGCTGAATGAAAACAAAATTGCTGTTGCTATGTTCAACTATATGTTATTTCTGCAACATTAAGTATAGTTATTTCTCATAGAAACTCTGAGAAAAACCAGAAAGTGTAAACAACAGTGGTTTAAATAAACATGGGAGGATGACCATGTATTAATTAATGTTAGTGTATAATACAGATGCCTCTTGAACTGCTTCATGCAAATGTTCAGTGATAGCCATGGAAAGTCAGGTAGTAAAGACAGTAAAGAAGAGATAATTTTGGAGAAACTTGCATATTTTTCACTTTCAAGAGATTTTAAAAATATCCAATGTGATCCTTTTTATACACTGAAAAATGGGTCAAGAATATAAATCGCGATTTGACAAATTCACTACATGCCTTTATTTAACCCAACACTAAGAAAGAAATCAGAAGCATTTTAAGGAAACCATCAAATTCCTGCGCAAGACCATATGGATTCATGATTCTACCTTGGTACCGATGTTCTCTTTCTCAATCTAGTAGGGAAATAACAAGTCCACCAGTAACACTCTGCAAAGCCTTTATCTGCTGAGGTCTTCTGCTGTAGTAGCAATACAAATGCACGTTTATTAATTAAGGTATGTTAATAAGGAAGAAAATAAGATTCCATTCAAAAGGGGACAAAGGCGATATAATGGGAATGTTTTGCCTTTCACAGCACATGAGATAAAACAGAAAAATGACAGATATGAAAGAGATGGTGCCACTCTGGCTTTCTTGATTGTCTGGAAGGCTCATCACTAATAGGATATTTCGAGTAATGACCTCTATTTATTTGGAGCCCACAATATTCCAGGTTCCAAACAACGTGCTGACATAACATGAATATTTCCATACCATTAAGGATTATAGTAAATGGCACAGACCAAGCCTCTTTGGTACTACAATTTTTTTTTTTTTTTGGATGATTTTGGAATGGGTTCTAATAGTGGAGGGACATAAAAGACAAAGAAGGGCATTTATTTTCATTTCTAGAGTCTTTTCCATTTTTCAGCTTATTTATTTATTTATTGTACTCACCTCACTGCGATTTAGGGCTTGTGGGAAGGGGTTAAGCTTTAGCATATTTGTGCTGTGGCTTCTTTCTGAAACATCTATACTTGATCCTCAGGTCCCTCCTATTCTCTCCCTTACCATTTGCAAATAATTCCATGCCTGATCTGAAAGTTTGCCTCAGTAGTCACTGTGGCCTGAAAAACCTGTCCTGCCACTGCAGGAACCTTCACTAGAGTGGCCATATTAATCTCAGAGACCATGGTCACGGTCTAAGAAATAGGGGCATTTGAAAGAAGAAAAACTCCTAAATTAGGTCAAATCTAGACTCTTCCAGAAAATCCAAGGAATACAGCTGATGTTCTTTTTGGAATCCCAAGGTTAAGTTTCAGACAACCAAAAGTCAGCAGACGCTGAGAATCTTTACATGTCCAAAAGGGATCTCTGATGAGATTCCTCTCCCAGGTGGGTCATTTTTAAAAATTTGCTCCATGTCACTTTCCTCACAGTGACTATCTCAACAGCTGAGCCTCAGAGGCACGAATAAAGCTGAGGGCCCCAGGGTTTGAGGGGGACTGATATATCTTTATGGAGCTAAGCAAGCTATTAAAAACAAAATAGAATAAGAACAAAGGATCCTTGTACATCGGAGGACACAGTTCTACACCCAATCTAATTCTGATGTATAGATATTTGTGACTAGTGCAGGGCTCAACAGCAAGATTCTGTGTTTGAGTGAGGGGGCTGCTATTCTAGTGCTGTGCTGTCCATGTCCCCACCTGTGGCGACTGACAGCTTCAAATGTGTCCAGTATTAATCCGAGATGAACTATGACAGTAAATTACACTGCAGACTAGAAAAGATTTAGGGAACATAGACAAAATAAAGACTATCCTATGTACAATTTTAGAACTATCAATCACATTGCTATGTTACATTATTAATATGTTGGAATACAGTATTGGTAGTGTTTGCATCTGTTTCTTCTCTTCCTTTTTAAAATTTGGCTATTAGAAAATTTAACATTGTAAGTGTGGCTTGTGTTTACAGCTTACAATACAACACAGATCTAGATAGTTGAATAGTGAAGTGGGGTATCCTTTAAAGACCAAGATAATACATTTTTAGGACTTACCTTTACTTTGCTCTTAAATTTGCAATTTATAATAATACAGACATCCTAAATGTAGGGTGAGAAAATATTTAAGGGCATACTTTTGTTTTGTATTTTTAGCTTTGAGTTTCTTTTGTAATTAAAATGGAGGCAAATATTTTTAAACAATTAAAATTAAATACAAAATTACAGATTCTTAGTTTTTGGCTTTTAACAATCAATATTGCAAGAATTAAAAAATAATGATTTATTTAAGCTCTTTCCCAAGATAAGAATGGGATCAAAACTGGGGTGGGAAGAGTGCACGGGGCTATGGTGATGGCACACGGGTGAATTGGTGATGGGAAGTCCACAGGGATAACAACTGAGATGGAAAATGTACAAAATGAAGAGTGCTGTAAAAAATAAATAAAGAAAATAAATAATAAAAGTATCATCTTAGTGCAATAAAAAAATTCTTCAAACTCAAAAAATTACACTTAAGTGAAAAAATCAATGCTATGCATCTGGCATTTATAATCATCACTTTAAAAGAAATAACTACAATATTTTAGTAGGAGTTATTTACAAATTGCTATTTTTTTTTTTAGGTTTGTTACTCTTCATTAGTTGAAAGTGTATTTTTGAATTAGGCAAGTTGGTAAATCAGTATTTAAAATTTAATTTAAACAAGAGTATTGCCCAGATATACTCTGTATTCGGCCAACTCACAGGATCTCAGATTCTTTCTTAGCATGTTGAAATCATCATAATTGACAATTTTACCTTGATGCATGTAACAGCTAATCAACTATAACAAACAAGTTAGATCAAAGGCAAAACCACACATTTTTCTTCACTGGCAAGTCCTGGAGTTTAAAACTTCAATAGCAACTCTAGAGCATGCTTTCATAACAAATAGCATAATACAATTAGCAGAACACATTATAAACAGTAGCTTTATATTCTGTTCACTTAAAATCTTTCTACTTTGCGCTTATGATAGTATTTAGACAAAAATGTTTTCACTCAAGGACAAGACTCTTGTTAATAACCATGCAGGGGTAGCATTGTTTCTTAACCAGAAAGCAATAAAATATTTGCTTTCAGAAATGTCTTGCCGTAGCACTTGCAAACCTAACAGATTCTAAAAGGCATCAACCCAAGGCTGACACAGAGGGGGTGATTTTGCAAAATAAAAGCTACGTGATTTTTTCCCCCTTGGAATTTTTTTGTTTTAATTTGTTTTTCTGGCTCAACTTTGGATTGTTGAGGCATCAGGTAAGAATCTATAAACCATACATTCTATCCACACTGAGTAATATACAGACCACAGCTGTAACTCAAGTTAAGCCACCAGCTAAGAATAAAAGCACCAGAAAACAAACCAACCAGAACCTAAAGCAAACAACATGCTTATCACATAATAACTATTGAATAATGCAAATATTAACAAAGCAAACCAAGCAGGGGGCCTCCATCTCAGGAAAAAGAAAAGCCAGCAAATAGAAGGCAGTGATTGGGAAATCAGATCGGCTCTTCCTCCTCCGTTCATTACTAAGAAAAAGTGGATCAGGACTGACATCTGCTGGCCTTGTTAATGGGATGTACCCATTGAAACAAGGGTCTCTGAGAACAAAACATTCTGGTGGGGTGATATTGCATCACCGGGTGGGGAGGAGGCAATGGCTTGGCAAAGGCCTGGCTGATGAGCCACCTGCAAAGTGGCCAATGAATGGCCACTCCTTCAGCCAAGAGTAGCCTTGGGGCTTTACCTTCTTTGATAGTTCAACATATAAGTAGGCATGTTTTTCCACTTATCCAAGGAAGGGATAGAATATTAGGTAGGTGGCTTTCTGATTAGAAATTATGCAAGAACAAGGAAGAGGTGGTCAACTGGAGGCTTAGTAGATATGACAATTTCAAGTTTTTATCAGAAGGTTCACTGGAGAACCTATGACTTTAAAGGACTAAAATGCATGTCCACATCCTGACTGTGCCCATGGCTTGCAGTAGTATCATGCTCGGGTAGAATCTCTTGCATGTTCAAATCAATGTCCCAGATTGATTTGACTTTTGTCATTCTTTCTTCCCCATCCACTATTTCTCACCTGGAATCCATCTCACTGAACAGAAGAGAGTTTAGTCAGACTTTGTCTTCATGAGACCTAATTTGTAACCTCTGGAGTTTTAGTTTTCTAGGCACAGTGTTATCTACCACTGGGAAAGGCAGTTACTCACTGGGTTGGAAGTTATGAGAGCACTGGAACAATGCACCCCATATTCAAGTCACTGTCCTGGTGCCCCACATAGTTCCTAACATGTAATATAATATTTACTGACTTGGAAAATTCAATATTATATTTGCTTGTTGCTTTTGCATCATCTTTATGATAGATACGGACAGAGGATAGATGTCTAGTTTTCAATTAGAAACACTAGTTTTAATTAGTAATAAGCAGTGAGTATTCCATAAGCTTCCTACCAGTTCCCAACTCCTTATCATTTTAATCTTGCCACTTATGAGAGAAGCTCATTCCTAATGCTTGTGATAATAGAGTCAAGTCACTGATTAGAGACATTTTTCTCTAGAGCAATTCTCAACCTGCTTCATCTTGACAACAAAAGTGAGGCTGGTCCGCCAGAAATCTTTTTTCATCCACCCTTTGCTTATATGAACTCCACAGTATGTTCAAAGTATGTGTGACTTATGTCATATATTCATGTGTGCCTGCCCCTGTATGTGCACATATGTCTTTGGACAGAAACAACTTAATTTTTTTTTATAAAGCATATGGAAGAAATGAAGCCTATAAAACTCTCTCCAGAGACAAAAGAAGGCGAAAACCTGAAATTTTGACTGTCAGAGCATTTTAAGAGGCGTTCTGATCAAGCACAGTCTTCAAAAACACCAGCAAAAACTATCTGACCTGGGACAAAACTGAATCAAATTGTTGCCTCCAACTGCATTTTGGGAGAGAGAGGCAAAACGATGCTTATGAATCATTAGCTTTTAGGTAAAAAGTGGTAGCTTGTCAGCAAATATACTAACTTCATCTTCTCTTTTCACGTTCCTTGATCTTTTGTAATATGTTCCCAGTTAATACTAAAGAAGGATGAAATCATTTCACTTTTCTTAAATACAACTGGAGTAAAAGCCTTATGTTAAGGAAAAATTCTAAGGAGATAATTCTGAGTATTAATTCCAGGGTTTAACATTTTTATGGAATTAATATTTATAAATATATGTAGGTAGATATCTACAAAATGCCCTGATCTTTAGGATTATTCCTAGATTTAAAATAAAAGATATCTTGAAAGGAAATAAAAGACTTATTGGGTAGTATCTCAATATTTATAACTGTAATTTCAACAGTTTTGTTGAAAACATGTTAATTTACATTTTGAAACAATTTGAAGGGGGAAATAGAAATCTTCCTACTTAAAAACTTTGCAAAGCATTTTGCTTTTTATATACCATGGTAACTTAATAAAGACAGTCACTTGGCAGATGGCGTGGCTTATTAGCCTCGAAATAAAATACTAGATGCCAAAACTATTAACTCCAACGTTTTCAGAAATTAAAAAAAAAGTATTTTTTAATTTTTTAAAATTATTTTTCTCTTTCCTCTTCTCATCCAGCTATAAAGAAAGTATTCAACTTGTGAAAAACCTTTTGTACCTAATTTTGCAAATACCAGGATCTGGAAAAGAACACCTTGGCTAGCAGTCTTAGTCCTATTTAAGACCATTTGGTTACCACATATATTTTCCACCTCCACATTGTTGGAGCGAACATTTCTTTTGTTTTGCTCCAGCGTCTTTACCTTTGTCTCTTTTCAAACATATGATGATGGAATAAAGATTTCTCTCTGCTCTGCACCCTGAGCAGCCACAATGATGCAGAAGGAGCTCAGCTCGCTAGGCCGTGGTGAGCACTGTGCAAAAACAGCCTTGTCTCTTTAAGAGATGACAGAATTGTGCGGCAGTCTCAGCAGGCAATTCGAGTCACTCACGCCAGGTGGCAATGCTCCCATGGCCCTTTTTTAGGGTGTAATTGAAATATGGGGTAGCTCTTTCCCTGAAGTTTTCCCTCTTGCTATGGAGGCTGTCATCTTTACTTTGTAATATTTTTGGATATAAAACTCTAAATCTAATTTGTACTGGAAAAGAAGAGTAGATCTTTCCCTTTCCACCCCTTACCATCTTTTTTTCTTTCCAAAGTCCTCATGCAGCATCTAACTTTTTAGCCTCAGCTACAACAGGACAAAGCAAAACAAAATAAAAAGACACAGAGTCATGCATGTCATAGAATTTTTTTACAAAAATAATAAAGAATGAAAGGAGATTGTCTTGTTAGAGTAGAAAGGTTTAAATGTCTATGCTCATTTGTTCATATTAACTCACTGTCTTTTAAGATACTGTCATGTAATTCCAGTGACACCTAAAAAGTCTATAAATGCACATCATCTCTGCCAAGGAGATGTCATAATTCACATTTCCAGAAAGGAATTCTATGCCCAAAGAAGACAAACCCAGATTCCCAGGACATATATTCAAGGTCACTAGCTTATTTAAGAAAGAATAAAACATCTCAGGGGGAATATTTCAAATACATGGATTACGGACATGAAACTTTTCTGGATAAAAAAGTAATTTTAATTTTCAGATTTAAATTTCAGAATAGGGCCCTCCTTGTGACACAGAGCTTAAAGTCTCAGCACGATCAAGCTATGGCCAAGCACTGAGGCATGAGTTCAACTCCCAACTAGGGAGCTGACCCACATGGTGCAGCAGACCTCTCCTGAAATGCCCGATGTTCCCCTCAGTAGTATACTTCAATAGACTTGCCTTTTCTGCTCCCCACTCTGTCTCTGGTGAATCCTTTCCTCCCCTAGCCTCCCCCACACCTATCGCCTATACCCCAGTTCTTGTATGCACAAATAAATAAAAATAAATCTTAAAAAAATTATAATGTCTGGCCCTCCCTGGTGGTGCAGTGGGTTAAAGCACAACACTGAGAAGCTAAAGCCACTTCCACATGAGTTCAATTCCCGCCTGCCCTGGAGGTGACCCACATGGCGTGGCAGACCTCTCCTGACCGGCCCGCTGCTCCCCTCAGCAGTGTACTTCATCAATCTGCCTGTTCTGCTCCCCACTCTGTCTCTGGTGAAGTCTCTCACCGCCCCTGCACCTCTGGCCTGTACCCCAGTCTGTATGCATAAGTAAATAAATCTTTAAAAAAAAATTATAATGTCTCCATAAGAGGTAAAATTTAGAACATCTTAAATGTAATCTGATACTTTAACAGCCAGAATGCAGGCAGGAAATATTTCTGTCTCCAGCGCTGAATTCTCTAATTGGTCTTTTTGCTGCTGTGGGTTTCCGCAGAGCCTACCAGCCATCAGAAGAGCCAGAACAGAAGAGCCAGAGCAAGCTCACTCCCTGAGCTAAGGATTCTTATAATGCTGAACAAGACAGGTCTGGATGAAGGCAAAATGTCCAAATTCTTGATGGATTGGAACCCAGACCACAAGCATATAGATATACAGCAGAAAAGAGGTCATTTCCCACTTGTTCCAAATGCTCTCTCATGCCAATTTGCCATTTTTGCTAAAACCCATTATGAAATCAGTTCTTTTGACTTTGCTTGATTTCCTACTTTTATTTAGAGAATTTCTCATCACAGTGCAGAATTTATGGTCATTGCAGGAGCTTAAAAATACTATTCAGCAATCAAAAAAATTAAACTAATACCATTTGCAGCAGCATGAATGAAGCTAGAAGGAATTATGCTCAGTGAAATAAGTCAGAAGGTAAAAGAAAAATATCAGATGGTTTCACTTATAGGAGGAATATAAGGGAAGCAAATAAGGCATCAAGAAAAAAATAACAATAAAAGCATAACACAACAAAGCAGAAACAAACAGACAACAATAAACTGGAGACATTCTGCAGGGGAGGGGGAAGAGGGATTGGAATGAGGGAGGGAAGAGCACGGGGAACTCTGGTTATGGTGCACGGGTGAACTGGTGGAAATTCTATGGGGAATTTGCTGAGAAAAGCAAGCAAACATTGTTTAAAGATGAACTATGATGTAAAGTTTATATAAATTTTTTAAAAATGCAGACTTTTGGCAACATGATCTAAACTCAAACAATCTGATATTTTTACCCTGGGCTTTGTCTTGAAAGTCAGAGACTAGCACTCTGGAGAACCCATTCTGCCTGTGGACAGTGTGACGTAACAGCAGTTTGTTCTTTCAGGGCATCAATGTCAGGATGGTTTCCTGTTTTGATGTTGGGGGTGCTATTAGTGGTATGAACTTCAGGGTCCAGCCTCCAGTAAGTAGAAGCATCTTTTGTTTGCTATGATTGGGCTGTGGTTCTAGTTTTTGGAAGATACACTATGTAATTTTTCACTCATTTGTTCTTCTCCCTGGGCATACAGCTGGACCATAACTTTTGGTTTCCCTACTAAGTTCTAACTTAAGGTTTCATTAAGAAGAAACACATATCACTTCCAAGTGAATCCATAAAGGCTTTCTATCAGATCCTCCATAATCTCTCTATTTTCATCTACTAGAGCTTTTGATGCCCAGGATAATTTGGAACTTACAAGCTAAATACAGCACAGTCTTGGTTCCTGACTATAAATTCAGGGAGCCAAGTCTCTTCACCAATTAATGTTAGTGAATGAGAAACAAACATTTATTGTCTCACGCCTTCCATAGTTCAGGGTTTATCTTTCTAATCATCAAATTTCCCTAATCAAAGGAGACATTTATACCAGAAGTAGAATGTTTCCATAACAAAACCAATAATCGGGGTTAGCAAAAGGATGGAACTAGCTTTGGAAGCTGGAAAGATTAAGATCTACGTTACACACTGGCAAAAATCTTTGATACAACTGCTATGTCAAGAGGCAGTTGTATCAAAGATTTTTGAAAAACCAAGTGCTTGCTGATTCTTTAGTTCTCAGGGGAAGACTTGGGAAACAGAATCTAGCAACAATTTGCAAAAAAAAAAAAGACAACTCAAGAAAGAATTGGTTTGGTTGCAAACAAACAAACAAACAAAAAAATGAAATGGAATGTCAGAAACCAGAGGTGCTGAACATTTGGAAAAATTGACTGTTTCCAAAACTGAAACAGAAAGACATCGGAATAAGTAAAACTTAGCCCTGTAGCTAAGATCAAGTCAAGGGTAAGGTCTTCCTATCTAGACTCCATGGCCAGAGGGGAGCAGAGAGTCTTGGGGAGCAGGAAGCAAAAATCTGAACCAGGCTTGAGCAGTATGACTAGGAAAGAAATTTCAGTTCAGCTAGTAGTTTATGAAGCTGTTGGAAGCAAGTAGATTAGATGCTTACTAGGTTTTCCAGGGAATTATACTGTCAAAGAAAATATAAACTTGGACTAAAATAAGTCTTTGAATATCAAAATGAAATTTGGAGCCCTCTAAGTTTCAGTACTCTGTGGACTTTGAAAACTCTGCAGCATCCAAGAATAACCAGTGTTCTCCATTCGTATCAGGAGTGACCAGGGAGGTCAGGGACATGAAGACCAAAGCAGAAACTTATAGATAGTGGAACCAAGGGCCAGGAAGAACAATGGTTCTTCCCAGAATGCAGATCTAGGGTCTATTCTAGAAATTTCTTTCACACCCAGGGGAGGGTTTTCACAAAACCTGCCTAGATTTTGACATGTTTACATGCCAGTGACTTTAGTTTATCTTCTCCACAGAAGCAGGTTTACTGCCATTATTTTAGTCTTTACTCCACCATTTCATATCAGGTGTATTGGGGACAAGGCAGTAGCTAACGTGTTTTAGCAACTAAAAGACAAGTCCAGGAGAATCTGGGCTTGGACCAAGGATGGTATTGTTTCACCTATCTTGGAGAAGTGTGATTATGCTTTCTGTTTGGGGGGAAGTATGAAAATGTTTCTGGTGGCAAAATGATAGGATGGAACAGAGCCTAGTGAGCTTTCCTCTTTTTAATTGAGCCCCAACTGGATTATATTTGTTCACCTCTCTTGCAGTCAAATGAGGTCATATGACTAAGTTCTGACCAATAGAATGAAAACAGTATGTAATTTCCAGGCTTGGTCTACAAAAATTTGACACATGAATCTCCATTCTCTCTTCTCCCATCTGCTGACGGAATGGCCGGGCTCAAGATGATCTTGAGACTCATGACAGAAATGTTAATGCCCCCATCAGCATGGGGCAAAGCCTCATTTTCTCTCCTCCAAACAGCAGTTGAACTTTGAGTGAAAAATAGCTGTTGTTTTAAGTTATTTAAATCACATGGCTTATCTATTAATGTAAAGAGTATAGATAGTTAGAATATTACTATTGTTTTAATTCCTTTCTGTTTTTTTAAGCCTGTTCTGTGAACTTCCTGGCAGTCTTGTTAGCTCCTGAATATCCTTTTATTTCTTTCCTGATTGCCATCCCGAATTTTTGTTTGCAACTTCAAAACTTGATTGACATATTGGTTGTTAAAATTAAATAGTGTTCTTAGCACATTGTCTGACACTTACCTATTCTACAAACATTAAATTCCCCTTGGTTTAACTGGAAGGGCCAGTTTAAAACCTCCATGAGTCAATAAAAGAATCAGATATATCTCAATGTAAATAATATTGTTGTTTCTGATGAACTGATCAGCTGTTTAGCAATGCCTTAAGGAAAATATTGTATGTGATAGATAAACTATGATGAGTCAGGGAAGAAAAAGTTATTCTGTGACTGAGTGGGAGTAGGTCTGGAAAGAAGTTAATCAGGTATCTATCCTCCTCAACTCAAGTGGAATTGAGCAATAACAAGAGTTCAAAGAGAAACACACACTTTACTTAGTTTTGCCTAAGATCGACATTGATCTTAAATAATCACAATAACAATCTAGATAGTGTGGAATGAAAGTTCAGAGCCTTTTCAGGATGAGAAGTGACAAGCGACATTTAAGAATATTGATATACAAGGACCACACTAGAATATAGAACATTTCCAAAGATGAAGCCCTTAGTTCCTATGCTATAAATTTATCTGTATAGGGAAATATTCATGTACAAAATATACCTGCATGTAGGCTGGATTATACCTTTATGGATACATTTGCAAAACATAGGTTTAATTAGTTTCATTCTTGGTTGCAAGGAATAGTCAGTTACATTAGTTCACTAAGGAAGGTTTACTATAGAGGTGTTCCTGACATAAAGGAGAAGGGTTATTCCAGAAATCCAAGAACATGGGCCATATTAGTTGGGTTGCATTGACCTGGAACTGGAAGATCTTTCAGAGTCTACATTTAGCTCTAAAGACCTCTGAAATCTGAATCTGTCTATCTTTGCTCATTTTATTTTTTATTTTATTTTTCGAAGATTTATTTTTTATACATACAAGAACTGGGGTACAGGCCAGAGGTGTGGGGTGTGGGGCGGAATCAGCAGAGACAGAGTGGGGAACAACAAGCAGATATACTGAAATCCACTGCTGAGTGGAGAAGAAGAGGGGGACAGGAGAGGCCTGCTGTGTGGGTCACCTCCCTGGCTGGGGATCAGAACTCGAACTGCAGTGGCTGGGGATAGCTTCATAGTGCTGCACTTTAACCCCTTGCACCACCAGGGAGGGCCCCTCTTTGTCAATTTTAAAGCATAAACATTTCAACTCATTTTTTTATATTTTTCTTGCCACCAGCCAAGACTGGATCATTTCAAATTTCTCACACCCCGAAGGTATGTATCATCTCATGGTCCCATATGGCGACTTGAGTTCTAACCAGCACACCCAAATTTCAGAGACCAGGAAGGAAGAAGGAAAAAAATAAAAGGCAAAAGAAAGTAAAGTACCAACTGCCAAGGCAGGTCAATCCCTGAAACTACCATGGGATGTTTTCTGCTCATATTGTCTTATCAGAATTTATTCATGGGGGACTGAAAACCTGATTTGTATTTTGGATGTTCATGTGCCTAACAAAAATGGAATGCTTTACTAGTAAGAACAAAGAGCAGAAAAAGTTTTGAGAAATGAGAAACAAATAAGACTGAATAGAAGAGGGGCGTAGCCACTCTTACAATAGTATTTATTTTACTTAGCACAGTCTTTATTAGCTTTTATTAGCTTTGAAGCATTGTCCCAAAAGGCTTTACGAGCACATGATTTTTTTTTTTTTAAAGATTTATTTATTTGTACATACAGAACTGGGGTACAGGCCAGAGGCTCATGGGCGGTGAGAGGCTTCACCAGAGACAGAGTGGGGAGCAGAACAGGCAGATCAACGAAGTACACTGCTGAGGGGAGCAGCGGGCGGGTCAGGAGAGGTCTGCCACGCCATGTGGTCACCTCCGGGGCAGGCGGGAATCGAACTCATGAGGAAGTGGCTTTGGCTTCTTAGTGCAGTGCTTTAACCCGCTGGGCCACCAGGGAGGGCCGCACATGATTTTTTTTTTAAGATTTATTTATTTATTCATTCAGAACTGGGGTACAGGCCAGAGGTGCAGGGGCAGTGAGAGGATTCACCAGAGACAGAGTGGGGAGCAGAACAGGCAGAGCGGCGAAGAACATGGCTGAGGGGAGCAGCGGGCGGGTCAGGAGAGGTCTGCTGTACCATGTGGATCACCTCTGGGGCAGGTGGGGATTGAACTTGTGTTGAAGTGGTTTTAGCTTCTTAGTACTGTGCTTTAACCCACTGCGCCACCAGGGAGGGCCCACACATGATCTTTTAATCCTTATACCAACCCCATGCATATAGTTGCTGTATTATCTCCCTTTTGCAGACAAAAATGGAAACTAAAGCACAAGGAAGTTAAATGGTGCTCTAAGTCAAGTAGCCAGTAAATGGCAGGAACTGGGTTTGAGCCAGTCAGTCTGATTCAAACATGACTACAAATTTTGGAAGTAATAGAAGAATGAGCCTAGTGATGTGCTAATAGATGCTTAATAGCTGATTCTCTGCTGTGGAAAAAGGTCCCGATCTGTCATGTTTGCTGAGACATGGTACCTATGTTCTGACTTTGGAAAAATAACCTCAAGTACACAGAAAATAGTAAAATGTAGCCAAATAATTAGGAAGGGGCAAAATTGGATTGTTTATTATGTTTTCTTTTCATATACTTAGTTTTAAGTTTAGATCATTTAATTTTTAGTACTGACCATGTTTAGAAATAGGCTTGCAAGTTTCCTGAAAATTTAGCAAGAAGCCCTATGAGCATTCCCAAGTGACCTTTCACTTTTGTCTCCAACTGTGCCTGGAGAGAGGGCGCATCCATGACAACAGGACCCCAGGGCATGGCTGCTCCAGAATGTGAGATCGGGGTGCCAGTATGTGCCCTTGCCAGCCTCACCTACATGGTGGGACAGGGAGAGAGGCTCTTTCTTCAAAGGGAGCTGTTCTAGGACTAGAGATGCAACAGGTACAGGTTTCATGGACTCAGTCCCTACTCCAGATGCTGGAACTCCAAATCCCATGAGTACCAAGAAGAAGCACACTGGGACATGAGGGCAGAGCTGAGCAGCCAGGTTGGGATAAAACCGGACATGTGGGCTTTGGGGGCGACCTGGTGGTTCGCAGCTGATCGTTTTGGCGCTCAATCGGTTTTCAGCGTGCTGGTGGAGTCCAAGTCAACAGAACTGGTAGGACATCCTAGTTAACCTGTGTTTCTCTCCCTCTTTCCCTGGGTTATTCCTTTACCTTTCTCCTTATAAGTAAAACCATTATTTAACCTTTTGAGTGTGTCCATAATACGATTGAATCGTAAGCGCACGGGTGAAGACCCACAGACAGGCAACCCAATTCACATTGGGGTGCCCTGTAACAGAGAGACAGGGGAATGAGAAAAGTTCCGGAAGAAACACTACTCAGAAAACTGACTACTCAGATACCCAATGAGTGGCACATCTCAATTCCGCCCTTTCATAGAAAAAAAGAAACAAAATTTAAGCAGCTCCTGTCTCCTCTACAGCAACCATCAATAGGAAAGAACTTATTTATCCCCGAAGAAAAAGAATTAATACAGAATGGAATTTGATGTTTTATTAAAGATATTTAATAAAAGATATTTATTAAATATCTTTAAAATGATTAGAGCAGATATTATAAACATTAAAAAGGAACAGAATGTTAAGAAAAAATACCAATTAGAGATTTATGATATGAGAACTAACATGAAGTTAAAGATATTCAATATAATTATATGGAAATACAGGTAAGTTGAATTTATTAACCAAATTTAAGCACTATCAAACTTTTCAAGTAAGTTTGATAGTGCTTTTATGGGGAGAAGTATTTCCTATGTCCGGTAGTCATAGACAACACAAGATATTAGAGCCTCTAGGAAGATGTCATTTTAAAGCTTTACCATTTAACTATGTGCTAAAATATCTTAAATTACATGCGTTGATCCTACCATTCTCAAAGTTACTATTTACTCTTAAATAGTAAATATTTACCATCAAAATAATCTTTCCCAAATGACTAGGCAGATTCTGAAGAGTGTTATGTATTTACAGTCTTTGCATTTCATTTTTTATTGTTCCATAGTTTTCTACTAGGTGTTACAACTGAGCCCATGCTCAGTTATCTAGATGACTTCTAACAAGGGACTCCGTTATATCATATACCTAGCCTTACATTTGGGATCATTTATTGGAAAGGGCTCACTATTTGTGCCAAGCAGAGTAAACTAGTATTGAGAAGGTAGAAGAGGTAACAGGTCTGAGAAGAGTTCACCAGAGTATGACTTTGTTGCTGATCATCTAAAAATAAACACATAAACGAAAAGTGACTTAAACTCAGTCTTGCACTGGATATGGTGATGGCAGAAAGTCAAGAGTCAGACAAAATGGAGAGGTGAGAGGTTGTGTGAAGGGACAGGGTGTTCCTGTGTCTGAAGGCAGATGCTCTAGGAGCACCCAACCCTCCTCACCATCACGTTGGCACAGAACAGCTTCCACTTTCCTCAACATGTCATCCTCATGGGCTCTGGGCTCGGAGGTCCCAGGCTTGACTTAGACTGATTCAGACTCAGATTACAGCAGCATCCAAAAAATGGTCAATTTAAAACTCACTCATTAGTTTCCTTCTCATTTCTGTTAATAGAAGGAAAATCAATTTTAAAGATAACAAATCTCAGGGATTTATGTTTTGCTAGAATTCTGTTATCCTTGATACTTTGCTAACATCATCATTTTTCACTTGGAAGGAATATGGACATTTTTGCCAGACTTATAACTGATGCTCCAAGACTACAGTTTAGTGATCAATAAAATTTAATGAGCTATGATTCTTGTAGGTGTCTGTTTCTAATTTGACATCATAATAATGAACAAAAGCATTAAGACACTATTCACTTAGAAAGTAAGCATCCCTGACATTCAATTACATTCAATTTGTTCTCACAAAGTCACTATTAAATGAAGACAAAAATAAGTTGTAATGAACACACATTATAGGATAATCTGGTGAACAGTTCCAGATACTGATTCTTAGACTGACATCATGTTGGCCTCAATATAGCACTACTGATATAATCCACATTTACAACCCATACATTCTTATCAATTGATCTAAGTCTTAGCAGAATTCAGATAAAGCTTCTGATGATGGGGGAGGAATGGGAATCCTAATGGCATAAGAGTTGATCGTATACTACATCCTGCTTTTCCAACTAGCTCCGAAAATGATGGTGTGTTAGATTACATGACTCCAATATGAGGCAACTGGACATCTTAAGCATCCAGAGAAAAAAAGAGATTATAGTAGGAGAGAAACCATTTCCCATTAGCCACTATGAATCTTTCTGAATTATGGAGGGACACTGGGTCTCAATCTGTATTCCTCTGTGTGGTCTAGGGTTTTGTTGAGAGGCCTTTTCTGCTGTCCAAGAATAGGTATGGTTGTCAACACCCATGATGGCCTCTGATACTTCTAGTGTACAACCCTTTTGTATTGTGCCCGGCTGGCCTGCGACCAGTAGAATACAGTGACAGTGATGGAAGTCATTTTCAAGACCAGGTTATTATGCTTCTGCTTCTCTCATGGATCATTTTTCTGGGGCAAATTAACTGCCATGTTATGAACATTCCTCAGGAGAGGCCGGTTTGAGAAACTAAGACCAACAGTCAGGAGAACGAGTTTCCTTGGGAGAGGGTCCTCCAGTCCCAAGCAAGCATTCAGATAACTGCAGCCCTGACTGACATCTTGACAACTATTTTAGGCTTGACTGAGCCAGAACTCCCAGCTAAGCTGATCTCTGACTCTTGACTCCTAAAATCTCTATGAAATTATAAGTGCTTGTTGTTTTAAAATTCCAAGTTTGTTACACAGCAATAAAGAATGCATCAATTTAGATTGTCCTTCTAGATATTTCCACATAATTTACTATTTTAGACTGTAATCACTTATTTATTCATATGTCTGATCCTTTACAGACTATTTCTGCCTTGAAGGAAAAATTCAGTTGGTTATCAAGTCTCCAAGTTCTAGATTAGCTAGGCACACAGGGGGCTCTGTAAATGTCATTAAACAGACATGTGAGAGGAGAAAACGTATGTGGTTTCGGATAGCAACGTGAACACTGCTGGCTGAAGAGCTAGTTAGCACAGGTCAAGTTGGCCAGGCCTCTCCAAAGGGGAGAAATTCAGAATGAACATTCATTTCTCCTCTTCTTCTTCTGGCTTCCCTACTACCCTCCTGACACCTTACAAGTCAACTTTGACTCTCTTCTCATTGGTCACAGGACCCATGGAGAGTAATTCAGGATCTCCGGAAGGAGAAGGACTCAGGAGAGAATGAGCGCTGCGGTGGGTGACTCCAACTCTTTCTAACCAAGCAGGGTTTCTGCAGTTCCCCAGACTCAAGAGACTCAATTGTGGACACACTCCCTAGAGGGGACTGTTGAGGGCGTGGGATATATAATTAAACTGAACCAAGGGACAAAGCAAAAGTAGGGTGGGGAGAGGGGGCTTTAAACATTTTTTTATTTAGGAACTTTTAAAAATGTTTGCTAAGAGGAGGCTAAAAGTTCAGTCACTGTGCTGAGTGGTGGTGTCTTGTTACAAATGTTCTAGCACAGACTCTTCCACTTAAGGACCCAGGCCTGGGGGCTCTAGGAGGGCCATACCTCCACCCCACCCCTCCTCAAATCACACCTGACTGGCAGCTGCCATCTCTAACTGGAAGAATATACAGGGGAGGTTTCCAAAGAAGCCCCAGATGGTTCTTAGTGGGGGCCTTCTAGGCGCTCATAATCTGTTGATACAGCCTTAGTGGAACTTATGAAAACCAAAAGCCTTTTTAGATCCAGGATAATAAGCCTGCAGAGGGGTGGATGATAATGGAGATCACATTCTGGGGCAGGTAGAGCCCTCCCAGTGCCCGGAAAGACTGCTCCATTGTGGAGCACACAGTCAGGCCAATTTAAAGAACTTTTATTTTTCTACACACCCAAAATGACAGAAGGGGGCAGCATGACCTGCCACACTATCATTTCCTATTAAGAATTTTTTTGGGGGGAGAAAAACATAGTACTCGGTTCAGTTATTGTGAACAGGGTCCTGAGTGTGGATCAAGAGAATTTACTTTCCAATCTCTCATCTGTTATTTCTAATTGTTTAGCCACGGGCAGTCTAACTTTTCGAAGTCTCAGTTTTTTTTTTTTTTTTAATCTGTAAAGTGAAAACACTAGTAATTACCCCTTAGCACTCACTAAAAACATGTTAGCTCACTCTGAATAGGGTTCTTAAGGCCAAAAGAAATAAAAAGCTGCAAGTTGAATTTGGGAAAGCTTGATTAAATTTAAGGCCTGCAGAAAAAAAGTAAATCATAGGATGCCTACCAGTTTAAGACGTTGTGCTGCTATTTCCAAAGGTAATTTAATATCAGTCCAGGATACATAAAACCAGCATGACCCACGAGAGCCACAAAGTGTACTTCCATTGACCGTGTCAGCTCAATCTTTTGTTTCTAGGGTTTCAAAAGAATATTAATAAGGCTGAGACTGTGCCAGGAAAAGCCTCCAGAATAGGGACAACATTGCAAATGACTTGCAAAAGTTAGTAGGTCTGCGAAAATTCTATTTGCACCAAAAGTTTGACTTTTATCATTTCTAGCTTTGTAGAATTATTAGTGTTCATTTGGTGCTTTCATTACCATGAGATAAATATTGCTGCGCTGAATTCACACACGCTTTCTCAGAAGTCTAGTAGGCCCAAGCCAGTTTTCATAGAAACTATACATAATTCTAAAAATGAAGGTACACAGAAACATTTCTGGACAGCAAAAAGACAAAATCCTTTTTAGCTTTTGCTGTTTTTCTTTTCAAATTGACTTAATGGTTGAATAATGGTCTTGCTTCTTCATACTTCAGCTTCCACATCTGTATAATGGGGTCAATAATATTGTGTGTACCAGAGAGGACAGTTATGAAGATTAACTGTAAATACACAACACCTTAAATTATGATTACATGTAGTACATGCTAAATCAGTGGTGGTTGTTATTAAAACAATTCTTGTTAATTGTATTTTTTTTGCTTGTTTTCTTTTCTTTCTTTCTTTCTTTTTTTTAAAGATTTCATTTATTTATGCATACAGAACCAGGGTACAAGCCAGAGGTGCAGGGGCTGTGAGAGAATTCACCAGAGACAGAGTGGGGAGCAGAACAGGCAGATTCATGAAGTACACTGCTAAGGGGGACAGTGGGTGGGTCAGGAGAGGTCCACCAAGCCATGTGGATCACCCTGGGGGCTTGGGATCCAAACCTCTGGGGCTGGGAATCAAACTCATGCTAAAGTGACTTTAACCCACTGCACCAACAGAGAGGGCCCCATGATTGTTAATTTTAAAGGAAAACAAGATTTTAAATAAATGTTATAGATTTCGAGCATAGTGTTGATCTACCTATTTATAAATCCCAAACTATTTGTAAGTAAATAAATCTGAGATCCCCTTTGAGCCTAGCACCCAGGCAGAATACTTCTCCAAAGGTTTCCCTGATGACTTCACATACGTCCCTCTACATAAACACTGCCCAGGAAAGTTAAATAAAATAATCATTCTACTAGTTTCCTACTGCTGAGTAGTAAGTTACTAAAAGTTTAGTCGCTTTAAATAACACACATGTATTATCTCACAAGAAAGTGGACAACATTCCCTAGGTGCTCTGAGTAGGTTGCATAAGTGACAATCAAGTCATCACACAAGTTGCGTCCTCAGAGGGAGGTTTGACCAGAGAGCAATCTGCTTCTACATATGTGTATTGTTGGAAGAATTAATTTCCTGACAGTTATAGGAGTGAGGGCCCTTAATTCTGACTGGCCATTGGTTGAAGAGTACACTCAGCTCTGAGTGGCAACCCCTACCCTTTCTCAGCATGCAGGCTTCCTCAGCATCAAGCCACAAGAGGTGTCTCAGGGCACATTTGCCAGTCAGTACCCCCCATAACACGATCATATAAAAGACATTCCATCACCTTTCTATATTCTATTGATTGGCAGCAAGTTACAGGCCACGCCCATTCTCAAAGGGAGATGGTCCCACAAAGCATAAACTCCAGGAGGTCACCCCAGAGGTTGTTCACCACTGCCACAGAGAGGAAGAGGCATTATTCAATTTCCGTTTAAATTTCCCAATTCACTTTCTGTTCTGACCACAGAGATCAGGCAAGGTTTTATAGTCTGTAAATTAAAGGGATGAAACTTGGAGAAAACATGGAAAAGTAGAAAAAAAAGGGTTTAAGAGAAGTTCATGTGAACTGTGGAAATGGTGACATCAGTGTCCAAAATCAGTTCCTTAACCCCCCAGAGTCTCTCCAGCATGGCTCTGGGGAAGGTAATCTGACAGGTCTCTGAGCTCTTTGATGCCCAGGTCTACTCTTGGAACCTTAATTATATAAATTGGGTCTGACCATGAACAAATCTCTCTGCCTGTGGATCAACTTCTATTAAATTCATAAAAAGCCATATTACTGACACCATCCAATTATTCTCTAGCCTTCAGAGGAGGGAAGAGGGGGAAATGGGCTCAAATTTCAGCAAGAAGAAATTTACATATACAGAAAAAAAAAAGACTTCACAGTAATTCATTGTGATTAAACATTGAAAAAGAAGCTACAAAATAGCTACTTATTGAGTTAAAAAGGAAAATGGAAAAGTCTGGACACTCATCTAGATGGTGGGCCAAATACAATGAAGCAGTTGATCTAGAGCTCTCTCTATGCTCAGCACACAGTACCACTTCAAAGATAAGCACTTAGTAGTGTCTTTGGATGTTTTAGGATGCTATAAACTAGATTGGGTGGCTTATAAATAGAAGAAATATTTTCTCACACTTCTGGAGGTTTGAGAGTCCAAGAACAAGCAGATCAGGGTTTGATTGTGGGCTGATACCATCTCCATTTCCTCACAGAATCCTCCACACGGCAGCAGCAGGACAAAGGTGACCACTGGGTGTCTTGTGTAAGGGGACTAATCCCATTCATGGTGGTTGTGCTCTCAGGACCTAACCACCTCCCAAAGGCCCACCTTCTAAAATCATCACTTTAGGGGGTCGGTGAACTTTTTGATGGGGGAAAGGGAGGCACAAACGTTCTGTATAGACCAATTAAATATATTGACATTTGGTTGTTGGAAGTAGAAATCTGATAGTATTTTTCAAACTGAGATCCTTGGACCACCGCTATGTGTCAACATCATCAGGGAAATTACTTAAAATGCAAATTCCGGCCCTCCCTGGTGGTGCAGCAGGTTAAAGCACAGCACTGAGAATCTAAAGCCGCTTCCGCATGAGTTCGATCCCCGCCTGCCCCGGAGGAGACCACATGGCGTGGCAGACCTCTCCTGACCCGCCCGCTGCTCCCCTCAGCAGTGTACTTCGTCGATCTGCCTGTTCTGTTCCCCAATCTGTCTCTGGTGAAGCCTCTCACCGCCCCTAGCCTCTGGCCTGTACCCCAGTTCTGTATGCACAAATAAATAAATCTTTAAAAAAAATGCAAATTCCTAAGTCGAGCTATCGAGCTATCAGTATGACTTCAAATGTCTTCAGGTGGGAGCTAGGTGTTTGCTTTTTTAAAAAGCTCCCCAGGAAGTGGTTATGTACACATTAAAGTTTGCAAACCACTATAAAGGAAATACAGTCCTTCTCAGAACTTGAATTCTTTTATTCAAATCTCTTTCCAACACCTCCCCACCTCACCTTAAATCTGAAATGCACAAATACTGCCTCTTCCTGTGAGCAGTCAAAAAAGCATCTCAAAAACTCCCAGGCTTTCATCCCTAAATACAGTCATGCAAACTATCCAGATATTTGCAATGGCTGCTGCCTTGCTGTTTCCCCAGGGAAATTACATAATAGGTCTCTGGCATAGACCATGGTTCCTAGAATTACAAATGAACCCACCCCCATTGCTCCAGGAGTCCCATGTTCTGAGTAAAACCACAACAATATATCTGCTGCTAGAGCCTGGGGTCAAGGGGGCAGGGGCACGCTTGGAAAAGTGTGTGGTTAGCTGCATCCAAACTTGGGGTGTGCCATCTGCCCCACGGTGAAGTTTTAGTCTGCACTCTGTGTCTCTCATACTGTACTTGAATTTTTGCAGGACCCTGTTAGGGTCCCCAGGAGAGCTCTCATATGAAGTCCAAGAAATCTGAGGAAAATGTGGAGCTTACATGATGGACTAATTTCATTTCAATAAAATTCCCATATTACATTCAATGCGCCTGGCTTTATTAAGTTTTGTCATAAACGCTGGGAACACTTCCAAATTTAGGCTTGCACAATTATTTTTATTGGTGCGTTAACTAAAAGTGGTATATGCATAAGTCAGCGTGTACATTTGACTTCATCTGGGGAGCCAAAATGAGCTCTAGGTTGATTTATCGTCATTTTACCCCAGTAAATGAGATACAGGAAATCGGGGTTAGCGTTTTTGATCACGGCATTCCTAAACCCTCCACCGGTTCCATCCACAGCTCTGTTATGTATCTAATGAATTTAAATTCCAAATGTCTATCAGCAACTCACAAAGTCACCAAACAAAGAGGCTGGCTTATTTTCAGACCCAGAGCCATCCAAACTGGGCAAAAAAATAGAGGGCTGTTGCACTAAAGTGAGACTGGGGAGCTCTCGGTGCTTTGAAAGGTTTTAATTGCTATGGAAAAAATCCTTTCAAAGATTTTTTCCTTAACGTGGGCCCCTTGGAAACTTTTCATAGGGGAACTGTAAAATATTTATACAGCTAGCAGCACTGTTAAAAAAAAAAAAAGCAAGCAAGAAGGAAACATAGTACTGAATGAAAAGCAGACTTGACTTGAAGAGAGCCCTGCAGATTCGAGGGGACCCAAGGAGGGGAGTTACTATGATTTCAACTCCTGGAAAACAGGATTAATCCCTTCCAACCAGGCCCACAGACAGGGTTGCTCTGGAAGACTGTGCTTCAAAGCTCTGTTGTTACCATTTAGACATTCTTAATTTTGCTTCATTCTGCACGGAACCCTGCACATTAAATGGCTTGCCCTGCTCACAAAACCTGCCTAGCACTGCTGTTTTCAGACATGTCAGTGTTGCCCCCTCCCTACTTCCCTGTCTGTTTCTCACTCGCGTGCTCTCTCTCTCTCTCTTTTTTTTCCTGGAAGAATCTGTAATCTTTGCTGCTGTAATCCTTGACCTTTGACAGTCCTAAGTGGCACAGGCTACTGCTCCTATCGCCTGGCTGGTATACATGCTACCAAGTGGCCTCACCGCCCGGGGACACATGAGGCCACAGGCCAAATGCAAAGCCCTAGAGAACGTGGCACTGAACTTGACTAGACCAAACACTGCCGAGTTTTGGAGTTAAAAGTAACTGTGGTGATCTCATTTTATAGAGTAAATTTAGTCCTGGAGAGAGGAAGGAAATTTCCCAAGGCTACTTCATTTATTAATATCAGGCTAGAGACATGGCTAGCTCATTCTATAAAAAGGAGCTAACATAGACAATTATAGTCCCCAAACTCATGAGAACTCCAACTTCAGCTTTTTCTCAATGCTTTAATCAACAATGACATTATTAAAGAAAGAGCTGTAAAGATCATCACTTTCTCTACACTAACTATGTATTTCCATTTCCTCCCCCTTCCTTATCTTTTATTGGTAATTTGCCTGGCCTCTCCAAGGCTCCATCCAAAACATCAATGCTGACAACCTGATAACCCCTAGAAGGGGGAATAAAACCTAAGGGCTCAGAAAACCCACAAAGTAGATAATTAACACCAGAGAAATCAAGATTTGACTACACAGAAGTAGCTACAGTACTAAGCGGCAGGATGAGACACAGTCCTGAAACTTTCAAGCAGGGGAGACTGGGTTACGAATTACAATCTAGTCCATCAGAAGGGACTCTCTTGTCTCAAGGCTGACTTAATTGCCATAATTCAATTAACATGCTTCCACTAATTATGTAAGCTTTAAATGACAGTTCAACAGCAGCACCACTGAGAATAAGCCAATTTTCCCCCCCTTTTTAAAAAGTTAATCTTAAATTGATTGTAAGTAAATGCATTGATTTCTCTTTCACATCCTTCACCTGTATTGTTATGGGGTACCATCATATTAAAGCTCTGAGTCCATGCAAAAAAACGTTTAGTATTAGTACTATGTGAAATAACTATAGTTACTAACTATAGTTATTAACTATAAATAACATAAGTATAGAGAAGTTGGCATTCTCTTTCCTTCCTTTCAGCCTTCCCTTCATCCTTTTCCCATTCTTTGCCTTTTAGATGACAGTTCTTATCAAATGTTAAATGAGATAAATAATTCATTAGTTGAAATAAACATTTTTGAAATTTTTAGACCTACAACAATGTCTGGTACATATTAAGGGTTCAATAAATAGCTGTTAAATAATCATCAATATTAATCTTTGGATGAGATGCTTTGGGGGCATGATGGAGAAAGAAAAGTCAGAGAAGGCCTAGTCCTGATTTCAGGTATAGATATTTTTTCAGGATATAAAATAATGTGTGAACACAGTAAGTCATTCCAAACTACCTGGAATTTAAGATATGAAAGAGGATTTTGCAGTATACATTATAAAATGTTAAATCAGATCAGCTCCTCCACTAAAAAAGACAGAGATGGGCTGAATTTGAGTTATCAAGTCTGCATGTAAATGACTGTTAAATATAAAATGTCTGTTATAATATACCTATGGACAGGGAATCCATCACAAATTGAAACATTCACAAAGCAAAAGTTTCTACACTCAAATAGCTGGGAGCTAATTTGCATAGCAGCCCAGATTCATCTTGGCATACATTTAGCATTCACTTGCACCAGAAGACTTCATCTTTGGGGCCTCCCTCATGGTTCAGGAGTTAAAGTCTCAGCGCTATCAAACTATCCCCACCACTAGGACATGAGTTCAATCAGGGAGCTGACCTCTCTGATCTTGCCTACTGTTCCCGGTAGTAGTATATCGCAGTATATACTATTCTGCTCCCCACCTGTCTCTGGTGAATCCTTTCACTCCCTGCACCTCTGAGCCACACTCCAGTTCTCCCATGTAAAAATAAATTAACAAAAGAAAGTATAATGTTGTAGGAAATATGGAAAAACACATGAAAACCTTGTTCTCATTATCAGATAAATAGGCTGGTGTAGTCAGAAAGACAAAAACAATATTTTAAAAAACTTAGGTGACTACTGTACCACACACATGATTAATAATAGGACAAAGTAGGACTTGGTCTGTGGCGATGACCATCTTTCTATCCCTGACTAACTGCCACTTTCTTACAGAAACTTTGCTGCCTCTTCCTTAGTCATGGTGTTTTAGTTAAAGGTTTCTTTTCCTTATAGGACATTGAATACTTGAAGTTCATGAATTATTAGCAATCATTGAATGCTTTGTCTTCTCAGTAGGCCATCCTCTCTCTGAATGTCAAGAGAGTCTGTATATGCTCACCAACATCTTTCTAGTCTGGTGGTTAATATGCCTTCCAGAAACATTCTTAGAAAAAAAGAGAAAGAAAGTGAAGCTGCTATTCCATTCTGCCCAGTTTCTTATATCAGAGATCATTCAATTGTATGTGATAAGCAATCAGTTTGGACTATGCTAATTAAAAAATTTTTTTTTAAGATTTATATATTTATGTATACAGAGCTGGGGTACAGGCCAGAGGTGCAGGGGCGGTGAGAGGATTCACCAGAGACAGCGTGGGGAGTAGAACAAGCAGATCTGCTGAGGGGAGCAGTAGGTGGGTCAGGAGAGGTCTGCCGGGCCATGTAGATCACCCCCACGTGGGGATTGAACTTGCACTAAAGTGGCTACAGCCAGTTTTCAGTGCTGCGCCCTAAGCCATTGCACCACCAGGGAGGCTCCTAAAAAATTTTTTTTAAACTTTCTTACACATTCTTCTCCATTCAGGTTCAGTCCCTGAAGTTCTCCTACCATCATAGCACCTGTGAACCATCATCAAAATTCCTTGTACTTCTCTCCCCTTTGACTGCTCTCTCATCACCTCCTCTGCTGTTTGCCTCAAATCTATGATCATTTTGCAAGTTTTGTCTTTGTCCCGACCTTCTATTTAGTTTTCCCACGTTCCATCTAAATGTGAAGCCATTCAATTTTTTTCCCCTTCTCACTTATTTCAGCTATCACAATCCCTACTAGTTCCATCCATGTTCCTGCAAATGTCATGAGTTAATCTTTTTTGATCACTAATATTTCATTATGTATATACCACATTTTCTTGTACCAGTCACCTGTTTTAGGAAATTTTGTTTCATTTATGCTGGAATAAACATAAGGGTGCACACTTCCCTTCAAATTAGTGTTGTTATGACCTTTTTGGTAGATTCCTAGGAGTAGAATCACGGGATCTTAATAAGGTAGATCCATTTTATTTGTTCTTTTCTTTTAAGATTTATTTATTTATGCTTACAGAACTGGGGTGCAGGCCAGAGAGGATGCGAGAGGATTCACTGGAGACATAGTGGGGAACAGAACAGGCAGACCGATGAAGTACATTGCTTAGAGGAGCAGCGGTGGGACAGGAGAGGTCTGCCATGCCATGTGGGTCACCTCCAGGGTGGGGGATCAAACTCGCCCTGAAGCACTGAGGCCAGCCTGCAGTGCTACTTCCCAACCTGCTGAGCCACCACGGAGGATGATATTATCTTACTTTTTAATAGCCATATGGAATCAAGACCACTCACATTACTGTACACAGCTCTATGAACTCTTTCTTGAGAAGCAAGCATACCCACAGGCCAATAGCACTTTAACTCAGAATATTACCAAGGTAACTAGTTTGGATTGGTCAGCTTAAAAACCAACACGTGCTTCATGGTTTGATTTGAGGAAGCCTGAGCGGGAAGGAGCAGCTTTAGGGTTGGGGCAAATTTCGCTCTCCTACTTCACTCCAGAGGATGCTCCATTGTTCCCGTATATGAAAGAAAGCAGAGAGTGGCCAGTAACATCTGATTCTTCTGGGATCTGGGACTCCCTGCTGACTTCCACTGGGCTCAGGATGTTTTCTCATGCTACAGCTACACATGTAAATCAATCCCTTCTACCCAGAGATGTGGACAATGGGACTGATTTCTCCTTGATGAGTTATATTTTCAGCCCACATGTGGCTGCACATGAAATATCAATTTTTCCCCTCTTTTATTTTGTGTGTTGAGTCAGGCCTCTTCTCTGTTTACACAAGGACAGAAGAAAAGTTTGAGGAAGGTAAAAGGGTCACTGGGCCCATTATCCTGGCTGTCTATGGTTTTCTCCTACCATTTCCTCTCATCCATCATTGTCCTCCCTAGAAACTCATCTATATCCCTTGAGATTCAATTATTTTTCCTAGGGATTGCCCTTTGGAGGGAACCTATTTTAAGATCATTATGTTCTCTGCAAAGCAGTGTTGCCAGAACTTTCCCATTGATCCCCATTTCTGTCCACTCAGATTCTGTTTTCATTGTTCAGGCCATGCAGGGACTATTTGCATTCTTTCTGACTGCAGGGGAACTGTGCAGAAGCCTTACACCATATGTCTCGTTACACTGAAAGTCATCAGATCTTTATTTTGCATTCCTTCGCCATGAGCCATCTTCCATCTCCCATCCTCCACGAGGGCAACCCGGCAGGCCTACACCTCCTCTGGAGATTCCCAAGAAGCCCAGAATTGGGTCCTTTTATCTCTCCTTTTCTGCACACGGGCAGGGGCATGCGTGTTGCGGAGGGATAAACAATTTACGTTCTAATGTCTGCAACTCTCTTACTCCCAGGTATTTCGTGCTCACGACACAGATGGTGTGGCCGTTGTAGTTAAAAATAAACACAAGACTGGGGGCAGGGTGTGTGTGTGTGTGTGGGGGGGGGTGGCATAAAGAAAGGATCCAGTCAGAAATCAGATAAACACTTTTGCCTTTTGCCTTAAGACTTTTCTTTTCTCATTTCAAAATGGGATGAGGGGGTGGAAGGCTAGTATTCACCAAATCTGGGAACAGAAGATTTTCAGCATCTTCTACTCCTAGATTCTCCAGAACCCCATTTCCAGGATGTGTGAAAAATATGTTCTATAATTAAATAATTTGGGGAAACACCAAATCAGAATGCACAGAACACATTAGCATATTAAAGACTCTGATGGTTTCACATGAAATAACTTGTTCAACTCAGCATTCCCTAACCTTAGTTAAGCTTGAAACACTTGCCACAGTTCACATAGAGGTGACCTGCAGCTTGACCTTCCTTGGACTACCCAATTTGAGTAAATAAAATTCTATTATCTTAAAAATGATATGTCCGGGCCCTCCCTGGTGGCGCAGCAGGTTAAAGCACTGCACTAAGAAACTAAAGAGCCGCTTCCGCATGAGTTCGATTCCCGCCTGCCCCGGAGGTGACCACATGGCGTGGCAGACCTCTCCTGACCCGCCCACTGCTCCCCTCAGCAATGTGCTTAGTCGATCTGCCTGTTCTGCTTCCCGCTCTGTCTCTGGTGAATACTCTCACCCTCCGCATCTCTGGCCTGTACCCCAGTTCTGTACGAATAAATAAATCTTTAAAAAAAAATGATATGTCCGTTGAAGACATTAAAGATATGAATTGAATTTCCTTTTTAAATCATTGCTTCCCACATCTCTTAGAGATGTAGCTGTGGGGCGCAGGGAGTCAGAGGGTGTGTTTTTGACATGTTGAGAGAGATAAAAGTGTTTTGGAGAGGGAAGGGATTTTCAAAAATTCAGTAATGGGCATGCCATTTGTTCACTGTGCACTGAGAAGAATTTTATGTAAAGGACGTTTGGGTAGGGAAAGAATTAGAGAGGGAGCCCACTTCTTCCTGAGTTGGCATCAGGGGGACAATTAGAGAGACTGGGTGGAGAGTGAATGCACCATACCAACTGTAGCTGGAGAAGAGCAAGGAGCACTGGGTAAATATGAAGTACCCCCCTGGTTCCTATTCTAGAAGCTTGGGGTAAGTCTGTGGTGTAGCCAAGCATGAGAACTATGTGGAACTGGTGTTACTGCTTTGTTCTCGGTTTCTACATGACATGAATGAGACCCATGAGTTCTCACAGCACTTGGTAAATTGAAGAAAGTCTTCCTTGGGGTCAAAAAAGTCACATGGCTAGGACTGAAGGTGATTTTTGGCATTTGAGGGAGTGAGATAGAGGCCCAGTCGCCAGGCATGGCCACTAGCCCTTGACCAAGAGAAACCAGACACAAGACTCACCACCATTATCTTCAGGATCAGTAGGAATGGTGGGAAAATGGGGAATTGGGGGTGACCCCCTTTTTCTTTCTCAACAAGATAACATGAATATAGCTGCCTGCCCTAACCAGGTACCTAGTGCCATCCTGTAGAGATTTTGGACAGAGGACAAGTTTAATGGAGACTAAACCACTATTCTGAAAAACTGATATTCCCTTTTATGATAGGGAATATCTGTATCTGGGGGTTGATCTAAATATCTGGGGGACTGATCTAAAATTTAAATCTTATTGGACATTTACTTAATTCCTGCCTGTTCCATAGAGTCGAGTTTATAAGAAAGACCAGACTGATTATACATATAAAAAGATTACATTTTCTTTAAATGTCAGAATTTTAGTATGATTGATATTTCAGGAACTGCTACCTCTTTTTTTTTTTTTTTTTTTTTGTATTCACAGAAGTTTACCTGGGGTACAAATCCCAAAATTTTATGTTACTTCAAATTGCAAGATTTGAATTGATTTGATGGAACATCAAAAACTATTGTGTGAACTCTAAGTATTGACTGTCTATCCTTCTGCATCTTGAACTAGTTCAGAGACCTAGTTTTACTCATCCCCCAAGACATAAAATAACATCTTAATGTTATAATATTATTCAGTATTAATATTCAGTATTAATATTAATTAATATTCAGTATTAGCTGAGTGAATGAATCAATATGCTTTGTCTCTGCATCACAGAAAATATTCTTTGTGGAACTCATTTCGCTATTCTTGATGATTCAAGGAAGAAAACAAGATTTCCTTGGAAAATGTGAAGAGTTTTGAATTTATAGGACATTTTTGAGATTACTGAAAAAAGAGCCTTTTATTCATAGCCTGATAAATGTGCTAACCCCTAACTGATTGTGCTGCCCCTACCTTCTCCCTGCACCCGTCTCCCTCCATCACTGTAACCTCCATGGGCCAGAGACAGGTGGAATGCCTTTAGTGTTCCTAGACCTCATCTGTGTTACCATGAGCCTGTATGATGACCCATTTTGTTGGGTTAAAACTGAATTTATGTGCATGTCCATTTCCCCTCTAGATTGCAAGCTCGTTGAGAGCTTACTTTGTCTTCATGATTGCATCACCATATTTTACAGTGTGGGAATTTTATGTAAGTTGATCAAACTAGACGGTTTATGCTTCCTTTAAAGTGAAGAAAGTAAAGGCTTATTTTCCTGGTACATATAGTTTTTTACATTTTCTCATCCTAGCTGGTTTACCACCTCTGCCATAATGGATGGATTCTTGCCTTCCACTGCCACTGCCCTGACACTACCCACTGTCCAGGCAGAAGAGAGATGCCTGGGTGTTTCAGGGAGTATCTAAGAGTACAAGAAAGAAATTCACTTTTATGTTTATTACTTTGAAAACTTCAAAATGTATTCTGTCTTCAGAGCCTCTTATAGCTATTTGAGGCTAAGAGGCATTAGAATATATGAAATCCTCCAGCAGTAAAATACGCCTGGGTTTCCTGGGTCTCACTACACAGGGACCAGTATAAAACCCAGCATGCTGGGAACATGGCTGCCTCCTTTCTATGTGTGCTCTTCCCACAAAAGCCAGGAGACACAAGTCTATTGATAGCTACCTTTGTACTATTTTTTTTTAACATTTCAATTTTTAAAAAAGATTTATTTATTTATGCATACAGAACTAGGGTACAGACCAGAGGTGCAGGGGTGCTGAGAAGATTTACCAGAAACAGAGTGGGAGGAAAACAGGCAGATTAACGAAGTATACTGCTGAGGGGAGCAGAGGGCGGGTCAGGAGAGGTCTGCTGCACCATGTGGATCTCCTTTTTGGGTCTCAGTGCCAGAGGGAAGCTTCGTTAGATTCCCAACCTGGAGCAAAATATCTATGTTATTCTTATTATACCCAGGACTTCCCTTTTCCTAATCTCATCATGCTGAATTAATTAAAAGAGACTGCTGACTTATTTATTTCTTCCATTGGTCTGAGAGTCCAACGAGATAAAGCTATGTATCAATATACCTGGCATGTGTTAATAGTAAGAATGTTCACAATTCTGAGGATAATACTAGTCAAAAGCAATGGTTCTATAGTTTTTTGTTTTTTTTTTCTCTGAACCAGACACTTTATTAAGTGCTTTGATATACTCATCGGTTCTCACGCTTCAGGGAAGATACTATTCTCACCCACATTTTATATATGGACAATTGAGGGGAAAAATTAGTAAGTTGCCCAAGGCCTAGCAAGCATTGGTAGAGCAGGAATTTAAACAGGGTTCTAGTTGCAGAAACTATGTGCTTAACCGTTAGCCTGCTCTTCACAGTGCTATCCTAGACAACAAGACACCATATTTTAAGTTGGTGCTTCTTCTTGGAAGCAGCCATCATCTGCTTGAGGAGCCCACATCAAGGCGCTGAGGGTACTCCCAATATGACAGGGAATTGGGACCCCAAGTGTTTGACTGTTCAGAGTTATGAAGGAATCTAGAAGTAGAGAAGGGTAATAGAAAAGAGACTATTTGGAGAATCTACAGGGCAACAGGGACACACTTAGAAGCTATAGAAGTAGGGTATTTGAAAAAGATATATCTCATGGAGAGTTCTGGATTCATTGCTATGGGGGCATTCTTCAGAATTCCCAAATCATCTTGTCTTTCTGTGAAGATCTACATTCTTTTTCAAACCATTTTTCTTTGAGTTAAGACACCTTGTTCAGTCTGGGCTACATAGGGTTCTAGAGTTGACTTAGGGTTTAAAGCTCTAAGTCTAAGTGGTGTGTGTGAGTTAATTGCTACAGCTCAATCCTGTCTTTGACTCCCTGGGGGGAAGAATGAGGACAAATGATGATGGTTAGAGCTCAGCCTATCTGTATTTATGATTTTTGATTCGATTTCTTCTGTCTTGGAGTTTGGAGTAAATGCATTCAAGAACAACAAAAGAAAAAGGGAAGGAAAGGATGAGATGGTATGGAAATAAGAATAAGAATTGGAGAAAGTGAGAGAGGATGTAGAAAAACTCACTTCTTTGATTTGTATGGTGTGATTTCTGAAATCGCTCCAATCTCTACATAAATCTACAGGATTTATGTGGCTTCATTAATCACACTTTCTTTTGAAATGGAATTTTCTGCCTCAGAGCCTTTGAACATTGACATCCAAATACAATATATTCTTTTAAAATCACCTTTGGATAAAAACAACACTGTTGAGGTAATTCCCCCAGATTGTAGGTGGAGCCTGGCCCTCAGATCTCGATGATAGTTCGCCAAAAATAGGACCTCCCTTCAGAGAACACAAGTTCTGGTTTGATTAGGATCCCAGTTGCAGACATGCTGGGCTAGGAACCCATGTAGGAAAAAAAAAATGAAAGAAAGGAAAAAGAAGCCCCTTGTTTTTGATGAACAACAACAGGCACTGCCATCTAGTGGCAAAGCACATTTCTCTGGGCCTTGGCTTGACCATGACCTTGCCTGGCTCTTTCTGCATTATCGAAGCTGGAGAGCGCATGCTCGCTTTCCTGGTGGCAAAGTGATCTGAAATCAAATAGTAGAGCTCAGGTGAGGACATGACTGAGTTAAAGCTGCTACCATCAGAGGCTGAACCCAAGGTGTAATTTATTTATTTTTTTGGTTGACTTGTGGGGGGAAATCCAATAAACAACAGAGAACAAAGACTGTATTCCTGGGAAGAGACAGAAAGGAAGGGGAATGCAGTCATTGTCACAGGAGTGTCACTAGAGCTACATCACCTTATTTGACCTCATAGTCAACTAGTCACCTCATAGTCTCCGTGTTTTGTTCATGAGCCTTTGTGCTAAAGCACAAAGAGGTCAAATCCCAAGTCAAATTGCCAAAAGCGAGAGAGGTATGTTTAGAAAAACGTTCTTTTTGGTTTAGATTTCATGGAACTTTTCCATGGCCAGTTCCCTCCTGAGACGGCCCATATTTCCAGGCCTTGTCACAGACCTCCAAACTTCCAGGGTGAATTCACTGAGATAGATAATAACACAGTAGAACAGTTATGGGTGCTGCAAAGATCTTTAGTGTCTCCTGCTTCTTACTGAGGGCACTAGAGAGAAGCAACAGCCTGCACGGTCTCTTGTTGCTCAGATCCTGTGGATGAAACTGTAACAGCTGTTGATGGTTAAGTGCTCTCTTTCGGTGAAGCCACTGCCAGCTGCCACTCCCGGAGACACCATTGTGCCCCCATGAGCTGCACCTCATAACCTGCCGCCCTGACAAGGGGATTTGCAGCAACAACTCCAACCAGACTGAGCCTTGAAAATCAAATCCGCCCATTCAAATCTGGCTCTAATATTCATTTTTATGCCCTAGTATATTTTTATTGCACTAAAACAAACTTAAACTATATTCTTACTCACTTAGGACTAGATAGATGTTGATTTTTGAATAACAAAGTATTTATTTTGTTAGTAATTTAAACTGTTGAATTTATGATTTGATCAAAAAAATAAACGTTAATATCATTTATTTATGAAGGCTCACTAAAATATGGACATAGAAAATACTGGAATATAAACTTTCCTCAATTTAATGGGGGAGATTAAAGGTATAGCTTGTCCCTACTACATTGTAGCAAGCAAGAAAGAAGCATTTAACTAAAGCCAAAGCTATGGTAATAAAGCAAGCTTGTGTTGTTCTGAATTTAAGTTACTCAATTACAGTCACATAGGTAAATTTTTTTGTTGGCATGAATGTTAATGGGCCTCTGTATCTACAACAACAAGGACATAAAGTAAAATGTTTTATAGCGAATTAAGACTTTCTCTTGCTATTTTAGTTGACTCAAGAAAGGAGGAAAAAGACAGTATTCTGGCTTTTCAGTGATTTAACAGTTATATAATTTAATGAAAACTCTAGGGGATAGGAGTGTCATTGATTGGTGAAAACTGTAGCTGTCAAAGTTTTGTGATCAAAACAAGGATTCTGTTAATAGTCTAAAGGTTCTTCATTAATGTTTAAAAAGTTGTCAGGGAATCCAGCCTGTGATTCCTTTGCCCTGAAATGCTTTGTAGTTGACATTTTGGAGAGATGAGTTTTGAAGGATTATAGTGGAATTACTGCTTTTTTATCAACAAGCATTGATGCTAGAATGAAATGTAGCAAATGTGAGTATGAAAATAATAATACAGTCAGTCTGTGGAGATAGTTGTAAAATGTTTTTTTAAAAAGTGAAAGCAGATAGTTTCTCAAAGCTAATGTAATTGAAATTAGAATTGATTCCTCAGATATCTCAGCCTTTAAAATTTCTATAAAACAACTTGAGATAGAGTTGGTTTCAGAGTAAAAACCCAACATATTTTAACCTCTTCAAGAAGACAGCAGGAAATCCAATGTCAATAAACTCTTTGCTGATGAAATCAACCATTGGGTTTATGACCCTAGGTCATGGTAACTATGGGAAGAAAGAGTAAACTAGGACTGCAAACTTAGATAAGGATTTGGATACTCAGTGCATTCTGACTTGCTCTATCTCTGGCTTGGAGTCTATTCTATCAAAACATAATTTTTAACTTCTGAAACCCATGGGGAAGAGCCCTTTTGTTCATGGAAATCTCACTTTAGAGTTTTTACTAGTGGAGGCTGTATGAAGGCTGAAGGCGTTGTTAAGAATAAATATTATTTGATACATCCCTCCTAGGTGGCCATGGTGTATTTCTTCAATGTGTCTCTATACTATACATCTTTGTGCATTATCCTTTTTCATTCTTTCATTGACCTCCTTCTTCCCCATATTTTATTTTCCTTACACTGAAAGCTTAGATAACTGACCCAATTCTTGCTGGCAGAGTTAAATGATTTAGCGCTCTCTCCTGGCCAAGTTGAGCAAGCAGTCTGGGGGGCAGAATGTGGAGTACTCCCTTCATGGAAGCAATTACTCTGGGTACCTACGTTCCAAGTTGAGTCCAGACTAATTGTTGGATCCCCATGGCTCCTTCCCAAGCTATTTTTCATCTTTCACAAGGCAGTAAAGATGTAGTTTTGGACTGGAACTCATGGGTTTTGTAGAAAGACAACCCCCAAATGGTGTGTTCTAGTAAAGCAGTGAGAAAAGCTTTCCTAGGAGAACAACCAAAGACTGGCAATATCTTCCCTCTGGAACGGGCCTCAAGAAAAGAGAAAGGCCTTTGTGTGTGTGTGCTATAAAACTATTCCCAGAGACATAGCTGATTGGTACAGTGATAGTCGCTGGAGCCAGACTAGCCAATCCACTCTTTCCCCAGGATTTTTTGAATAGTAACTAAGAGGCTCTCCTGCTCGGAGCAACACTGTAAGATAAAAAGAGTTGGAGATGCTCCTGATAGTCAAGCTTCCTGCCATGTAGAAGTTAGTTTGAGAGAATAAGGCGATATTTAGAACAGAAATGGAGAGAGTATGTCTTGCTCATCTCTAATAATCTTGCTCCAATTACTTCCAAATATCCTTCAAACCTGTGCCTGGGTACATGTCTCTTTAAAGCAATGCAAATTGTGTTTTTCCATTTGCAACCACTTGAGTTCTGACTGACATAATCTCTTTCCACAAAAGATTAATTCATTACATTTCCAATCTCAATACAAATAATCTTGGGTGAGATTATTCTGTAAACTGTTTTTAACTAAAGCACAAGTGTATTTCAGTAGTTTTCTGAGCCAGCTGTGCAGGTATTGCAAACTTGAGGCAGAAGCCAAGCTAGGGCCTTTGAAAAAGGAGAAGCAGAATTTGTGGGGGAATTAAAGGAGGGGGTTGAGATTAGGGAATAAATTGTTAGAAGAGATCTCAGAGGGGGAAATGATCTTGAAAGTAAGTCTTTGAGAACAATAAACACATTTTACTTCACATTACTCTGAGTTAATATTTTGGGCCCCATATTCAAATAGATACTGGCCTTTTTGGGAAGGGGGTGCACTACTGATGGCAGTTTTTCTAGAAGACTATTTCTAAGAATTCACAGACCTGAAAGACATTACTAGAGTCTGTGCTTATATTCAGCTCATATTTTTATTTGAAAGAATTTTATGATTGCAAAGCATAAGTTTTTGCTTGGACTATCAAACCAGGGCTAAAGGTATTTAAAAGTGCCTTCTAGTGAACCCTTGTTTAAAACATGGTGGGCTATAATTTTGGAGCAATAAGCCTCATTGTAACATACTTATATTTGACATTTTCAGTCTGTATTGTTCGTGTTTTAAGTCCTGGAGAAAGGCCCATTAAAGACATGTTACTCGCATTAATTCAACATTTAGCCATTTATAATACAAACCCCAGCCTTTTGGAAAATGTCATTAAAAAAGTTTCACCATATACGGACATTATTTATTGCTTGAGCCCCATTGTCTACTTCTAATATGCCCTTTATCAGACCCAAATGCCCACTTCAGAGAATTTCGTTTTGAGCAACAACTGGCTTCTTACATTATCCAATGATGCAGGAAAGTTAAATTACAGCCAGTTCATATCATAGAAACAAAATGTTTCCTGCAATTACTGATAAGGGACAGTTCATTTTCTTTCTGTCATCCTGAAAAAACCCTCCTAACAACAATTCATGCCTGGTTAAACAGGATTTCCACATCTACTGCTGACATCTTTCCAAATAATTCAGGGCTGTTATTACTGTACAGCCCTGGCAAGGCTCAAAAGCAAGCAGACTTGACGAGTCTGCTCAAAGCAGAGCTTAAGTAGTTGTAATTAATAATAATTACATGCCCACTACACTCCAGTTTTATCATATTATCCGTCAATGCAAATAAAAAAACCCACACACAACACGCTTGCAACAGGATTAGTGCGTTAATAAAGCCATTCTGCATATGGCATCTCTCTAAAGTTTAAAATATTTGGAGTGGTTTCTGTTTTATGGATTTTCATTATTCTGTGTCTGGTTGCAAAATGTTGTCTGCATGAAGTACAACTTGGAACAGCTTTGCTCTCTTGCAAAAGCCTCTATCATCCTGCCGTGACTCGGATTCGAACCGAGGTTGCTGCGGCCACAACGCAGAGTACTAACCACTATACGATCACGGCGAGCCACAGGGGAGCTGAGCGCTCTGCTTACTTCAAGAGCTATTGCAATATGAAAATTTGTGGAAACACTGCCATCTATTGCCTACATATGTACACTTGCTTAATATTGGAAGGAAGAACAACGTGCCCGTAATCTTTAAATATTTCAAGGAGAATAACAAAGTGCCTGGATATGAAATCAATATTGTCTTCCTGGTTGATCGGGAAAATTCTACTAGTAAATTAAGAGTCACTTAATTTACTGTTCAGGAAATGGGAATCAAGGTAACAAGGGTTAGAGAAACTATTCCTTTGATTCATGCTTCCTACATGTAGCCAATAATGAATATTAATTTCCCACCCCCACACCCAACTGCCAGCACCAATTATGTTGCATTGAATGATGCATGAAGCTGAGTGCCTTTTGTGGTTTCCCCCCCAACCAGTCTTATTTCCATATACTTAGGTAGCAATGCCATAAAAATATGGCAACAACAAACTGGCCTGAGGATGGAGGAAACCAGAAAGCCTTGCTTCTCTTGTTAAGAGGAAGCCAGGCTGAGTACACCTTGCTTGAGGAAAGACCCCCTTTCAAATACACTGAACTCTAAAACGAACATTTTTTCCAGAAGATATAGGTCTTAAAGATACAATAACCTCAAGAAGAAAATATTCCAGTCATATTAGTAATGCACTACACAAAGGAGTAGGAGTGTTCCATGCTAAATACGTTTCAAAGAGAAATTCTAAATAAATGAACTTGTCGGAAATATTAGTCAGCACAAGGTATTTCAAGAGTTGAACACATTAACAAAATGCACAGAAAAACCTCTTTCTAGTCAATGGTTTGTTATTAGGGAACCTGCTTTATACCCTCTAAACAGAGGAGCAGCTGTGGCTTGCTGGCTTGGTGTAGGGGGTGGCAAGAAACTAATCCATGTGTTGAGTGGGTGCCAATAACGCCAGCGTTTCTGGAAGGAGGCTATTTCTAAAGACAAAATCATGAGACATAAATGGTCACTCCCTTCTGATCATCTGTAACCCCATCTATCTTCCTTCAAACTCTCACAAATACGATTTCCTTCCGTGCTCAATTAGAAAAGACTGGGCCTGAGTTGCTGAGCCTGCACATTCCCCGCAGACATCAGGGAAGGCTGCTATCTGGCCTGGACAAGAATACTGGGAGGGGAACTCGTAAGCCGCCCTCTGTGGCAAGGGACAGTAAAAGCAATTTTCCCAGGGTTCTCCCTGGTGGTGTAGTGGTTAAAGCACTGCATTATGAAGCTCTCTGAAGCCACTGCAGCACGAGTTCAATCTCCCGCCAGAGAGCTGACCCACATGGTGTGGCAGACCTCTCCTGGCCTGCCTGCTGCTCTCCTCAGCAGTGTACTTCGTAGAGATCTGCCTGTTCTGCTCCCCACTCTGCCTCTGGTGAATCTTCTCACCCACCATTCCTCTGGCCTGTACCCCAGTTCTGTAAGCATAAAATAAATCTTTAAAATAAAAGCAGGTTTCCCAAAGCACAATCATGTGTGTACCACATTCTTGGTTTTTGCTCTGGGCAGGTGCCAACTGAAAAGAAGGGAAATGTTTGAAAAATATTATCCCACAACAAAAATTGTGTCAACAGAAGGTGGATTCTAATTTGGCTCAGTCACTAGCTGGGGAAACGTAGGCTGTTGCCTCAGTTTTCTTATCTGTAAAATGGAGAGAAGAGTTGGCACTTGAAGCTTGACATGATTTTGTTGCTGACAGGATTCACGAGATCATTGAATGCCAAGAGAGTAAAATAAGCTTGTCACATAATTAGCATTGTAAAAATATGATATTATTGTTATTTAAATAAACAGATTTTATAAATTTTTTAGATCACATCCCATATTTGAAAAAAATAGTATCACATATCATAAATCGCACATCACAGAATTGCAAATAGAGGTAACTATAAGTAAAATGTGAAAACCAAACAGTTGAATTCAATTCTAGCTAGAGTCTCTGAGTTCTGAGCTTAAAGAGGTTAAAGAGGAAGGCGAGCAACAGTTGGAGAGTGGCTCAAGGGATAGTTGCCTCTGACTGAAGTTGCTCCTTAGTTCCTCTGAGTGCCTGGAAGAAATTTGAATGGGAAACAACTTTCTCTTCACAGGTTTCAATACTCCAAAAGGCCACATTTTTTTAAGAAAAAGGTTTATTTATGCATACAGAGCTGGGGTACAGGCCAGAGGTGCAGAAGCAGTGAGACGATTCACCAGACACAGAGGGGGAGCAGAACAAACAGAGTGACAAAGTACACTGCTGAGGGGAGCAGCAAGTGAGGCAGGAGACGTCTGCTGCACAATGTGGGTCACCTCCCTGGCAGAGGATAGAACTTGTGCTGAAGCAGCTGTGGCCAGCTTCATAGTGTCTTACTTTAACCTGCTCTGCCAACAGGAAGGGCCCTGAAAGGCCACATTTATGACACCCCCTTAAAGTACTCTACACATTGTACCTGTCAGGCTTGTTATGCTCCGTGACAATGCCTGTTTCTAGAAACTTACAGTGATGATGGCTTCACCTTGTTTATGCTGCATGTTCAATGCATGCCCAGCTCTATGTGTTTTCATCCAGGGACACAGGCTAAGGGAACACCTACTGTCACAGCGTAATCTGTAGTTTTGACACACAGAAAGTTCTGAAGTGTCTGGAACCAGCACCTGAAAACTCATTGGCTAGAACTGGCCTTGGGGCATCACTCAGCAAAGAAAGTACCAGGAAATGTGTTCCTACCATATGCCTGGAAGGCAGAGTTGGAAATCTTAGGTGACAGCGTTAATGGTTTCCAGCTACATCGCTACTAGGAAACTCCAGCTTAGGGAAATCTGGGGTGCTACATGCCTGAAGCAGACATGATTGGGGAGCAACAACTCTGAACACTGGCGTGAGCCCCAGCCTCTGAGGAGCATGCGCAGCTCAGGCTTCTCTTTGATATCTTTATGGACTTCTCTTTTACTTGATGACATCAGTCATCTTGTGAATAGAAGCTGAAATAATGTTTCATGAGTGAAATGCTATTAAAGTGAAATGTGTTTTTCTCCCGCCAGTGGTGAGCTGCTTCTCCCTAAAAGGCCTCCACAGTAGGCTTCTTCCCAAAAGTATCTTTGGTACAGGGAGCCATAGGTCAATCAAGGCCGTTTGAGCCTAAGAAGTCTATTAACATTCTCTAAAGAATGAAAATTATTTTTAAGTTATGAGCACTGGAGGTCGTGTACATGAAAGCTCATTGGCTAGAATAAGGAAGATTTGTCTTTATCTCAGTCATTTTCCCATTTCCTAATGAAGAAACAATCACTGTTCCATCTTGTCTTGACCAAGTAAAACAAAGTTTGAGGTATCATCGGGGATAGGTTTACCAGAGAGCATGAATTCTTTATCTGAGAAACTCAGTTTTTACTGAGTGAATGGATGAAATCTTCCCCTCCTTGTCATGTAAATTCTCCCCCTTCTCTTTCCTTGACACCACAGGTCCTACGCGCATGATCTATATCCCTGGTTCACTCCATTTTACCTTAGAAATTAGAGCCATGTAAGTTCTTTTTATGCACGCTATTAAATTTTGACTTTTTCCTACTAATCTGTCTGTTGTTAATGTATTCATCTGTCTAACCTCAAAAGAATCCAGATGAAGTGGGGGGAATGTCTTCCCCTTATACAACTAATAGTCTTGGGGCTATACATTCAGATTTTGTCCATAAGCACCAGTACCAGCAACCCACTTCAAAGGGGAGATTGATGGGATCAAAACATGGCTTCTTAGGGAATTTCCAGTTTCCTTGCAACCTACCATCTGCTCCTTTTTTTCTGACTTTACCATGTTAGGTCTTAAGGTGTCACTGAAAACAAGAAAGTAATCTGTCATGATTTTATGACCTTAAGGAGACATCTACATATGTGTGTGTGTGTATGCACACACACACATATATACATATATATATATATATGTCTCTTTAAAATTTCAAATTAGCTTGAAGTAGAGAGAGGCAGGAAAGACATGTTATTTGAAAGACACACAGAGAGAAGAAGAGTGGGTGAAGCAGGGGGCTGCTTTGTTTATATTCTAGCCCTTTGGAAGCCATTTTGCCTTTGGGACCTTGGACTGGTCCCTGGACCTCTCTGCATTTTATTTCCTCCCCAGTGAGCTAAGGGGCTCTCTGATTCTTTATATTGCCAGCGTAGCATAAATTTAATTTAGAGAAATACATTAAGAAACAAAAAATTTTGAAGGAAAAAAAAAACAATCAAAATAGGCAATCCTACAGTTACTAGAGCTATTCTTTATGTTTTCTCTTAAGCACACAGAAGCTGTCATTTGTCAGCTTCTAAATGTTGTCAGCCTTATTCCAAGCCCGTAGAAACATTTTAAATACATAGACACTGGTCTCTAATTTGAGTTGAGTGTAAAGGAGGATCTCTTGCTTGGAAGGGACATTTAACTATGGAATTCATTTTTGAAGTAAAAGATTACAGATTTCCTTTTTCAGGTCATTTTTACAAATGACATTGCTGCTTATAGCTGCTTGCTGTCAGAAATAGACTGATAGCCTTCCTGCTTCTCCTCTTATTTCCTAACTATAAGATTCTCCTCCTGGTGGTTGTTACTTTCCCCAGATAATCATGATGGTTTCTTTTCTCCTCCTGGTGGTTGTTACTTTCCCCAGATAATCATGATGGTTTCTAAAGGGAGCCAGGGCTGATACGAGGGTCCGATTAGTTGAGGCTCCCCTCCTCCTCAACTGAGCCCTCCTTCCAGTTTTCCCACTTATGTCTCTTTCCCCAGACCAAGCACTGTTTTCTCCTTCTCACCTTCTTTTCAGTTTGCCTCCTGCCTTACTGGGGGTAGGGAAATGACAGTCAGATCCATCACTGGGCTGGAGGCCAAGAGTGGCAATCCACTGGGTTGGGGCTGGCCCAGTGCCCAGTTTTTAGACAAAGACAGGTTGGGAACTCCCCTACAAAAGGGCTTCTTGGTCCCCTCCTCCAGAGTCGAGTCTCTAGTCAGGGCCCAGCCAGTTATATGACCATAGAGGGGCCTTAAAACTACTTCTTTCTTTTGTCCTTTCTAGAACCTTATCCCCATTCCAGTGAACAAAATGTGTGTGCTTTGTAGGGGCAAGAGAGAGGGAGAGGAAAACCAGAAGGAGAAAGGGAGAAGACAAAAGGGAAGGAGGAAAGAAAACAGAAATAGAGGAGACAAGAGGGAGAGAGAGAAAAGCTGGAAAAAATTGGAACACATAAAGGAACCAAGGAGATCTCATACATGCCCCTGGGAATTTTGGGGGGGGGGGCAGGGAGAACAAGTAGCTAAAAGCAGAGGAAATCCAAGTAAGTTGTAGCTCCGGATTTCCAACTTCCCAGCACTTCACCTTTATCACAAAGAAAGCTAAAAACTAAATGGTCTGAGATTTAACCATCTCCATAACATTTCTTGTTGGTATTTGAAAATCTTTGATTCTGAGAAATCACAAAACACTAGAGAAAATGCATTCTTTTCAGAATGCTTGTAACCACAAAATGTTTTAACAGTTTACATTTTCAAGAATAAGTTGCCTGGAGTGTTTTCCCCCCTTGCTTATTAATGAGTTCTATTTAACCGAGTCAGAAATCTTGCTGTGGGGAAAGCTGGAATGGCGGGGGTGGGGCGAGGGGGAGGGGTTGTTGGTTTAATTTTAATTTTTTTTGCCTGAAGGCACCATTAGAAAACTCCAGATGCAAAGCTTTCAAATAGAATTTCTCATCTGACACAGCCCTCTGGAATACGCCTGGCCTAACCTTTACGATCTGGCGGGCCAGGCCTCTATTTGAAACCTTATGAGGGAGGCTGATCCATTAATGATAATGTGCAATGACTGGGAGCCCCGAGAACAGCTGAAGGCCTGGGGCGGTAGAGACTTAGGGCTCTGCTCACAGCAAAGTGGTGGCAACTGCACCCCCTGAAGGAAGGGGGGTTAGAAAGTGGGACCACCTAAGCGTGGGGAGGCAGAGAAGGCCACCATTACTCTCCCCATCAGTTTAGGGAGCCGAGGTTCTAAGAAAAAGTGTTGGCAGGAAAGGGACCAATTAGCATTCAGGATTTATGGTCCCGAGAGTTCTACCCAATCACGATGGAGCTACTTTCCTTAAAGAAGCTGCAGCATCTGCTTCTTGGGGGTCTGGGGCTGATAACCCCGGACAAATACTTTAATTTCTTTGTCCTTAAATTTCCTTCATCAAAAGGGGATGACAATAATAATCTCTACCTTACAGGGCTGTTGAGAGAATTAAATAAACATGCGATGCGCTTTTAAAGAGTGCCCGGGACTTAGTAAATGCTTAATAAATATTAATCATTTTGGTCAAAGCAGGCATGGGAAGTGAGCCGCTCTAAGCTTTAGGCCAGAAGAGCAGCATGGCACGTGCCAGGACCCAGAGGTGGCCTGAGGTTTAATGACTGGGCTCTGTTTATGGAGAGAAGTAGTATCTGGGCCAAGTGGCTAGCTGGATGTCAGAGGAACGGGTGCCTCAGGCTCTGGACAGGTGGTTCCAATCCCAGAGAAGAGGACGTGACCAGGACACATGGAAAGAATAAGTAGCAAGGCGGAAACATCATTAAGAATCAAGAAACTGTCACACTGTCCCTTCTGCCCTAAAGGAGCCAGTTTTGGAGCTGATTTAGTTGGATGATGAACGTGAGCAAAGGAGATGAAGAGCTTTGGCGGGGGAGTTGGAAGGCTAAGGGCTGCTTGAGATATGTGGGGCCTAAGACCTATGCCTCAAAGCCCTTCTGTGTGGAAGAACCAAGGTCCCTAGTTCCTTGGCATTGTGCCCTGTTTTTTCCTAATTTGTTTTCTACAGTGGTGATGAGCCATTTGCTCTTAAAGTGACCGAGTTACCTATCACACATAGCTATCTATCACCTGGTCTCACCTGGGGTAGCCTGGAGGGACTCCATGACACAGACCTCTGAATAAAGGTGAGCCATCTCTTAGCTTCTTACCTCAGTGCCTAGGAAAACATTCAGCTGTGTATGTAGATTGGAACTCCCAAGTCTGGTCTCACTTTAGAGCTGCAGGATAAGCTGATACATGTTTTATTTTTCATCGAAGTAACATTGGATTTTTGCATTATGTATGTTACAGGCAAGCATCATTGAATATCAACATGTGTATATACTGCAAGATCTCTAAAAGGGGCCTCTTTTTCTTTTAGGTGTTTTGTGATTGGTGATTATAATCTTGCCTTTTCTGAACTACATTTCACAGACACTTCTGCTTGAACACATAGGGCTGGTGTCTAGTTTTGACCCCAGTGAATGTAAGTAATTGATGGGGCCATCATCTCTCCTGATTGAAGTGGGCCATGTGATAAACACACACATCACAGATTAGGAAGCAGTTGCTTTTCGACTGATGAGACCCCTACAATATGGCAATTGGAAATATGTGAAAATACTATTATCATCCCTTAATCTCAACTCTTCAGTTACCTGAGAGTAAGAGAGAACAAGGGGAATGAGGAAATTGGATAGCTTGATGGAGTGAACACTACTTTACCCATAGTGTTTTGTTCTGCTTTGTTCATGATTAAGTTTATAATCTGGGAACATATATTTTACCTCCTTTGCTTCATTGATTTTTAAAAGAATAATAAATCTGTCCCCTTGTCTACTGTACAAGGGCATTAGAAGAAAAATGTGAAATATTCAGAATGTTTTGAAAGGTGTTGCATAGGACACATAACTGCAATTATTCTTGCTATTATCATTATTATGATATGGGAGATAGGTATTCAATTTACAAGATGAAGCCAGATTTGTACCCTAGGTAACCCTAGGACCATAAAGATAGCTTGGATGAAAAACCTGCTGGCCCCTTGACAGCTTTCCTTAATTATCATCAATTCTTTGAGTGGGCTGAAGAAAAAGAAAAAAGAAAAAAAAAAAAAAAAGGAGGGAAAACCAGCCTAATTGAATGTAGGATAAACTATTCATTAGCAAACTAAATAGCTACGACATTTAATAACCTGTGGTGCCTCATGGAAAACCAAGACATTGCCAAAAGTAATTGAAGTTTGTGATTCTCCAAACTGTTATTTAAAGCAGAGTTTGGCAAGGCTCAGTAGGTCTGCACCAATTTTAATTGCATTTTTAACATTCAGGATGGTGGTTGTGTTCCCTTACTCGTTATTTGTGCATTGAAATCCCTTTATGGTGAACTTACTTATAGTGAAACCGTATGCAGTGATTTTAAAGTTCACAGCATGTGGGATCCATCTACAGCAAAACCATACTTTACTTTCTGACCTTTTAACTGATTAATTCCCAGTTGCATATAACCCCAATTCTTTCTCTCCTTCCTTCCTCCCTCCCTCCCTCCTTTCTACTATCCTTCCTTCTCTCCTCCCTTCCTTTCTCTCTGTTTTCCTGCTTGACATCTAAGGAGATGACCTGAACACTTAGAACCACCACAAAGAGCTTCTTGGGGGTTAGGATAGACTTTGCCTAGGGAGAAGACCTCCTCCAGTGATGCCCAAGTGTAATGTGAAGCAAAAGCCCCAAGTAGCCATGTTTGCCTGTGGAATAGGCAGCAACTGCCAGTCATGTCGCCACCTCTAAACAGAGAGATGACTAAATACAATGCATTAGGACAGACACACGGTGCTGTATTATACTTAGAACTACTGAAGGCCTTTGACACTCCTCTTCCTTTCCCATGAATAATTTTTTTTAAATACATACTATTTCTTGAGCACATATTAATACAGCAGGCACTGCGCTTAACATGCCACTGGAATTCCTTCATTTAATTCCCAGGAACTTAGGTGTTATTTCCTCCCTTGTAGCAAGATGCAGTGTTGGTTAAGGAATTTGCTCAGGACCACACACAGCTTGAGCTACCAAATTTGAGACTTGAACCTGTGACCTAACACTGGATCCCACCTGCCTGCTTAGTTTATTAACTTTCTTCACAATATTTATTAATGTACTATCAAGTCTACCTATTTAACTTTCTTTTCTGTTTACTTATGGTGTGCATTAGCTGTTGGAAATTTATACATGCAGATAGCTACTTAAAATTACTTTAGATAATCAGGCTCTTCTTGCTGGTGCAGGTTAAAGCACAGAACTAAGAAGCTAGGCCACTTCAGCATGAGTTCGATCCCCACCCTGGAGGTGATCCACACAGCGCAGCAGACCTCTCCTGACCCACCCGCTGCTCCCCTCAGCACCCCGCTCTCTCTGGTTAATCCTCTCACCGCTCCTGCACCTCTAGCCTGTACCCCAGTTCTGGATTCATAAATAAATCTTTAAAAAAATTACTTTAGATAATCATATATTTAAGATACCATACTTAAAAAAATGGACCAATTAAATATTTGCGCCCATCATAACTAAATACTGTCGCTTGAACTTATTGTGTGATTGTTTTCTGACTACACAAAAGTAAGTTGAATAATATTTTAAGAACACTATATGCTCATTATCAATACCTATCAATACCTACTTTAAGAATCTTATTTAAAAATGTCCACATAAAAGCTTTAAACAATTAATCTGTGTGTATGGGAGGAGGTTGAAAATCCTGGTGCTTTATTTCCTCGTACAGTAAATTTTTATCATGATCTGTTCATTTTTTTGGATTTGTGTTTATGAGAAATCTTTGGGACTTGGAAAGAAGATGTATATGTAGGATCTACATTTGTTTCTCCCATGAACTTTATCGCATGGCTAGACTAAGTCATTGTCAATGAAATTCTTGGCTTGAGGTTTCTCAGACCTCTCGTGAGTACAAAGTTAGGAGGTAACGTTAAATGAGCTATACTTCCAAGTTCTCAGCAATGACTATTTTTTTTTCTTCTCATTTTCATTTAGCATCAAGTTTTAAAACTTTCCATGGTGGATGTAATTACTGAGCTGAATTAAAGGATTAAGTTATTGTGGCAGAAAAAATATTTTTATTTAATATCTAAACTGATTTAGCTGCATTTATAGTCTAAGAGATTGGAAAGGGATTGACATAATTCCCATGAGTGCTACTAGCATTTCTCTATTGTTTTATTTCTTAAAGCTTCTAGTGAGAATGGAGAAGATGTTACCTGGAGGTGTTGATACTTCATTGTTGTCAGTAGACATTAATGAGTCTTTGGATATGCATAGGAAATTCCAAAGTAGAATACAGGGAGGAAACTGAAGATAACAATAATATTCTACATAAGATAATGGTAAGGATTCTTATTTTCCAGAAGAAAGCAGAAGAAGGATAAGTGAGTCACTACCTATTGCTAAGAAGTCAAAGGCCTTCTAGTCCACATTCGGTTCATCTTCCCAACCTCCAGAGAAGTCAAATACATCTGCAGAAGACTTATATGTGTGTGGAGGGGAGGGTGTCCTGGGATGCCAGGGTGTGTGCAAACTGGTTCCCAGTTTGGCTCAATGCCACAGTGAAATAAAAGATGAATGCTATGATGAGACAGTGAAGAGAAGGATGCTGGTGGAGGGAGTGATCGAAGGTGAAGGTGACCCTAAGACAAAGACCCTGAGAATTGATGCAATTTGAATTTAGGCCTCAAAAGACAGATATGTATACACAATAGTTGTCATAATTAACATTCTTACTAAAGTTTGTCAGCAGTAGAAAATTGCTCCAACCTTTAGCTGTCAGTACTAAATGTTGATATCTAACCAAGGACTTACATTCTCTGAAGTTTTATTTCTCCAACAAGGCTTCAAGCAGTGGCAAGTGTATATAGAGGTCCCTGGGAGAACTTAAAGTTCCTTAAACCCCACTCCACACATTCTGATTTAATTGGTCTCAGGTGGAACCTGGGCTTTGGGACCTTAAACATCTCAAGTGATTCTGATGTATAGTGAAGGTTGAGGCCCACTGGCATGAGGCTACAATAATATCCTAAGGAGAGTCTAAAACATTCAAATGAGGTGACAAAAAGCAATAGAGAAGGTGTGAGTTGCAGTGTGACCAGAAAGGAAGTACTTTTGTTGAAACGCATTCATATATCATGTTAGAGCTGAAATACAAAATAAAAAGGACACATTTCTGAGAGCTGCTTTATAAACAAGTACAAAAATCAAATCAGCTTTACCTATTCAGATTACTATTTACATGAACATACTTTCACTACTCATCTGCAGTAATCTAACATTACTTTCCTGGAAAAGTCATCCAGAAAGAAATAAGTTGCAGATTATATTATTACTTCAAGAACTCCCAAATCCACTTGTCCTTTCTCCATTCATCACCTTTTTCTTGGGATAATAGTTAATTTCAAAGGCTGATTTACTCTTCAAGACTCCTTTTGAAATCCTCCCAACTCTGGCCTACCAATCTTCTTAATGTAATAAAATTTTCCCAGTTCAAATTACACGTACACATATACACTGCACTGAAGGAAGCACCCAAATCAGACTCCCATATTTAGAAGTATCCTGACTATTTATAAATATCCTGACTTTGTTCTCCCTACTCCAAGATGCTACTAAAACTCATTCAGGGGGATTTTCTCCTTTCCTTTCATAAGCAGAATAGTAGGATTTGTTCTATCAACTATCCAAAAAGTATTTCTTGATAGCTTGTTCAGAAATGCTTATACTTTTTAGTTGAAAAGTGTCCTGATGCCTTTTAATACACTAAATGAAATAAGTACTATTTCCCCAGTGCCAATGATGTGATTTACAGAACTTGTCTGTAACCCTTCAAGTATTGATATCATTGAATATATTTTTTACCTATGAGGTGATGACTCAGTGAAGCTTTGGTGGTCACTAGAGGCATCACAACTGTAGTTAGGACAGGGATACAGTTTTGATTGTCAAGCCTGCATTAGTTCCACAGTCCCATGGAAGTTTGGAGCCAGATCTACTCTGGCTGGCTGGGGTAAACATTTGCAGTGTTACTTATTTTTTTAAAGATATATTTATTTATGCATACAGAACTGAGGTACAGGCCAGAGGTGCAGGAACAGTGAGAGGATCCACCAGAGACAGAGTGGGGAGCAGAACAGGCAGATGGACAAAGTACACTGCTGAGGAGAGCAGTGGGCGGGTCAGGATAGGTCTGCCGCACCATGTTGGTCACCTCCAGGGCGGGGATCGAACTCATGCTGAAGTGGCTTTAGCTTCTTAGTGCTGTGATTTAACCTGCTGTGCCACCAGGGAGGGCCCCCAGTGTTACTTATTTTAATGAGTTTAAACCAACTACTAGCCTCTAGGGGGCAACACAAATGTACATGTACAGAGAGGTAAGAGGAGCTTTATCATATTTCAATGACATTTCGGTGTTTTAATTCTTTAACTGGTTGGTGGTTAGATATCTGTTCAGGTTATTCTTAATTACACAATTGCATAGCTGATATATTTTGTAATCATTTTTCTTTCTTTTGTAATTTTATTAGGGAGCTTTTTTTTTTTTTTTTTTTTTTCATTTTAAAAACTAGAATAGTATGCCTGATCTTCAATGTGTCTGTAACCCAGTGCAAACTTGTCAACTCTTGGCCAATCTTGTTTTACTACATACCCAAGCAATCCTCCTCCCAACTTTGCTATGAAGCAGGTCAAAGATGAAATATTATTTTCTTCATAAAGTTTAGTATATATTTCTAAGATGTTAGGATTTTTAAGGTATGTTTTCATATGAGACAAGTGCTTTTTCAAAAAGAAAACAAAAAGAACTATTTCAGAACTAAAATAAATGGACTGTAGTTTGTTAGCACCATCAAATATAAAGCCAGGATCCAAATAGCTGATTATTATTTAAATACATTTGCATAATTTGATTAAGTTCCAATGACTCAAAATGTCTTTAATTTTCTTTTTAAATTAGAATATGAAAACTCATCCTAGTGAGGCTATTTCTCTTCTAAGGCAGCATCTATGACCCACCCCATGGTCTCAGACCCTGCCACGGTCTCTGTTCTGTATGCTTTCATTTGAACTCTCATGAAATCCTTCATTCTCACGTAGCCTAATTTTTTCAGGCATAGCCTTATTTCTTTCAAGTTCTGAACCTATGAGTCCAATGTTTTATTTGCATGTCTGGACAGATAAATCTTTATGGAGCACAAAGCTCCTTGAAGGTCTGGGAGGATGCAGTTAAGAGGCATTATCAATACAAGTTAATCTGGAAGGTCTGCTGTTATTTTTCATGTTTAAGTCAATGACTACTTTGACATATAAATCTGACTTCTTTCCAGCAGTAATTTACATTCTTGTTCTCATAAAGCACTTCTTTCTTATTCCTTCCTGGTTATCTGTGTTTCTAATGAGCAATAAAGAAGCTGTCAACAGTTGATGTGAACCAAGAGGGCAAACACAGAGGAATTATAGAGTTAGAGGTATGAGCTACTAAAATTCCCCAAGCCGTTTTAATCAAAGCCCATCTTTACTGGTCCATTTTTTCCATGGTATTTTTCACATATAAAAAAGTAAAAGAAATAAAGGGATAAGAAGAGAAGCAGGGAAGGAAAGAAGGGGTGGAAGGCAAGAGAGGGAGGGAGAGAGGGAGAAACTAGCAGGTACCTTGAAGTTAGATCATGATAAATCAATCTCATCTTTCTTTCAGAGTGGTACAGTCGGGGCCCTATAGGTCACCTGTCAGAAGGTAATTAGGAAATCTCAAGCCTGGCACTTCATATTCTGCTCTGCTCCCTCGTACACAAGTCTATTCCTGATGAGGGGCCACAACTAGGTAGCAACTCTCTGTAAACCAAACCAATATCCGACAGCATTAGGCAGATGGTTATCAAATGATTTCCCTACTCTCTGTATGAAGCTCACTGTGCCCTGCTGATGATAGGGTTACACAGGGACTCAAGCAAATTAGCGGGAAGAGGGGGAGAATCCTATTAGTTTGGACCACACATATGCTTACATAAAAGCAGGAACAATCTAGCAGTTGGTTTTATTTAGATCAGAATGTGCTTTCTCAAAGGGATTGAAGTTATGTGCAATGTTATTTGTCCTTTTCTGCCCACACGGAATGCTCTTTGTATGGTGCCTGTTAAGAAACCTTGAGAGTGCCTAGGCCCACCACTGTGTGGCGTTCAGTCTAGAAGCTCCAAGAAGGTGGATTCCTGCTCTTAGCTTGGAACTGTACTCAGGTGTGTTTTGCATGGAAAAGGTACTTGATGCTCTCTGACTATCCCTGTTCAGAGATAGGTGCTCTGAAACTACTAGCAAAGGATAAAAATAGACACGATCCAGTATGTGTACTGTACAAGTAACCCTTGGCAGGTTTTTTTGTTCTGTGCTTAAGTTTGACACAAGCTAGTCAGTAATATTTGAAGATCAAATGAGATTTTTGCCAACCCACTACTAGATAGGGAGGATTTATCTACAACCACACTATGATGTTCCCTTAATACCTTTCAAAAACACAAGTGCTTACATCCTAATAGGTTTTTAGCTTAAGATCTAATCATCCACTCTTGAATTAAGATGCTTGAATGAAGCCAACTCATTTGGAACTAAGCACTGTAATGTCAACAGAGACATATGGTATGGAGACAAAATTACAAAGGCTCTCTTCTGAGGCATCCATTAGGAAAGCAAGACTAAGACCTCAGCATCATTATTAGTTTACTCATTTACTTCTCAGTTAAATAATTGAGAGTAATATCATCTTATGAAAGTAGGAATGGTCTAATAATTACATGTTAGGAGTAGGGTACATTTCCACTTGAAATGATTAAACTGTTCCCTTGCCCTGTAATTATGACCAACTTGCTTTGTGAATGGCATTGAATTTTTATTTTTTTAAAGATCTATTTTATTTATTTATGCATATAAGAGCTGGGGTGTAGGCTGAGGTGCAGGGGAACGGGGATGAGAGAAACAGAAACAGTGGGGAGCAGAACAGAGGACTGTTTGAAATACACTGCTGAGGGGAGCAGTGGGGAAGGCAGGAGAGGTCTGTCGTGCCATGTGGGTCAGCTCCCTGGTGGGTGAGTGAGAGGGATAGGGATTGATCTCATGCTGCAATAGCTGCTGATAGCTTCATAGTGCTGAGAATTAACCCCTGGTACCACCACGGTGGCCCACATTACATTTTTAGACCAAATAAAGTATAGCACACATTACATATATGTTACAAGTATGTAGGTAGAATAGATAGTAAAACTCTTATGTTGTCATTTAATTTGGCATTAATGATCCCCCCAAACCAATGAGATCATCAACACAATAATGCAGCTAGAGACTTATCTTTCACTTATCATATGGGAAAAACATTGGTAAGGAATTAAGGAATGCTGAGCCTTTGAGATTATTTTGTGGCATATAGGTGCAGAAAATCCACAAAATAAAAATATGCTAAATCTATTCATCTCAGTCAAATTAGTAGAGTCAAGAGTTTAGAATGACTTCAAGTTATATGAAGCATTTGATTAGGTTAACAAGAGGGTTAACTACAACCCTCTTGTAGTTAACATCTATTGAGTTTTAAACAATTCTACTGGTGATAGAAAGAGGACTTTTAAGCCACCTAAACAAATTACGTGGACATAGTCATCTTCCTGTCTTAACTTACTTTTGGGGCAGTTGTCATGATTGTGTCATTATTTGGTTGCTGTCCACATTCCCTGCAAGATGTAGTTTCTGTGAGATCAGTAGTTCATCTTTTCATCACTTTGTTGCTGTGCTAGATTGTACTATTTGTTAAAATTTTTAATGCCTTCCACTGACCAGCCTCTCCCTTCCAGACCATCTTATTTCCAGTCTTTCATGTGCTATTTCTGAGAAGCTTTCCAAAAGTTACTACATGGTTTCACCATCCTTCCTTCTTTCTTTTTGCCTCAAGTTCACCCTACCCCGGATAAGGTTGTTTCTTTAACCTGAGTCCTGAGATGAAGATTTGGAGCAGAATCCAAACTAAGTGGGGACTGAAATGAAGCATGAGCAAAAAATCATCCCTAATGATTGAAAACCATTATGATTATGGGTTATTTGTTACTGCTGCTTAATTTAGTTTAATTTGACTGCTACAATGGTCCAAAGGTTATCAGAGTGTCTAACACATGGTAGGAATCTAAAACATATTTGTTAACAGACTGAATGAATGGATAGGGAAATATGATCTAGACATACAAGTCATAAATTAAAAAAATGTGAAGATGCATTATCATTTCAACCATAGAGCTTTGACTTTAATGTAAATGTAATTAAATGTCTAATTTTCTACCTTTGAAATCTAAGCCAATCAGGCTAAGAATATATGTGTTTAAAAGTGTCATGCAGAATTTATTAGCAGCTTGCAATGTAGAGAAATGGTTTCCTAGTAGGGAGAAACAATGAGAGTCACACTAGTTATGTAAGATTTCACTTGAAGGTGTGGGTGGAATGGTCACGGGGCTATATCAGGGCTTTTGCTTAGTGGAGGACATGCAGATTTCTGAAGGGAAATGCACAAAAACAAGACAAAGTATGGGTTAGGGAAATTCAGGGATGTGATTTAGTGAAGATGATGCTTGAGGCAGATTAGTCTGGTGGCAGAGTGAGGAAGAAGCAGATTGGAGAACAGAGACTGGAAACAGTTAAGAAGCTAGTTCAGAAAATGTAATGTCATGAAAATGGTATTTCATTGTCTGTCAATCTGTAATTAAAAGTGATTTTAATAAAAATACAAACAAGATTTCTGTTACTTTTTGTAGGGACTAACGAGAATATTATAAATCCAAATGGAAAAATACATAAGACAGGAAAGTTCTGAAAAAGAGCAATAAGGAGATATTTAAACATGAAATAGAAGTAATAAAACAATTTGAATGAACAGGCAGATAAATCAGAGTTTTGAAAATTAGAAACAAACAGAACGTCATTTACAAAATGACTATATGATGTTGCACTAAGAATCAGCAAGAAATGGTGACTTACTTAATCGACTTGGCATCTGTAAAAATACTAAGTTAGACTTGACCTCATATCTTATACCAGAATAAATTCCAGTTGGATCAAAGAATTAAATGTGCCAACTTGTACCATGAGTTTCTGTAAATTAAAATTTGTCAAATGTTTGTGATTTCACATGGTTCATTTAATAAAAACTAAAGTCACAGAAGTAATCTGCATTCCCACTTTTTTTCCTGTAAGTTTGAATTGCAAGATTTTTCACACAGAAAGATTTTTGTTACATAGCATTTAAAAGCCTATTTTTTAAAAAAAAAAAATGGCTAAATTCAACTGCGGAATAGATGTTTTAAGCAGGACAAAAATCACCATAAATAAAGTCACAAGACAAATGACAAACTTAGAAAACTAGTTTCAACTCACAACATATATAGGATTAATTTCTCCTTAGGTATTATTTTCTGTAAGTTAATATGCAAAAGACCAATAACACACCAGGAAATAATACTCCTTAGGTATTATTTTCTGTAAGTTAATATGCAAAAGACCAATAACACACCTGAGAATTGGATATGAAAAGACAGTTCAGAAGACTTCTAGTGGCCCTTATTTATATGGAAGGATGATGTAGTCTCATGCATTATAAGCAAATGCAAAATAAGATTGAAGATCAAATTTCTTGTTCTCCTACCAGATTCCGGATGTCTAGGACTTTGGTAACTGTTTTGGCAAACTTAAACATTTCTAGTGGGTGTGTAAATTAGTACAATTTCTATGCATGGACATTTGGCTATATGAGTCAAAATTATTCAAGTATATATTCTGACCCACTACAGTAAAAAAAATGTTCAGGTAGGGTAGTTATAATTGTTTAAAGCCATGCAGCGCTTCCTAAAGTTAGAGAGCTCATCACATTTATCTATTACCAAAGCTGACCACAGTGTTTCCCACGTGGTGCATATTTGTTCCAAAAAATGTTCTCATGTTAATATTCATGCAGTGGTACAGTTTTTACAAAATGTAAGGAAATGGAGCCTGTAATAATTTAGATTTAAAATGTCTACAGTCATAACAGGAAAAACTGCAACTGCCTAAGAATAAATCTGAAAAAATATATAAAAGTCTTTATGAGAATAGCAACAAAGGATATAAATTGAAAATCTGAATAGCTATACCATGGAGAGACTCAATATATAAATATGTAAATACATCCATCCTTTTGACTTATTCAACGCAATATCAATGAAAACCCCAACATGAAATTCTTCCAATGCATTTAATAACCTCCCTAAAAAAGCACCACCTATTAACATCAGGCTGGTGATGCTGTCAAAAAAAAAAAAAAAAGAAAATCTCTAATCCATGACAGAACAGAACAATTAAGTGGGTTTCCCTCACATTTTATTAAAACCTGTAATTTCTGGGCTATAAGCAGCTATCAGAGTTTGCATAACTAAAATCAATTTTCTCTTTCTCTTCTTTTCCAAAAGCACAAGTTGTGGTGGGGTGTAAGGTCACTGGTCTATGGCTCAAAGTGCAATAAATCAGAAAAACACCTCACTTTCTTTCTAATCCACCACTAGTGACTACTCAATATATGACTGAACAAAACGAAAGTAGCAAAAGTGAAGAAGAATGAGTAGGATGATTATCTAACAATGCTTTCCACTTACAGGGAGTTTTCATTTTCATCATTTCATTTATTTAATTTTTGTGGCAATCCAGTGAAGTGACTTGGTTATTTTAATTCAGCCTATTGTTTATTTTGCAGATAAGGAAGAAGGCTCAGAAGCTGGCATTGTAAAACCAGTGAATGGCAGGGAAGGCTCTTTTCTCTCTCAGGCAATCCAGTGAATGGAAAGAGCCAGGACAGCAGATTCAGGCAGGCTGGCTTCCAAACCTAGAGTGTGTGTTCTCAAAGTAGAAATGATAAGGGAATGCTTCATGGTGGTGGTAGGAACTGGGCTTTGAAGCAAAGACAGAATCGGAGTGTTGGAAGGAAAAGAGAGGGCGACTCTGATGAAGTAAAGGTGTGGGGAAAGGGTATCACAGAGCTGGGCCCGGCTTGGAAAGGGTCTGAGAACAGAGGTTTATACAGAGAGGATCACGAGAAAAAGATTGGAGGGGTGATGAGGTGTGCTTGGTGGAAGTCCCGAGAGCAGCTTGGAGAGCTTTTTTGATTGATCAATTTGGAAAATTTCAGCAGACAAGTTGGCATGTTTTGAGATCTGGCAGACCTTAAATTGTCCCCAAATGCTTCCTTGCTGGATCAATGACCTTTATAAGTTACCTATCTTATGTCTTCAGTTCCTCACTGTAAAATGCAGTAATATTACATCATAGGATTATTATAAGGGTTGGATGAGTTAAACAATGTGATATAGTAACTGTCAGGTGGAATTTACCCACTCAATGGCTATGTGTTTATAAGTATGATTACTATGAAGACGGGAGTGACACATCACAATCCACTAGATAAATGAGGGAAGTCAGATTTTAAACAATCCATGAAGGAAGTATTGCTTGGTTGGGAAAGCAGTCTGTCATGAGAGAACTCGTACTTTGTTCTTCACTGTACACATTTGAATGGATGGTGTAGATTTGTACTATGTAGGGTTCAAATGGTCAGACTTGGAATCTTAAAGTTACCTTCCACCCTCTACCCTCACCCCTTTGAAAAACTTAAGTGGAAGCACTGTCTATAAGCTGTCATTTCTGATTGCTTCGAATGCTCTTTTTCCAAAAGGGGAGCTCAGAAACACGATGCAAACTTGGTGATTCCATTTTTGAAGAAAACAAACAAAAAGAAAGCACATGGATTCACATTCAAGTGCTACTCTAAATGAGGAGAACATATTTCAAAAGATAAACACCCTGACTAATCAGAAGGAAATCTGCTCTCAACTCAAAGCCTCTGCATAGATATTAACAACATGGAGAGAAGAAAATGGCTCATTAATGATTCATGAAAATAGCTGTAACCATCAACTGAAGTATATTTTGTGGTAGATAAAATGACTTGTTTAAAATTCTCTCTCCTTCTGTCTCTTCTATTCTCTTCCTTTCTGTCTCACTCTTCCCCCCTTCCCCCAGCACGCAAGCGTGCTCACACACACACACCCCAACACACACTCCAGCCTTTAGCTTGAGCTGTCATAGTGTGAGTCACCACTCGAGGGAGCCCAAGTTTCTTAGCTTCTTCGCGGGCTTACTGCAAACTCTAAGACCGCAGTGAAATAGGAGTGTGCGGGTTGGGGGGGTGGGGGCGAGGGACGGGGGCATGTCATTCTTTTACTCCGCTGAGGGGTGTCAGTCTTTGTCACAGGGGCTGTCCCACACACTGTATGCTGTGCAGCACTAGATGCCACTAGCATCAACCATCCCTCTCCCAGTTAGAACAATCTGAATGTTTCTTGGCACTGCCAAATGTCCCCTGGGGTGGGAGCTGGGATTGCCCCCCTAGCCCCGTGGCAACACATGAGTTCTTGGGACTCATGCTTCCCCCAGAATGTCGAGACCTTGATTACTGACAGAAAAGTGTGGCAGCACGGAGAGAAAGTCAAAATGCCAGGTCTATTCGTCTCACTCTCCAGCCAGCAGCCCAGCAGGGAGGAGAAAGCAGGAAGGAGCGATCTGGTCCCTGCGGCCGGCCTCAGGGGTGTTATCTGAGACCAGGCCTCTTGGCCAGCCTTTATTAAGAGAGGAAACACTGTCAGGGCTGTCTGGGGTGGTGTGGGCTGAGGCAATACTGCTCTCTTCAGGTTTTTGGTAGCAGCTCAAAGGATTTGTTAATTATTCATTACCATTTGTCATAAAATCCTGAAAGGCTGCCAAGTGGTAGCATGAGGGCAATGCTAAAGCAGGGGACATGTCTTTCCTTATTTTCCAGTGAACATCGGACAAGGAGGGATTGGACGGCTTTGAAAACACACAGCTCTCGGGTGCCTGAGCGGTGGCGTGCAGATGGAGGGGTTGTGAAGCTGGAGCTCTCAATGGCCCCGGCCCGGGGCTGGAGCTTTACATTCGCTCCTCAGACTCCGGCTCCTTTTGCTGCAGAGATCAAGAGGCCACAGGACAAAGCGACAGAGGCAGGGCTTCTAGCATGAAGACAAAATACGAAGCACGGTCAGTCAGTCAGCGCTGAGACCCTCCGGGCCAAGAGCCTCCCCTCCTCCTCCCTACTGGGGTGAAAACAGTCCTACCAGCAAGGGGCCCTCTCTTTCCTTTCTTTCCCCCTCCTCCCTCTTCTGCCCCCCAAGGCCCCTTTTGTGATGTCTCCTCCCTCTCTATTCTCTTTTATGACTGCCTTTGATGTTCATTTTAACCAGATAAAAATATGTGGCGTTTAGTGGGGGAGCTGAGGCCTAGGCGACAGGAGACACAGTGTAATTTGCCCCAGATCTTGAGAACACCATAGGGGTGATAGCTTTGCTGTCAACCCCACTGAAATAAACTGGTCGGCTGAACTCTACCTTGCCTGAAACTGAGCCGAGGCTCTGAAGCTCAGGGAATTTTAGTGAAGGTAGACAGGTAAATTTCAGAGTCTCAAAGATTCCCCATCTCAGGAGCCAGAACTGAAGCTTTGATGACCTGACATGTGGGAAGGCGCCCTGGCAAGGGGGCAGGAGACCCAGCGAGAGCCTCGTCCTCACACTAAGGACAGACTTCTTTAGGGCTGTCCCTCAAGGAGATTGGGTGGTGAGGCACCTAGTAGATGTCTGCTTGTCCGCTGTTGCTTAGAATTTAAAAACCGTTCATCCCTTGGCTAGATGGCTGGAGAACTGGGTCACAGGATACCACAGGCTGTCCTGACTCAAGGAACCAGCTATGTCTGTACCAATGGAAACAAGCCTCACTGCTCCCTGTGGCTTATATCACAGAGAGGCATAAGACATGAGCCTTCGTTTCTCACACAGCCAACACCTAGCTGACCAGTTCACAGGTGGATCCCAGCACATCATCAAAGTATTCAGAAGTCTGTAAAATATGAGGAGGTATGAAAGAGAGAGAAAAAGAATACTAAGCAGAGAAGCCAAAGAAAGTCTCTGAGGGGATGGGAAGAGCCTATTCATTCAGTATGATTTACTCATTTGATGGTTATTTATTTCTTCAATACTATTTATGTATTTATTCAATCAATATTTTTTGATTCCTTATTTATTCAGTTGATACCTGTTGAGTACCTACTATGGGCCACACTGTTTTCTGTGCTTGGGCCCATCAGTGAAGACAATACTATGTCTCAGGAGCCTTGGCAAGGTGTCAGTCCTCACCATGTACATATATGGCAGTTCTACTGTCCCCATTTTACAGATATAAAACTTGAGTCTTAGTGATATGAACCAACACTATTGATATAAAATGGTACAAATGATAATCAAGCCCAGGTCTGGGCCACCAATCTGTGTTCTTTTTACCAGGACAGCAACCCTATGGGGATGTCGCTTTTTTAGGTATAAGATAGAGAGTTTTGCAATAAGAATTAAATAGTTTGACCAGAATTTATGTATAGAAATTATTCTCAAAGGGGATATAAAGCTTATACACAAGGTTTCAAAAGCAGAAAGCCAAACCAATTCAGCCAACCCCCTAATCTGAGCATTCCAGGCTAAATGTTCACTAGGAAATACCATGTTATCTTAGGTGCATCACACAGTATTTAGCAAGACTTTAAGAAGAGTGAATGAGAAGCTTTCAAGAAGGACTTGTGAAATTTACAATAAAGGTAACCAAAGCAGATAAAATGCGTGTACCTCCTTAAGAGAAGAAGGGGGGAGGGGAATTAAAGAAAACTCTTTGCCAGTAAGATGAGAAGATTTGAAGCTCAGGCATTCAGGGGCAGTGACAATGGCCATTTCCAATAGCCAGCATTGCGTAGATCAGAAATACATAAAAATACATACTTATGAGGCCCTCCCTGCTGATGCAACCAGCTAGGGAGTATCACTGCAGGCTGCCTGCAACGGATTCAGTGCGAGTTCGATCCCTGCCCCGGGAACTGACCCACATGGTGCAGCAGACCTCTCCTGTCTCACGCACTGCTCCCCTCATCAGGGTACTTCGTTGATCTGCCTATTCTGTGCCCTGCTCTTTCTCTGGTGAAGCCTCTCACCGCCCCGGCCTGTACCCCAGTTCTACATGCATAAAATAAATGAACCTTTAAAAATATATTTATTTAAATAAAAAAATACATACTTATGAACAGATTCTTTGTTCACTGGGACATAGGTGGAATAAGGAGGAAATGCATTTGCTTTGGGAAGTTTTACATTTGTTGTATTGTTTCTGGATGTGTGAAAATCAATGTCCATAACAACTCTCACTTTGTCCCTCTTATTTCTCCAGGAAAGGTTTAAAATATGAGATACACCCACTTCGAGAGGATACTGAAAGGAACTGGACATCAGGTAGCATGGGGATAGAGTGGGTATATTCCGAGAAGGAACTACATTTGTGAGGGATTTTTGCAAGCTCAGTTTCTACCTATACAGATCATTAAATTTCAAGGGAACTTCAAGAGATAAATCACTCACTTACAGACCAGAGAATTAAGAGTGTACTAGGTAAATTGCCCAATATCTCACAGCTGGATGTATATGGAAGCAAATCTTCCTCCTCTACCATTTTCCACCCCAAATTATAGGTCCTCTCCATGTTATGTATTTCATTACTAATCACCAGGGGAAGTTACCTCTAGCCTCATATAAAACCTCTCTCTTGAATCAGAGTTGGAGGTAGAGCTACCATTTGGAATGAACATAATTCCAAGCTACTGGTAGCTTCTCATTCCCTAATCTCATGCTTTCCTTCCTCCCTTACCACAACCCTGACCACAACCATTGCTGCACATTCCACCTTCACCCACAGATGTAACGTAAGTGGGTACAGGGCAGGAAAGTAAGCACAGCAGTCAGTCACTCGCCTCTCACATTCTGAGCATGGCAGGTTGAACATTTGTTGCTCTGGGTCTACTTTCCTTGGGCTGCTTCTTTCTCTTTTGAGACTATTGTTTTATGTCCATTTTTTAAAAAGGTGGCAGGTATGAATATGTTGAGGTGTAGAACCTGGAAGGACTCTGAAGCCCTTTATTCGACGGGTTTACACAGAGCACTACCATCACAGGGCCTGCCTTGACCCTCTTACTCGGTGGGCAGCATATAGGTTCAGTCACAGAATATAAAGGTTCAGTTAAAGCCTCTGGAGCCATCCTACTCTTTACCTCCTACTGTATAGCCTGAGGCAAATTTCTAGTAGTTTCATCCTCTACTAAAGGATATCAACCTGAAAGTGTTGTGTGAGAATGTTCTGGAACACTGGCCACCCTGGTTGTTACATAAACTTCTATGATGAGAAACACCCAGATTGTTGATATCCAGATGACCAGGGCTCTTCCCTGGATTTGTAGATTTGGTAGGATTAGATTGGGGTCTTGACTTGATTCTATCTGTTTGACTCTCTATTTCTAAATATATAGATATCTAGATAGATATCTATATATAGATGATAGATATATTATCTATCTACTGGAGATACACTATACTATCTATATCTCAAACTCATATTTGAACATTTAGTGTAAGAACTGTTTAATCAAAGACAAATGTCAGGTTATTTATGTTGTTGCAGTGCTCTCTCTGAGAATTAAAACTCTTGAAAAGGCTTTTTCCTCAGGGTGACCACTTTGGTTTCGGGCTTCTTAACACTCCTATTCTCTTTTCACTGACATGATTTATTTTTATTTTTTTAAAGATTTATTTAGGCATACAAGAACTGCCACATAGGCCAGACATGTGGGAGTATGAGAGGATTCACCAGAGACAGAATGGAAAACAGAACAGGTGGACTGACTGAAACACACTGCTGAGGGGAGCAGTGGGCGGGACAGAAGTCTATCCTGCCATGTGGGCCACACCCCCAGTCAGGGATCCATCCCATCACACAGCTGCAGATATTGCCACAGTGCTGTGCTTTAACCCGCTGTGCCCCTTCACTGATATGATTTAGACACGAAATTGGTGTTGCCTTTGCCCACAGTCCTGTTCTGAAATGACTTTGTTTCGAAGTTAGAAATGACTCATTTTTTGTGCATTTCATTAGTTCTTCCTCTTAGCACACATGTTCCTAAATCATCTGGGAGGTGCCTATGACTAGTTGATTAGAAGCTGAGTGTGTGGATTATTTTGTGTTTAACTAGCTAAAAGTATGTTCTTCTTTCTAGGTGCTTTATATTCCCTTTCAGATATAAGATCTCAAGATCCCTACACTCCTCAGAGAGGTGTCCTGCTTGTTTTGATAATGTCTGCCCACCTTGATTCAACGTGATGGGAAGGTTTCCGACTTTAACTCAAGTAGTGGGCTGAGAGGTAAGAACAGGGACTGACATGTCTAAATGATTATACTTTTCCTAGGTGAATATTTATCTCATACTTCAGCATTTCAGGTCATATTTTCCTCATTATTTTTTTTGTCCTGGTTAAATAACTTCATTTTTCACTGTTAAAAGAACTCTTTCAGGGGTTACCTCTTGGGATGTAAATAGTTTAGTGAGCACTATGGCAGTGAAGTGAACTGTACAACTTTCAGCAAGGTAATTAACCTCTTTGTACCTCTGTTTGTTTACTTAAAATAAAGATAATATTAATATACAGCTCGCAGGCTGTGGTGAGAGCTGAAGTAGAGATAACTTCAGAAGAGGGCTAAGAAGAGGGTCTGGCACAGAGTTAGTGCTGTCCTTGCAGACGCCATGTTGCAGAGTCTGTGTAACTTTGTTGTCTGCTTCATTTTCTTCTTACTTGACTCCCTGGCTTTTCCTGCTCCCTCTTGGCTCCTACTCTCTCATAACTTTCCATTGCATATGGTTTTGGTTTGACATAGTTGGGATAGTACTATTCCTTTTTTGACTTCATGATTCCACTTCATTCTTTGGTTCACTCTCCTGAAAGAGAACATTTGTCTATCTTACTTTTTGATCCCTGCTACGATGAACTCCATCAGGTCTGATGGTTTTCTCCAGACTAATGAACAACAGAGGGATTAGAGGAGATGCATGGCACAAAAGCTGGCTGCTTGGGCAGCAGAGGCTTGGAAGAGGGCAATTTCCTTTAAAGAGGCTATGAGCAGGCAGGCAGGCAATGATTAGCATCTTGTAGTATAAATTCAAGACCATATGTCCACAGCAATTATATTCAGAGCTTCTTTTATGAACTCTGATTTCTGAAGAAACCAGGAGGTAATGCCTAAAAGAATACTGGACAAGGAGCCAGGGGAATGGAACCCAGACAATAGCCACAATTTGTTGCAAGACCTTTGGTAACTCATTTCATAAGCCACGGGCCTCAGTTTCCTCATCTGTAGAAAGAATAGGCTGAGTGACTGAACTCTAAATTCCTTTTCACCTCCAACATGAAAAAGGAATATAAATGGAGAGGCATGGTGCCTAAAATCTGATCTCAGACTAGAAATGGTTAGATAATTGAGCTTGATGTATAGTTTAAAGCATTAATTATCTGAAAAATTCCATATGTGTGGATATTCTTGGAGACAATTATCTATAGAGTAAGCATATGTTGAATTAGCATAAGGTTGCTATTAAAAAATACTGTGGAAATGAAATGTAAACTTCTATAATCATGGGAAGCAACAAACTCAAAAATCACAGATCCTGTCCTTCCCTTAAACAGGTTTGATAACTAAAACTCCAACTTCCTTCCTCACAGCACTGACACTGCACAGTTAGGATAAAAGTCTGGAGGAAAGCTAAACTGCTTCTGGGTAGAGTTGCCTCTTCCCTGAGGTCAGGTGTCAGTTGGTATTTAATCATTGTTGTCCTTTGACTAGAGTTATAAACAAGTAAAAAATTAAAATGTGAATCACATGTGCAAGCACCCCAGAAATGTTGTCAAGGCTTGGGTCAAATATTGATTTTATAGGAACAGAAATGTTCAGTAAATGACATGGGAGAAATGCAGATTAATTTTTCTTCAATAACTAAATTAGTAGAAGACAGCAAAGTTACTAAGACCATAGTCACCATAGAAGTCAGGTTAAATTTGCTTGTCTTTGGACATTGGGTGGCTTGGACAGGCTTTATCGATATAGTTGTTTTCCATTATGGGAAGAATTCAAGCTTTTCCAGGTTCTACTTTTTACTGCATACGTAACCATTTATTCTCCATCTTACCTGTAACAGGACCTTGAAACTCACCTAGGAAGTTCAATCTGTCATTTTACAAAACAATTTAGTGATGTGGAGTCTAAGGGTAGCCCAGAAGACACTATGGTTACTTACAGTCCAACTGGCTTCTTGGTAGAGACATATGGGTGAATCACCCCAAAGCTCTGAAGTGGTTGGTCTGCCCACATGAGTCTGCCATGGGGTTTTCAAGGACTTACTGCCGCAAACCTCATTTTCTACTTTCATCCTAGGCCAATAGGTTATATTTTTTTCTTCAGTGTGTTCCCTTGCTCTTTGGATTGCCCTCAGAGTTCTGGTAATAGGTATTTTCACACATATAAAAATAGTAATGATGGAAGATAATGGGTTGATTGAAATGCTGAGGTAGATTTGGTGTCCTTTACAATAGAATTCTCTCCTGCATAGTATCTTTCTGCATAGTGTTCAGGTAGGTGAACACTAACCATGCATGTGCTGACGTGTGTTCTGAACTGGTCCCTGGCTAGGACCAATAAAGGTTGGAAACCTATCCTCAACCCTCTAGTCTTATGCTAGGCAAGATGTTATCTATCTGTAAACTCTGTTCCAGGTCTACAGTAGGAAAAGCACACAGAGATAAGAGATGGAGAACAAGGACTTAGAAATGTTAGAACACGTTTACAGAGCCTGTCAAACCCAATGATTAAATGTTGGAGCTTGTATTTGAATGGCTTTAAAAATTTCATTTATCTAGTAATTCATTGTATACAATTTATGTGAGTATTGTCTGCAACAGATTGAAATTTGTTTTAGTTTGTTCTAGTTCAAAACTAGTTCTCCAACACAGTTTGACAAGAGCTACTCCAAATTGTTTTAGCTTTTCTTTTAAACTTTAACAAGCCATGTAAGATGAAACATCTTTATACCCAGGCATTGAAAAAAGGATCAAAAGGTTATCAGCTCATTGTGTAGTTTTTTCCCAGACACACACATCACAGGAGATTTACATAATTCTGGTGGCAATGGAATGAAATTTCTTAGTTCACAGAGGACTGAGGCATTACAGAATCCCTTTCAGTATGATGGAAAACCTGAAGGACAGGTAGTATATCAGTAGAGGTACTTGGAAAATCCGGTTTGTATAATATACAATATAACATGTCACCAACACGTATCCTTTTTTAATCTAGTAGTTGTAGAAAATCATTGGCCATCTAATATCTGGTCAAGATTCCAAGGTGTTCTTTTGGAATTTTGTCCTTTAATAATTTTTAGAGAAGAAAGTCTTGAAGGGATTCCCAGTTCAGTAGAGAAGTTAATCCAAACTTATTAAAAATGGGCTGTTTGTAGTTCTTGGCACTGTTCATTAACAAACTCAACAGGCCAAAAAAGTGAATTTTTCACTAGACAGGCTTTTCATACTCATTTCTGTGCTGGGTTTTCATAACTTCCTCTCCCATCACAGTCCTGCATCTGGTCCCATATTTCGTATCTGATGCCATGCTGCCTAACCTCCGGTTGCTGCCTGGGTCAGCAAAGTCCATGGATATACTGCCTGGCCTTTGCCAAACCTGCTCCTGAACAGTATTCCCTGAAAAGAATCTATATTTTATCTAAGCCCATAATGGTTTTCTTTATGTCACCATTTTTACTGAGAAAATTACAAACTTGTTTTCCATCTATATGAAGGAAATATTTCCCACATACAAAGCATCATTTTTCTTCAGTAACGGTTGCTGTTTCTCATTGTCACCTCATTAGTTCCAGGCTAGTAATGGCTCCAGCCTACCTAGGAGTCACTGTGTAGAGTCTTCCAGAAGCTGCTGGACTCGTGTGAGGAGGGAGATGAGGTTGCACAAATCTATTATCAACTTCACATAGCAGGACTCTAAGTGTATATAGGTACATGTATTCTGTTTTCAAGCAAGATTCCCTCACCGCCCCCCCCCCATTAATATTTACTGAGCACTTCAATATACTCAACAGTTCACTTAGTCTTCATCAGAGCTCCTGAATTATTGTCCTAATTTTGCAGGTGAGGACACAAAGTATAGAGTATAAGTGACTTGTGAAAGGTCACTCAGCAGGAAGCAGTAGAAGTGGGACTTGAACTTCAACCCAGGCAGTCTGCCTCCACACTCTCTCCTGTCAGTTTCTCCAGCAGATATACATTTAAAACAGAGATAACAGCTTTTGACAATAATCTCTTGACAACACCAAGAGATTATGGAGTCTGTGTTCTCAGCCTGAAGAAGTGAGGTAAAAGCCATCCATTCTGGAAGCTACTGTCCAGAAAATGAAGAACCATAGCAATCAAGTGCCGACAGCACTGACAAAGTAGAAGAAGGCCAACAAGCCCTGACTACCTGCCATTCTCTTCTATCATTGCTTTCCAGCTCAGAACTAGAATGCTGCTGACTGGAAACCCCAATTGCCATCTGCACAAGCCTCCACTTCTCCCTGCCATCTTGCTCAATGACGTATTCCATCTCCGCACCAAGAAAACCCAACAATTCTGGATAAGATGAATGTGGAAATGAAAATATCCCACATACAAAAATATACGAAAAAATAATGCTTCATCAAAATGACACAGTATATAAATCCTGGCTCATGATGTTTAAGCTAATAAAAATTAAAGCTACTTATTACCTAAGGAACTGGAATTCCACAGTGCCTTAAGTAAATGTCAGGTTATACAGGTTTCTCAGTCTTTGGCTTCGAGGGCTATTTGCAATTTTCTGCAAAGAAAATGAAGAGCGTTCATCCTAATAGTCCAGTGAAAGGATGGTTGTTAAAAAATTTTATAACAGGGCCCTCCCTGGTGGCACAGCGGGTTGAAGCACAGCACTGAGAATCTAAAGCCGCTTCCGAATGAGTTCGATTCCCGCCTGCCCCGGAGGTGACCACATGGTGTGGCAGACCTCTCCTGGCCCGCCCGCTGCTCCCCTCAGCAGTGTACTCCGTAGATCTGCCTGATCTGTTCCCCACTCTGTCTCTGGTGAAGCCTCTCACCGCCTCTGAGCCTCTGGCCTGTACCCCAGTTCTGTACGCACAAATAAATAAATCTTTAAAAAAAAAATTTTATAACAAGTAGCAGCTATCTGCAACTGATTCTCCAGTCAACAATTCATTCTACCTGAGGTAACATGGATGGAACAGTTTTCCATGAGGGTGCAATGTGAGGAATGGATTAGCTGTACAAGACAGAAAAGGATAATTTTCTTTAATTATAAAATATGATCAGAAAGTAGTGTATAATGTGAAGTCATTATAGGTATTACTCCAAATCTTCTTTATACACATATATATAATATTCATAATAAATATTATAGGCATGTACCTGTATTGTATTATCTTTTCAAACTTCTAAACATCAGCACCACCCAAATAGTTGGTCTCATGTTTTTTTTAAATGATTACCCACTTAAACTATTGTACCAGGTAATAATCAAAGGTCATTTTTAAGGTATGTGGTACAGAACAGGGAAGTCCTGGAGGGGTGCCATGGTGATTCAATGGGTAGTATGTGATCCAGTGAAGCTCGTGGCTACTGATTCATGAGTTGGGTTGTTTGGGGTTATTTATCTGTTGTAACATTTGGAACATTTAAGGCAATGAATTAGAATTGTGCAAGTATATTCCATATCCCATGTTTATCCCATAGTCTGTATGATAGGAAACAAAACCAAGAGGAGTCTTTGAATTCTGTTGTAATTAGATTGGTAGATCCATGAGTTAATCAGGTCATATTGCAGACATTTTAGCAAAGACAAAACATAAATCTATTATCTTTGTAATCCTTGTATTGGCGGCTGTCTTCTTGCCCTATGAGATCTACATCATGACTTGTAACTTCTGGTTTCGTACTTTGAGGAAGTCTAATGCCTTTCCCCAAGACAGCTGCGTATTTTCAGGACAGTGGGGGGTAAGATCATGTGTTACCAACTCCAAGTAAGGCTCCAGCTTCCATACCTGCTGTTTCAGTTCTGCATCTTTGAGCCAGATGGGCAATTTGGCCCCTTCCTGCATTTACATCCACCCCTGCACACACCCCCTCACACACATATACTTAGAGACATACATGCTCACACAAAGCAGTAGTGACTTTACTCAGGACTTCAAGGTTAGAGAGCAGAGTTCCTACCATGAAATACACAACCAGTACTTAAAAATTAAAAAATCAAAAATCGCTCCTGAACTACTTCTGTTCTTAAAATTATTTTAGTCCCTCTTGCCCCCCACAAAGCTTCTCACTTTTCTTTTTTCCCTTTTGCTTTAAATATTGCCAGCTTCCTGCTGATTCTTTCCTTCTTTCTCTCTCCTCTCATTATTTTTTTTTCTGTCCTTACCTTCTCCTGCAAATATGCACAGGTTAGTCTTCACCTTTTTCTGTGAAATCTACATCTCCAACCCATTATAGTGAGTAGAACCATTTAATAGAATCAATCCTTAAACAGACCTTGTGAATATATGAGGGAGAAAAAGTTGTTAGATTTACACGTAGATCATTTAACTATTGTCATGTTATACAAATGGGATCATGGGTCACATATTGTTCTGCATTTTGCTTTTTAAAAAAAAATCTCATCAGCATTATACTCCATGTCATTTAAATAAAACTTTTGGATAATAATTCCATAGTACATTATATTTATGAATCCTATCTATCTATCTAATTTTCCCTTCCAATTTAACACTGTTATAATGATACACTAAACATTTATAATGCTTTATATATATTCCAGGTAAAAAGCACATGAAAGCATGTAAGTGAATACCATTTGTAGCACAAATAGGGTTTCAAATGTAAGGCTTAAACATTGAAGGCTAGTCCATTAAATTTTCACATTTGTATGAATGGATTGCTGTAGCCCTGGAAGTGGAATTTTAGATTGAGAGAGAGACGATTTAAAATTTTTGGTAGACTTTTTTAAACTGTCCACAAAAATCGCATGTGTATTCATTCCCATCAAAGAGTGCACATTTTCATGGGATATTTTTAAAACCTCTTATAACAATTTTAAATAGTTGCTGGCATATTACATCATCCTTGCAGATGCTGGAGGGTTAGGATCAGGCCAGGAAGTGATTTCTACCCACTGCAATCTACATACCAGGAAAAAGTGATAGGAAATAAAAATAGAGATCCCAATCCTGACCTGATGAGTGAAAAGAGAATCTAGTCTAGTGAGAACAGAGAGCTTATCTTCAAGACAATGGTCTCAAATCTTGTAGTGAAATTTAGACAAATATCAGGTATCATGATTACAAAAGTCCAGGACTATGAGTCAGTGATTTAGCAGTAGTGATGGAATCACCTTTGTCTTCTTTTCATGGGCAAATGCCCTCATTGAATAGAACCTGTACTAGCAGATGTTAGAAATGAAGTCTCTACTGGGAAAGAGTGGAGGGGATAATAAAAAAAAATTCCCTTACACCGTAGGTGTGAGTATTGTGAGCCATTAGCCACACACCTGACAACTTGTCCATATTGTTGAGACTTTACCTTGGGAGCTACAGTCTGTTTTATACACTGGACCATGCCTTGCACGTGTTGGTAAAGTTTCTGTGGTAAAACTTTACCACTGAGTACTATTTTGACACTGGAAACAGATGTGATCACTGCCTTAGACTCTACCTTTCCTGATGTTGTGTCCTGAGGGTACCGCTCAGTGTCATACTTTTCATCATCTGCAAAGCAGGTTTTAAAAATGCTTCATGCATTTTCCAGGTAAAGAGCACATGAATGAATACCATTTGTAGCACAAGTTGCATTTCAAATGTAAGGCTTTGTTCATATGGGAGGTTTTCCTACAGCTCTTTATAAACGCCATAACAAAACAAACAAAACCCACTCTCCACAAGTCAAAGAGAGGGAAATCTGGAACTAGATAGTATTTGCATAATCTGAATGTATTAGAAATCACTGATTATCAAAGGATGGTGGGGTGGGGGAAGGGAAAAGGAGACATGTTTCCCAACTAAAAAGACAAGAGGGAAAGGGAAATGACTTATTTGAAAGCCATTTCATATTAGGTCTTCCACAGTTCATTAGATATGAAGGATTTCAACTTTTTTTATAATCTAACAACCTTGCCAAGGGATTGATATAACTTTTCTTGATTCCTAAACCTAAACCCTTTCTACAGTACCATGCTGCTTCTAGACACAGTCAGAAGCTCAAGCAAATATAAGAATCATCAGCGACATCAGATACACGTATGCAGACTCCCCAAAAGAGACTATGAGAAAGACTGGAGGGGCCTCTTTCTGTAAATTCAAAAGCTGTGTCCCTGCCTGTGATGGATGGTGTGTTGTGTCTCTAGTCTTTAGACAGTTGTAGCATCCTTCCTGTGTCTATTTGTATTTTCAACCCAAAACCCTATTTTGGGTTAACGAACCCCACAAGTTCCCCAGCCAAAATGCTTATTGGCTTCCAGCTTAACATAAGCTTGTATCTAATCAGTATAGACGTTGAAACAAGTTCCATGCTGGCAAATTCCCAAAGCAAAAGGAGGTAAATGAGAACAACATGAATGAGACAAACAAGGGAACCATCATGGGGGAACAGTTTAATCAACACTTAGAGAAACATGGCTGTCTCCTGCTGAGATGGAAATACATCTGTTTTGTGGATGTCCTGATGCCTTACACCATACCCTCTTTGTCAAGTACAAAGTCTTTCTGCCTTTCACACTACCCCTGCTGGAGACCATTGTCTAACAGGAAAGGTTGAACAATCTTAGATTAAATTTAAAATTAATTTTTAAAATGCAAAGGGTAGTTGCAGACACTGGTGCCATACCCGCAAAACTTTGGATGCTCACTGAACCCTGTACAGTCAATAACATCCCCGTGGATGCTTTCAGACCTGGGTGCAAGGCAGGGAGAAAGTGCTAGGGTGCTGGAAGTGGCTATCCTCCAATCGATGGATAGTTATTTTGATGCACCAACAAGCAAAGACTAGGCTGATACATATCAATAAGGAAGTCTGTATCATAACCACATTGTTGGGATAATTCAGAAGCAGGCTGTATACTGTTCAAAGGCTCAATATCTGGCGTGATAGCTATTCTTTTATGGACATCCTTCTCCCTTTTTCATTTCTCCTTCCTCCCTCTACAACAAGCCTGGGCTTTTCTCCCAAAATTTTACTTGTACAAGAGGCTTTCTCTCAAGAGTTTCCTCAGAAGAAACTCAAACCAGACAATGACTAAATACTCTGGATGAAAAAGAAAGTGATAATTAAGAATATAAGATTTTTTATTCCTTCAGTTCACTTTGGATTTCTTTCAACTCTTCAGAACTTTTCCTTCATTAACTAATCACCTGAGGTCCCAAGTTTTACTAAACATTTGTATATTAAGTATCCCCGCTCCCCTCCACAACCATGCCTACAGATATAAGTTCTCACTGGCTATTACTACCTAAAAAGATAAATGTGGCAACACATATTAGAATATTAGAATCGGGCAGGAAAGAAACTGAGATCTGTAGAATTTGGTACATGTTGAAGTTTTCCCCAAGGTAGAAATGGTGCTCTTCGGTCCCCAACATCTGGCAATATATGATGTTCTTTCATCTGTCTCATCTATTCTCGCATCGTCTCCCTCATTCCATCGACTGCCAGGCGCCATTCCCATCTTTGTTTCTCTGGTTGTCAGTCCACTGAAACTACTTTCAAACCTCTGCACAGTTTTCTACTGTTTCTACCCCTAATTACCTCAGTCCCATCTACATACCCTGTAGCAATGAAGAATTGTTAACAGTGGGCCAATCCAAAAGAAAATGACCACCAAACTCTTCCCAGAATACCATTTTAGGAGATGGACTTTCTCCCACAAACAAGCAAGATACATATATTTTTGATGACTAATCTGAGTCAGTTCTTCCTAATTCATGTATCTCCCCTTTGTTTTGTTTTGTTTTTTTTCTTGTATCAGAAAGGACTCCTGTTTCTCTTTGCAAACAAATCCATGTCAAATACAGAACCATGACTGAGGGCACAGTTATTTATGAAATTGCCATGTCTCTGCCCAAACCCCATTCTGATGGCACTGGGGCAGGAGGGAACAGAGCTCGTTCCTCCCTCAGCCTGTGTTCTCCCTTCTGGGTCAGTGCCAGTGCCCTTTACTGATTTGCATTTGCAGAACCCTCCCACAGGCAATGCCCTGTTCTTGGGAGATGAATTGTGAGCAGACAGTTTGGACATTATTTAGGTTCTCTTTTGATTATATAGAAGGACACAGGCAAAAAAAACACTTGGGGCTGGTAATACAATGCATTACTCAAGTGTGTCAATCTGTGCAAAGCCTGTAAGGGTTTGCCCATATTGTTTACCTAAACAGTTCCAGCCCCTCCTAGTTATTAAAGGGAATGCTGTTTATATCAATATTTAAATATGCTATTTCCCCCAAATGAACCACAACAGCCTCATTTAAAGTTATTTTATTATGATGAACAGATATTTGGACAATTTCAAACTCTACTTGCTATACAAACAACTCCAATAATGCCAGAGTTTAGCATGTAAATACATATTTAAACAATTTAAGAACACATTGACTACATAATTTGTATTTGTAACTGCTCAGAAGAAAGGACTTTTTATTTAGTGTGCCAAATAATGTGAATTTGGATGCCTTCTGAAAGGATGCATTATTCATGTGGAAGAGAAACAAAATCAATAAATGAAAATTCAAATAAAAATAAAACCCATTATGATAGTGCTCTCAGAGAATGATCATCTTGTGCATTATTTACTCAAGGAAAAGATGCAGAAAATGGCCCTTTTGGAACTAGGCTATGAATTGAATCACAAACTCCTGCTTAGGCTGTTTGAAAACAAACTGTATTGTATGTTCCCAAAATTCCATTGTTTCTTTTTGTTTGTGACTGTAAAAATACTTAAAAATTCAACAACAAAATAATTTTGTGAAATTGATAAGATGTTGTGATTATTATATATGTGATCACATCACTTTCTCACTGCTATGAGAACGAATGTTCAGTTCTTGATTAGGGTTCTGAAGGAGTCAGGTCTTTGCTTACAGAGGATACTAATCAAGTGTTCATGTTGTAAGGAATTAAAAGAGGGGCATTGATTTTGCACATCTCTGGAAGCTTCCTTAATTTTCATACTGGAATTTATAGTGGTTTAGAGGTCAGGCTACCTGGATTAAGTCTTAACTCTAACACCACTACTTAGTTGTGTAATTTTCATTATTAACCTCTCCCCCATACACAAATATTTGTCTCTTGTAAAATGGATACTTGATGACAGCACCTACCTCAAAGAGGGTTGGGGGGAATTAAAGAAATTTCTTAGCACAGCACTTGGTACATAAAAGTTACCCAGACAATGTTAGCAGTGAGAGTATCTAGAATATCTAAGAAGCACTACCTTTTCTCACATAAAATTGACTGGCAAAGAACATGCCGGTCTTTCACCAGTAGCGATGAATCCTGTACTTCAATTTCTTGCTGGAGAATATTACCACAGACACTCTGCTGCCTAATTCTTACCAAATGTTTTAAGAAATCACCTCACTCTCTCCTCCTTTCTTCCTCCCTCTCTCCCCTCCCCATTGTTCTCACTGGCTCTCCATAAATATATCAAGGAAGCCCTTGTATGATGAATACATCAAGGAGGCACACAACCAGGAAGAATTGCCTCACTAAGAACCAACCATGCTGATTTCAGACTTTCATATTCTAGAATTTTGAGAAACTTCCATTGACACTTGTTAAAGCTCAACCTAAGACACGTAGGTCAAAGGGATTCAACTGATCCCTTTGTTAAACCAGTTCAGTTGGTACACCAGTTTCCATTGAATCAGCGCTACAGCAACACCACAGAGAATGGTGTTAGTGGACATGCTGGCTTCTCTTTATTCAGTAAATATTGTGAATAGACTAAATGCCAGGAGTGGGGTGTGGTAATGAGTCACAAGTATGATCTCTGTCCTTACAGCTTAACAGGACACACAGCAAATGAGCAGGGCTCTAGATGTCAGACGAGGGAAAGGACAGAGTTATGCACACTAGGAAAAAGTGCACTGAGGTGGGACATTAGCAGTGACCTAACAGATGCTGTCAAATCTAATCTAAAATCTTAAGTAAGAGCATTTCAGGTAAAGTGGATATTTGTGTGTGGGAAAGAGGAGAATGTGTTCTAGAAACAGAGGAAGACCCATGGAAAGGAAGGCATGGAGGCTGGGTGGGGGAAAGCCAAAGGCCACACAGTCAATGTGGAGAAGGAGGAGGGAGGAATACCCAGGACAGAAGTCCAGGAGCAGCGAGATTTAACAAACTGGCATAAATGATAGTGAAGGCCTTAGCAGTGAGCAAGGCAGGAGAAGGCCAGGAGATTGCACCATTATGGAAGTCCAGCTAAGATATTCCAGAAAGGGTGAGTGGTGACCAGGGTCAAAACCACTGTGAAATAAAATGTCATTAATGATATAAAAACAAGACAAACTGTGGTAAGGCCATGGAAGGAGGAATTAAGGAAAAGAAACTGCCTGACAAAGTGAGGAAGTCAGTTCTTCCAGGAGAAGGTCCCCAAGAGGGCACATTTCCTTATGAGCCTTCCGCAGGTGAGAATATCTATTTCAAAACTGTCACAGGAGTGCAGTGTGTATAATTACACACACACCACCCATGTGCAAGCTCACAAACTTAAATATGTGTATGCCAGAACAAAAAACATCAGTGATGATTTTCTCTGCCCAGCAAGTACATCGGATGGTGGCATCATATGCAAATTGGGTTTATGTTTTTATCCTTTTCTATCTTTTATGTCTTCTACATCGGACTACTATTAGTTTTGCAATCACGAAACTAATTTTAGAAATTGACTTGTGCAGGGGCCGTATAGCAAGTGTCAGAGCTGTATCTCTCCACTAAAACATATACACAGCTTTGTCTTCATGCCAGTTTAAGCAAATGCACTTTCCTTTCTCAACCCCCCTCACCCCAGCTTAGTGTTTCACATGTTTAGACATCAGGGCCAGCTTTGTCTGAATAGAGACACATTGGTTTTCTGAGACTGAAATATGTCTTCCAATTTGGAGTGATTATCATATTGACAGTTGCCCTGAATGCAGGTGAGCTTTGTGTGCCTACAAAACTGCTTTTCATGGCCTTGCTTCCCTTTATGCAAAACAGAGATATAAAGAAAATGAACTGTTAAGGTTGCATTTGCCTTCAACTAAAACTGGCAAGAAGGCAGAGTATTCAAAATGATTAGTTTGTTTCGTGGTTACCCTTTTTCAATTAGAATATTTAGGGAAAGCAAACATCTGGTAGGTGGAAGCTCTCTTTAGATCTAGTAGAAAGAAATCACTGGTTAAAACTTAATTCTTTTGGGAAGAGAACACAAGGGGAAATGCCGGCAGGTGGGATCTTGCTGACTTAAGAACCCACAAGACCGATGCTCCTCCTCCCTTCCCCCACTGGCTCCTCAACAAACTCTCAGAGGGATGACAACTGGGTGATTCCAACTGGAAAACAGAAACCAAAGAATGTGAGTTCCTTGCTTAAAACCATCAGGCAGGAGATTAAAAAGGAAACCAGAATTCATTCTTCCTTCCTTCCTTCCTTCTACACCCCACACACCGCCCACGACGCTCAGCAGCCAATACCAGGCCTTTCCAAGCTAATCATTAGTTCTTGCATCCTTTCCTCCAAGCAAAGTGCTTTAAGGTTGGACTAAGAAACATCTTCAACTTCTTGGTGATTATTTTCTGTCTCCTGCACCCAGTTAAAAGATGTTTAGGACAATGTTTTAAGTAAGGCAAGAAAAGCAGGATCCCAATTTATATATGCCCTATGCTGACATTTATATGAACTGATGGCTGTCCCTCAGTAGTCTCTGACTAGTAGTATATTGAGTGAAATATATGCTTCAGGGGTCAAAAAAATGAAAAGCCACCGCAGTCTTCTGGGTGTTTCATAAAGAATGTCCAAGAGTATCAATGTGTGCTACCCCGATTACCTCTCCTGAGACATTCATTCCTCCAGCTTCAATAAATGTTGCCCTTGGTTTGGGAGCTGTCTAGCCCAAGGTTATTCCCCCCAAATTCCCAGAGATATCCTCTGGCTAGTCTGGGCTGCTAAATGAACATCCAATCTCTTAGCTTCAATTTGGGGCAATTCTGAATGGCCATGCCAGTTGCAAAGTTTTGGGGGGATCAAGCCATCTCCTCTGTGGAATTAGTGTCATATGTAGTTCATCTTTTCCCTCCCTCACAGTGACTATTCCAAGATCAGCTCCAATAAAATTCCTGCAAGCAAATTCCATCTAAGAAACTATTTACTAAAGGATTCAACTGACTATATAGCAGGGTAGATTTACTATTATTTGCAAGTATATGGCCTTCCCTTTCCACTCCCATGCTGCCAGGCTGGGCTTACCTCACTTTAGCAAAGAAATGTGAACATAAGTGATAAAGGCCTCCTATGAGCTATAAGAAGCATTGCAGTGTTATGGTTTCAGTCATAGCAGGAATATAATGGACCAGGCGAGAAAATAATAAGAATAATGAACAGCCATATATCAGAGACATTTTGTGGGGCTGGAGTGGGGAATGGGATCAAAAACGGGGGGGTGGGGAGGGAAGTGCACGGGATTATGGTGATGGCACACGGGTGACTTGGTGATGGGAAACCCACGGGGATTACAGTTGAGATGGAAAAAAAATGTACAAAATGATGTAAAAATAAACTGTTACAATAAAAAATAAAATAATAAAAAAGAACCATCCAGTGTTTCTACCAGGTTTATTTTCCTTGTGTTGTACCATGAGAGGAGCATAAATAGGACTGAGCGAGAGCTGGCCCATGACTGACTTGCAGTATGAATGAAACTTCAGGTTGATATAAGCCTCTAACATTTGGGAATGATTTTTTTTTTTATTAAAAAGTTTATTTTTACATCATTTTGCACATTTTTTTTTCCATCTCAATTGTAATCCCCGCGGGTTTCCCATCACCAAATCACCCCTGTGCCACCACCATAGTCCCGTGCATTTCTATTTGGGGATGATTTTACATTGCAGATTAGCAGTCTTGATGTGAAGGAATTCAAATTGTAAATGCCCTTCTCCATTCTTTTCACTCCCAGTACAATATATCTAACATTTAGCACCGATTCATGAAACTTCTCATTCTACAGCTGACTTTCAGCTGCTTTCCAAAGGGCACCCTTCACCCAGCAAAGCAATGTTAAGAAATGAGGAAGAGGTTCCAGTTCAAGATGGTGATGCAGGATGATCCTGAGCTTACCTCCCACAGACAAACCAAATCTACAGCCACGTATAGAACAATTTCCTCTGAAAAAGAAAAAAAAAAAAAGCCCTAAAAGCTAGCCAAATGAATCCCACACATCTGGCAGAGGGAAGGCACTACACTGAAACAGGGAGAAGCTCAGACACTGGCTCACAATAAACCACACTTCAGGAGCAGTGACCCACTGTCAAGAGGAGCTTAAAACCTGCGGCTTCTTCCTGAGGAGCGAAGGGGCTGAACTCCATGCCAAACACTCCAGCCTTTAAGATGTGCACCTGAGAGGCAAGCTCCAAAAAGCACCCAGCTTTGAACACCTATGGGAGCCTGTGTCTGCAAGACCCATAAGGCTAGAGCAAAACTGAGATGCTGTTCTTCACGGGCTCTCATGCTTGGACTCACCCAGACAGGGACCCATTTAAGGAGCAGCCAGTTGCGTGCACATATTATGTGGGAGAGGTTCATTTGCTAATATTAAAGCTTTCACCAAAGGACAGGCATCTAAGGTAGCACACACCTAGGGGCTGCTGGGATGCTCCCTGGGATGGAAGATGCAAGTGTGTCTTCCTGCTCTCCCTTTGCTTTGCTCCAGCCATCAGAAACCTATATGCTCTTCTCCTTTTGTTTCCCTTTCTAATATTTCTCCCATTGTTTTCCCCATTTCTTTTTTGGTGGATATCATATTCATTTTCTCCATCTGCCTCACTCCAAAACACCAGGCTCTCTAGGAGAGGAGATTTTATACAAATTTGGTCCCTGGTTTTTGTGACTGCCATCCAGGGAGTGTCCCTTAATTGTCTGGCTCTAGAGGCCAAGGGGATTTGTGTTCTTGAATCCCCTGGGGGAAAACTGGCATCAGTATTGGAAAGGGAAAATTAAACGGTCACTGTTTGCAAAGGACAGTAAGCTTTATAAAGAGAAAACTCCAAATCTTTACCAAAAATTGTTAGAAAAAGCAAGTTCAATAAGTTACAGAATACAAAATCAATCTATAAAAATATGTTGTATTTCTATACACTAATAATGAGCTGTCAAAAAGAGAAATTAAGGAAACTCTCTGTTTACAATTTCATAAAAAAAATACCTAGGAATAAATTTAATCAAGGTGTGACATTACTGTCCTTTTGTCCTTTTTACGTATGTAAGAGAATGGTGGAAAGATTTATGAAGAAATATTAGCAGAATGACCAGACCCAATTTGAGTGAATGAGTTATGGGACTATTTTTTTCTTCTGTATACTTTTTTAATAATTGCAAAAGTATTTTTAATGAATATGTATTTTTCTGTGACCAGATCAAATAAAATAATTTTCAATGAGAAAAATATCCCTGAGCCAGGCATCTGCTGCTAGCGCATCTCCCCAAGTCACCTTACAGAAGTAGCTTTTCATGGAATTCAAAATATCAATACCTTAAAGATGAAGAGATAATGATTTTGTTTCTGAAAATATGTCCTATGGATTGTTCTTCCTACCAACTAGTTTCTTCAAGTCTCATGCATTGCTGTGTCATTTCACGGATGATAAGGCTTTTTCTTTTTTATTTAAATTTGTATCGAGGTAACATTGGTTTATAAAATGACATAAGTTTCAGGTGTACAACAACACTGTAATTTGGCGTCTATATACTCTTGATTGTGATCAGGACTACATGTCAAGTTTTCATCAGTCATGCAAGGCTTTTTCTGGTTCATTACCACATTTAAATTGCTCTTCTCAACCATGTTGTAAGATAGGCTGTTCCAGGCCCATTTTTCAAGTAAAGGTATTGAAGATTGTGACAGGAAAGAAGCATTTCCCCTGTGGAAATGCTTTGAACTCAGTTCTGAGTTGAAATTGCAACTCTGCTACTTTTTAGCGAGTAAACTAAGCTCTTTGAACTTCATGATCTCAAGTTTGACAAGGGGTGATGAATATAACTTAATGGAGAAGAGTAGAAAATTTGGGAAGGAGGCATCACAAGACCAGAAACTGGAGGTAGGGGTCAAGATGATTAACATCATCCTAGAACCAGCTATAGACAAGAAAAATTCATAGGCACCAACTGTTTTAGCCAGTACTTTCCATGCTCTGGAAAGTATCCAGATGTGTAAACCAGAGGTGGGGGTATAGAGACTGAGGCCCAATGTAGATAATCCAGTCCTTACAAATCAATTTAGCCACACCCTAGAAGTCATTAATTTAACACCAGTTAACAATTCCACAGAGGAATGAACCCTTCCCCAAAAGAACACTCTGAGTATCTCTGATGCGGAGATGGTGCTCTCCAGCCTTTCACTCCAGACCTCTCCCCCGTACCTATGCAGGTGTTTCTTTTCTTTTCTTTTTTTAAAGATTTATTTATTTGTGCCTACAGAACTGGGGTACAGGCCAGAGGCTCAGGGGTGGCGAGAGGCTTCACTAGAGACAGAGTGGGGAGCAGAACAGGCAGATCGACGAAGTACACTGCTGAGGGGAGCTGCGGGCGTATCAGGAGAGGTCTGCCATGTGGTCACCTCCATGTGGTCACCTCCAGGGCAGGCGGGAATCGAACTCCTGTGGAAGTGTCTTTAGCTTCTCAGTGCAGTGCTTTAATCCGCTGCACCATCAGGGAGGGCCTATGCAGGAGTTTCTTTTCACATACCTTTTCCTCTTGCAGTTCTTTCCACCACTTGTGTCCATGCAACTATCCTTTCCTTTTAAAAATAATAAACCTGCCATGTTGGATATAACTAACTGTCTCTGTCTTATGGGGAAATTCGCCCCGTGCTGCTGAAAGGGGAGCTCTGATGAAATTTTCTCAGAGGCAACCCAAGGACCCCACTCTGAATCTAGCACCTCCAAAAATGACATCATATCTCACTTGTTTGCCAGCATTTCAATAAGGTCTTAGCTGTGACAGCACTCCTTGAAAGGTGGCAGGGATTATTCGTACTGTTCAAGGGACAGAGCTCAGGTTTGAACTCAGTTCTTCTAATGCAAAGGCTGGGCTCTCTCCTTGACACAGATAACATAGGTTTCTGAGAAGGTGGGGGTGGGCAGGCAGGACTTCATGGTTAACTCCCTGTGAGATCCAGCCTGGCTCCTATCCTTAGGACTTAATCTTTTCTACCACCTTTCAAGAGATATCATCAGATATCATCGCTATTTATATTTAAATTGTCACATCCCATTCTATGGATAGATAGTGCTATGTATTTTTTTTCATTTTCTGGATTACCTGGAATAAGCATTGATCATTGAAGTATCACCTTTTTTTGCTTATCATATGTGATTTTTCACAGAATTTATGAAAGGAAAAACCATTTTTCTCTGTACTCTATCATCAAACATTTGAAAGCAGGAAATCCCTGAATAATAGTATCCCACTGTTAACTCCCATGATAGGATCACCTTAATCTTAAACACTTACTTCAAGGCTGTATTCGATTATGAAATTAACATCCTGCAGACAAAGGTGTCACAGGGTCTTGATGTTCAACACTGAGATCAGGAGGGTTAGTGCTCCATCTCAACGCTGTCACATGGCAAAGATCTTCTGGATGCACACTGAATCCTGAGTAAGAATAGACCAAAGCTGCTGGTGCTGAAGGGACCAGCACCAGGATGTACCTTAGCATGTCTGTCACAAATTCAAAAGTAAGAAAGATTGTTTCATCTCTGTGCAAAGCTATTTTCCTATTCCTCTCTCCCTTGTTCCCTTGTAGGTAAAGGTTGTAGTACAATATGGAGAAGGTCTTTTGAGGCAAAAGAATAACTATTTCTCATTAATTAAAGAGGCAGAATGGGAGACAACTAGCTTTTCCTTTGAAGCAGGTCTGTTCTTTTAAGTTAGATCTGATTTCACATCAATTAAAGGCACCAGCGCGGAGCATACCTGTGGAAATGTACCTCCTTTTAAGAATGGTTTCAGGCTGGTACATGAGAGATGTTCTTAGGGGAGGCAGTTTTCTGGTTTGTCTTTTAAGAGTTCCTGGTGGGCTGTTGGAGCGGAATTCACTTCTAGTCCTCTACTTACAGGGCAATGATGTTTTTCCATTTTTAAATTCAGCAGAAAACAAAAACAATCAGAACAACAGCGACCCCTTCCCTCCTGGGAGTTTGCATTCAGGATAATAAATAGTGTTCATTTCAGGCCATGCTGAATGTTCTTTGGGGGACTGTCAAATTTCCAATTTTAAGCCAATATTTTGGGCTCGTTTATTATATACAACATATCAGAGACAGAACATTACTTTTCAGTTTCCCGCCAGCATTGATGGAGCCATGGGAGCCTTCTCATTGCTGCTGTGTGCAGAAGCCAGTCTGGCTTCCTCAAGGCTCCTTTCTCTTGGCAGGTCTACAACACTGGCAAAGTAGTGTTTTCTAGAATAGAGTTGCATGGTCCTGACTATCAAGATTTCTGTTTCTGATTTTATTTCTAAAAGAAGGTCTCAACATTATCTATGCCTTCCTACTCAGTGATTCTGCCTTCAAAGCGTGTAGGCCTGAAGAAGAGCTGGGTCCCTTCCCCAGCCCAAGGCCTTATTGTAGAAAGATGGGTCATTGCCTCGGTTCCCCTAAGTGTTCACACTACCAAGGTCAAGGTCTTTCAGTCTGGCACTTCTAGTTGCCCAGATCTCTACCCAACCCAAGCGACCCGCCCTCCCCCACCCCGCTCCGCCGTGGGCATAGTCCACTCACCATGATCATTAACTCATAGGACCCTCATTAAAGTTGTCGAAACAAGAGATCTGTAGGCCTTAACTTTTTTTTTTTTTTTCAGACTATACCTGTAGTTTTTATGGCTTTGAAAAACCATTAATTCTAGTGATGCCAAATGCAGTCTTTTTAAATCTTCAATGGGGAAAAAATGTTTATAACCTTCAGATTGCATTGATGTAGTATCTTTAGTGCCCTTTTTGATCAAGTTATTTGCGATCTCATCTCCTGCTATTCACAACAGTGCTGTTGACAATACCTTTCGTCTTCCAAGGAAATAAAATACTGGGAAGAAGGCTGTGGTCCAAGAAAGGTTGTTATTGCAAGTAAACTCCATTTACACATATTGGAAATAAACCACAGGGCAAATGCCATACTCATAGCTTTGAGAGGTGCTAGGGAGGCATGGTAGGGCAAGTGAAGGAGAAGCCAAGTTCAACTTGCCAAGCTAAAAGTATCTATAGATACACTTGAGATGTTTGAAGTTAACTTGGTCCTTTTTACTGGGATTCCAGAACTCCTCAGCAGTTACTCAGATTTTGCCAGTATTATAGCAGCAATAGATTGAGAAAAGAAATGAGCTTTATGTGCATGAAAGAGCATTAGAGACCAGATTTCATTGCTGGAGCATTTGAAATGGTCCAATGCCTGATTTCCTGAAATTTTTGCTAAAGACCAGTTGTTTCTTGAGGGCAAACAATTCCAAGCATCGGCTGGAAGCTAAGATGTATCTGTACCTTCTTTCAGGTTTCCAGGTGCAATGTAATTATAAATAAGGTCTGCATAAAACAAGGCGGCCCTAATTATCTTTATTAGAAGCACAGATGGAAGGGCAATATAAGTAGTGTACAAGAAAAATCTGTTCTTTGACCAGAGCTATGCTTGTTTGCTTATTGATTTTTCAATGGTAGGCAGATTTTTTACTTTTCTGGGACACACAGGGAGTCCCCACATGGCAGGTAGGGATGAGGTTGAAGGTAAAATCTGGCCACTTGCAATAGAATCTCAGACCCTTTACTGGGTGAAGAGGAGGCAATGCCTGCCTTTCCTGCTGGCTGCATCTGTGCAGGGAGCTAGCCGAGGCATCCAACCAGGGACTGGATGCAGAGCTTGGGGATGCATGGGGCACAGAGAGGATGAGTCGGAGACGCCATGTTTGTGGGTTGGCCTTTCACGTTTGCTTTTGCAAGGAGAGGGTACCACCTGGCTGGGGGACCCTAGGTAGAGGAGAGGGACTTAAGATGAACTAAGAGCTTGGAAATTTCCATGAGTGGTTTGTCCCCTGAATTTCTTTGTCCTCATGCTTCCGGTATTGTAAAGCTCTCCTGCTCTAAACCAGAAATTATTGTGTTAAGGCTCCAGTGCCAACAAGAGTTTATGTTTTGTGTGTCCCGCTTACTAATTTGGTATATTGGACAAATTATTTCAACGTTGGAGGCCTCAACCTTCTCATCTGTACAATAGGAAAGATAAAAAGCAGCTAGAGGACTGTTGGGGGGAATTGGAGAATGCATTTCAAGTGCAAGTGGTAAGCTCTTAGTGGGAGCTCCCTGTTGTTTCTACTCCTGAGTCTGAAAGATTGTTGTTGACTTCAGAACTGAACCCATTTGAACTTCCTCCCCTTCAGAATTTGTGACATTCGCTTCTCTTTCCTTTTCTACACTCCCATTTCTTGTGACATCTGCTAGTCCATCCAAACCATTTCCATATTTCCTTATAAATGAGATACCAACACAATCCCTATGGCATCACTGCTCCTCGGCAAAGGAAACGTCTAATTAGAAACACTTAAGACTTCCCCTCCCAGGGCCAGATTGCTCCCCAAGAATAGTCCTCTTATCTCAGCCAATAATCACTGCCAGAGAGTTTATTAGACATCTTGGGAAATAAAATATCAACCAATGCAGTTTACTTTGTTTTCTAGGAACATAAAGTTGTCTTACTTCCTGCTTAGTTTGCAACATACCTAAAATGAGCTCTATGCATTTCCTTTCCTACAGACCGAGACCCTCATTAGATCAACAAAGCTTATTTCATTAAAGCCTTTCCAGGCCAGATATATAGTATTCTATACATGATAACAATATAAGCAGTAAGGTACCCACATAATCATGAAAGTCTGCATGTGGGCGAAATTGCCCAAGCTGCACTATTTGAATGGAATAACTAACAGTTGGGAGAGATGGACCCACTCATTACATAGGTGGGCTTTAGGATCTATAACTGAGATTTTCTGATCTTCAACAGATGAGGAAAAGGAGGAAAAGCACTGAAGCCTAAGGAAATCCACTGCATGTCTAACTCAGTATAAAACTTTGAAATGCCGTCTCATAACAAGTGAACCACTTTACATTTGCCTTATTAGTAGAGCCCCAAGAAACTTTGTAATGAGTTGGCATTTACCTCCCAGGATGCCTTCCATGCCTTTAGCCATGGTGAACTATCAATTTTCAATGTTTTAAACCTTGGACACAGAGGTGAGTTCCTGGTCCAGAATGAACTGAGCAAATATGTTCTGTGAGTTATACCTGCTACAAGAGCAAGGGTCCTTTCTGTGGACTGGCTGAATAAGGAACATTTCTCCTGGCACCTGTTGCCCATCAGGGGATCTTTCCAGTTTCCACTGTCTGGGTCATTTCCCTTTATTGCATTTCCCTCAGGATGAAATAACCCACAGGGAGAAATAGACTTGAGAGGCAGAGGCAGTACCAAGCTAGGGAAGACTGTTTGAGTTCCTGGTTCTAGCCTTGCCTGAAATTGAACAGATATGAATTCCTACTTTATATATTTTTTCAGAATCTACTTTGTTTATGTCTCTTGGGACAAAAAGAATCCTAGACTAATAAAAGATCCATTGTGCTCATTTTATGAGTGAACAAACCAAGGTTCAGACAAGAAAATTTTCTTGCCCCAAAGTGGCAGGACTAAGATTAAATCCAGATCTTTTTATCTCCAAAGTTTGTGCTTTTTCTATCCTGATGTCTTCCTAGAAGTCCAGGAGAAGCTGTGGGACTCTTTCCAGATGTCTAAATTCTCCAAAGGTTGAATTATGACTATAAAACAAAGGGTCTGCTGTGGATTTGGTTGCAACCATTAGAAGCCTGATCAGAAAAGCTTACTAACAAAGGCTCTGGAATGAAACCAACCTGCCTATACAAAGTGACTCCAGCTTCTCACTGGGCAGCGGGGGTGAGGAGGGAGGATAAAGACAACAAAGTACTAAATCTCAGATGAAAGACAGTGGCCACAGGCCCCTTTAGGACTAGGTGGACAAATGCTTAAGGGATATACCCAAGGAAAACTTCAAATGATAGATAATAGTTCAGACCATCCCAGGATGCAGAATAAAGATAAATAAGGGAGTTGGGGGGCAGATTTGGAGGCTATCAGGGTATCCAGCAGATTCAAATTAGAAGGCATATGATGGTTTGTTGGTGGGGAGAAAGGTACTGGAAAATAGCTTTAGCAGCTACCTTAAACTTTGTAACATAAGAGAGCATGGGAGATACGGAAGGGGAACCCACCCCCATTCATCCACTCACTCACTCTTTTATTCTTTCATTCATTCACTTTTCAGCAAACATTTATTAAATACTCACTTGTGTTAGCTTTGATGAAGACACTGGGAATTCAGTGGTTTTGCAGTAGATAATAAGCATGGCAGTCACTAGCAACTGTATGAGAGTAACCAAAGCCTTTGTAGGGTGTGTGTGTGTGTGTGTGTGTGTGTGTGTGTGTGTGTGAAAAAGTGAGAGAGGCAAAGAGGGAGGAAGGAAAACAGAGGGACAGAGGGAAGGGTGATGGGAGGGCTATAGAGAGAGATCTAGAGTGTTGTCACAAAAGATTTTACAACTACCTTTTATGCCGGGAGAGTTTTATTTTCTATTAGAGTGCCATCTACATAACAGATACTATTAGGAATAATGCCTTATTTGACCAAACTTAATGCGAGGAGAAATTCTGATGCCTACCAGAGACTCATTAGGATGAGGCCAGGATGGTGGAAGTGGCAGAATAGGGTATCCAGTTCAAGAAGAAAAAGAACTTCTGAAATGAAAGTTGGAAGAATTGTCAAAGACAGTCACACCCCTCCTTTCCTTTCTGAGGGGGCACCTTACATAGTATCTGAGTCCCTGAGGAATGAGACTTTCAGTGGATAACCAGTTGGCCACTAACTTTGTGTGGTACTTCAGATTGTAAAAATGGCTTATGGGACATCATCTAACCTGCTAACATGCTGTGTCACTCTATGCATGTTACTTGACCTCTCTGTGCCTCTGTCTTCTAAACTGTTATATTGTTTGGTATATTTGTTTATGATTTTATTTTTTTCTATGATTTTATTTATTTATGCATACAGAAATGGGATATAGGCCATAGGTGCAGCAGCAGCGAGAAGATTCACCAGAAACAGAGTAAAAAGCAGATCAGGCAGACAGACAGATCCCCTCCTGATGAAGGAAACAGCGGGTGAGACAGGAGAGGTCTGCCACACCATGTAGATCACCTCCAGGGCAGGGATCGAACTTTCACTGAAGCTGCCATGGCTTGGCTTAGCTTTGCAGTGTGGCGCTCCAACATGCTGTACCACCAGGGAGGGCCCTAACCTGATCTTTAACACAACTGGGAGAAGCCCCACTGATTTCTGACTTTTTTGAGGTAATGAAAACAAGGTTCAGAATAGCAATTGACTTGTCTGAGCTCACACAGACTGCAACATGGCACGTATCGGACCTGCACCCCAATCTTTTGAGTGCAAGACTCATGTCTTCAACTAATTCCACATGTTACTTCTGCTGTAACCCAGGAGGCTCTGCTTTTGGGGTTGGCTGAGAAAAGAGGCTAATTAACAATCAGAGAGCTATTGAAGTGGCACCCTTCTTTTCTGAATAATCCTAGCCTAAAGGCAGGGTATCCAATCAACCTTAAAAGAACACAATTATGTTAGCTGAACCTATTGTTCACACTATTATGTAAATCAAGCCATCAAGTTTTGTGTGCTGTAAACTTATACTGCAATGGACAGCAGTCATTTCTCAATAAAGCTTTGGGTGGGGGGGGGGAGCTGAAAAACACTTTGCTTTTTACTCACTCACTCCATAATGAGCCTTTCCTGGAAGTAAAGAGACTCACTGGAGATAAAAATGTGTCAAGTGCCTAGGGCAGTGGTGGTCATGAAGAGGCATTCTGTAATTGTTAAATTCAGCATCTGTACTCACTCCCCCGCCTCTCAGTCACATCTCCCAGCGCTGGCTGTCCTACCAAACACATTGGTCTGCCTCAATACCTTCAGCACAAGATTCCAATATAACAGTTTAGAAGAGGCACAGAGAGGTCAAGTAACATGCTTAGAGTCACACAGCATGTTAGCAGGGCAAGGAAGATTCACACCTGAGAAGTCAATGTGACATCCCACTGACATCCCCAAGGCATTAAATGAGTAAATAGAAGAGAAGATTATTCCAATGAGATGATGTATTCTCAGCGTGGTGTTGTGAGGCTTGTATGAAAACGTATATACATAAAGCAATTAGAACATCATGCTTTCTCATCACAGGGAGCTTATGTAAAGAAGCAGCTCCTCAGGGGATCGTCTCAGTTCCCTCTGTCTGATCAGTTCTCTTTACTGCACCGTCTTATAAAAAAAGTCATCCGGTTCTTTAGAGTACATATCTCAGTTTGTAATTACACACTCATTTGTGCTTTATTTGTTTAACATCTTGTTTTCTTCTGGATTTCAGTGGCCAATTCTGGCAAAAAAATAAACAAATATACCATACAAGACCCCCCAATTCAGTATTTCTTGAATGAATGGGAGAGTGAATGAAACATTCCTCGCCGTCCCAGAGTCCTACAGTTTTCTCCCCTTGGTGGGAGGAGAATGTTCTTCTTTGTTTCTCCTCATGCCATCTCGGGACTCTCACGCATTTCCCACAGCTAATCTACATGGTGTTTACAGGTGCCTTCTGAAAACCGCCCACTCGCTGGTTTCTAAACTCAGCTAACTATGTCTCTGAAATGTCAGCCTCTCCGTTAAGTCTCCTTCTCAAAAGAAGCGAGAAATTCAGACAAGGAAAGTTTTCAGTTCCTCAGCTCATCGTGCCAATTGCATAATGAATCTGTGGGTTTGAGTTTATTTCCAAATTTAGACCCATTCTGAGCACAATGGAGGCTTCTACACTCATCCCAGTGGATCTCAAACCCACTTCTGACTTTTAGAGATTACAGATTCTTCTGGGTTTTGACAAGTACTGAGTGGGAACAGAAAGTCCCAGAACACATAGTGGTGTCATTTCTGTTCAGTGACTTTATTCCCTTTTGTCTAGCTGTGATTCTTTATAAACAGCATTCTTTCTGTGCCCATATTTATACTTTTGGGGGTCAAATATTTACCTTAACTTTCAAAGAAGTTATTTTATTTCTGGTTATTCAAAATATGAGAGGGCACAAATTTCCTTAAACTCGCCTTTTAGGCTTTCTTGATATAGAGTTTATTTGGTACTGAGATATAATTGTTATATAACATATTAGTTTCAGGGATACATCATACTCTAGCTATGTATATATAATAAGACAATCACCGTAAGTCCACTTGTTATCGGGGCCCTTTCTGGTGGTACATCGGGTTAAAGTACAGCACTGTGAAGCTATCCACAACCACTGCAGCAAGAGTTAGATCCCTGGCTAGGGAGATGACCCACATGGTGCAGAAAACCTCTCTTGTCTCACCTGTTGCTCCCTTCAGCAGTGTATTTCAGTACATCTGTCTGTTCTGCTCCCCACTTTGTCTCTGGTGAATCCTCTCATCCGCACCTCTGGTCTGTACCTCAGTTCTTGTATGCATGAATAAATAAATCTCTTTTAAAATCCAGTTAATATCATCACAGATAGTTAAAAAAATTTCCCTTATCATGAGAACTTTTGAGATCTACCCTTTAAGTGACTTTAAAATCTGCCAATCGTATTATTAGCTAAGTCATCTCTTTGCTATTGCTGTTCTACAGAAATCATGAATCTTCCCTAAGTTGCCCAGGGAGAAGAGCTTTGAGTTGGATGAAAAATTGATATTCTGACATTGAGACAGACTAACGGTTCAAATAAAGTTCTCAGTCTCTTATCCAAAAACCCTTGGGCCTAGGTGGACTTTAGAGTTCAGGACATTTAGAATTCAGGGCATATCCTGTTCTCACTGTGTGGGGGAAGGTAGTACCCCATAATGAAACACTTTAATATATTAATATTTGCTGCAAAAATGTATTATTATCCTCATAAGATGGGGGTATGTACTGAGTTTAGCCTTGAATCAGCTAGTGTCAGGTTTTGCCACTAATAACTTGTAGTAAATTTCTAAAGAGTTTGGATTTTTAGAGTTTTGGGGACTTTAGGATTACAGAAATTTTAGGGATTTCACTACTTTTTTGGAAATTTCCCTACTGACCTTTAAGATTTGGTGGGAAGAAGTATGGGCCTGGGGAGAGGGAACTGAAAACAGCAAGGACAGATGCCCATTGGAGGAAGACCAGTGATAGCAGCCATTATGGGGGTCTCCACCTAGAGATCAAAAAGCTGGAATCCTTCAAGGGCTTGACCCCTGTCACCCACTGAAATAGCCACCTGATCGAGTGGTACAGTGAGTGCTGAGGAAGTTGTGATTCTATTACTGAAAACAAGCTGTGAAGCTGAAATTTTTCCACAAAGTAAATAATGTTTTCAGTGACTGCTAAAAACCAGGTTATCTTTCCACTAGGAAAGATAACTATACCAAAATTCAATAGAACACAGTATTACAAAATTGCTGCCATACAAAGAAACAATCCAAAATATACAACTAAAGATGAAGAAAATTGTGACTGAAACATATCAGAAAAAAAAAAAAAAAAACCACTCTGTTATGAACTGGATATTGCGAGGTCTGTGTTATCTATTTGCAGTTTGGTATGCTTTCTTACTCAAAGTCACCCTTGATGTTCATGTCTCATTTTGTACTTGTGACTTGTTTTCTACTGTTAGCATTGTACTGTTTTCTTATAGTATAATTATACTCTTTTTCTTACAAAGGACCTCCACACTGTGTTAGCTCCAGATCCTGCAAACTTGACTACAAAGGATTTCCTCTCGATATCACTGTTAGCATAAGTCTTTTATGTTAGTTTTGATCACTTTCTATGAGAGTGAGAGGAGGGGAATGTGCCTGAGGGGGGTTGCTATAGTGGAAGGTAGCCCAATGCCAGCTTCCCATAGGAACACCTGGCATGAGTAACCCTGCCCAAGAGAATGGAAAGATTTGTCGAAGTTTAGACCTTCAGAGAGAAGCCACTGTCTTTGTAAGAAAAGGTGAGGTTGGGGGAGGGGACAGGCTACTCTATGAGGCTTCATCATCTCCTAATTTTCTAGAAGAAATGCAAAGAATTCCAGAGATGGCACAATGAAGGCTTTATGAAGATAATAGAATATGAAACAAATAATTAGAAAGGATTATTTTCAGGAAAACTGTGAAGATAAATTTGGAGCAAGATACTAGGAAGCACATCTTTAGTGAAACTTTAGATATGGAGATAAGGTTTATTCTAGGCAGCCTCATCCTTAGCTTTTCCTTATTTCCTCTCCTAATCCCACCTCTAAAATAATAGATTTCCAAGAAAAATATTTTTTCACTGACTATTTTGCTGGACTTTAGGAGGGAGTATGTGAGGATGCTTGGTTGAAGAGGAAGAGAGAGAGATTTTCTGGAAAGATGGGCTCTGGTGGTTAGCTGCTGGCAGAAGAAATACCCATGAGTTTATAGGTGTTTGGAGGAGAGAAGACAAGCTAATTAGAGCTTAAAATTCTTAAACTTATTCTTTTATTGAACGACAGAAAGCCAGAGGAAAAAAATAAACTGTCAAAATAGACTAGGATACTCTACCCCAACAGGCAAATTCTCCTGACAGCCTGGCTACTCATACACTATTGCTGGGGATGTCAGTCTCCATCACAAGGGCTGCATGCATGAAAACTGGACAGCTGACAATGTTTTCTTTTCTAGGCTCGGTTCAATAATCCAAACAAATTGTCATATATGTATAATGCTTCTAGAGTAAAGTAGTGATGGGTTGCAAGGTGAGGTAGTAGGTGAGCGCAGAGGACACTGATGGGATTTTCTACCTGGAAGACTGTCCGTCTCATTTCTCTTAGAAACCATCCCTTTCTTGTCTGTAAATCTCCTTTGGGAGATGTCACTGTCTTATGACACCTCATCTTTTGGGAAATTGTTGCTTGGCCTATGAGTGAGGCTCTAATCCAACCCTTCCCAACAACTCCCAACAACTAAATAATATCTGGAACAGACACTGTGGCTTCTCTCAGTTGGTGAGAGTTGTATGACCTGCAATTCAGGAAGCAGTTCAGAAAAACCTGTGTGCCATGTTTTTCAAAAAGTCTCTGTTACCAGAGGGACTGACACAAACAAGCAGTAGCTGGGGTCTGAGCACAAATGAGAGCTGGGGGATCAGGCCTTGGGTTCCCAGGTGAACCAGTTATGTGCCTCTCTTGCCTGTTATTTGCTTCTGCACCTATTTTCTTGAACCCAATAACCATGCCCTTCTTAAGTGGGATAGTGCAAAGAGACTTGGTCTCTTGGAACCAACACTACCTGCCTGACATGAAATGTAACTGAAGTATTAGAATGATAGAAAGTTGGGACCTCCTTGCTTCAAACCTGTTCACAAATTAAAACTACCTAGTTTGGCTTCCTGTCTTAAAAAATGGAAGCTACTGAGTATAGTGACTCTTTCTTTGGGATAATTTAATAATTCTTTCCGGGCAGTGAGCAGCACGACAGTTATTTAGAGCAGTGAGGATGAAGGTGTTGGAAAAAAGACATAACGACCTCAGGAAATAAAATAATGTTTTAAAATGAATGTCTGAAATGACTTTGTTTTTTTAAACCTTACTTAGTACGTGCTTCTGGGGGATTAGCTCCCTAGCATTGTTCTTGGTGCTGTGGATAACATCAATCAGCAACACAGACCCAAATCAATACCCTGTAGAGCTTATATAATAGCCTCTTTCTCCCACAGGAAGAAATCAGAAACCTTGTGGGTCATTTGAATGCCAGTTGGCCATGTGCTAATTGATTTGGAAGCACACACACCTTTGTGAGAGGCCAGCTTCATGTGTTCTGCAGAAGGCGAAGGATAAAGGACCCTCCACCCACCTTTCCCACCCAAGACAATATGGCAAAAATGAGTTCCTTATGTTTCTCCATGAAGAACATTCCACAGTACTTTTTCTTGCCTCTGCTAAATTGGACCCTATTTCATCAAATATTTAATGGTAAAAACCTAATATTTTCCACTCCCTTTTTCTCTTGTATATTGTGAAGCACGTTTTTATCCATGTCACTGCCACCACTATTAGCGTCTGTATTTCAAATTCCATCCGTTACCAGTACAATGTGTGGAGTCAGTGTGTCGGTAGGATCCTCGGCATCTTTGTTTTCCTTCTTTGATCTAATCCGGAAGTCACTGTGTTTGTCAAAACACCAGGAGTTGATAAACCAACCCGCCTATAACCCGCCTATTACTGAGGCACAAGGACAACTGTCCAGGGTAGTCAGACTAGGAGCACGGGACCCAGCCCCTCTCCAAATGACGCCCTTGGTTAACAACTTGCACGGGCAAGCAGTTTTTAGAGCTTTTTTTGAGGAAGCAGTTTTTTAAATTTTTTCACAGTGGTATTTATAAGGACTCATTTTAAATCTGAGATGTGATTGGTTGGATTTAGGTCTTGGAATTGTCTGCCCTTAGCAATAAAAACCCTGATAAGGGCCCTCCCTGGTGGTGCAGCGGGTTAAAGCACAGCACAAAGAAGCTTAAGCCACTTCCGCATGAGTTCGATCCCTGCCTGCCCCGGAGGTGACCACATGGCGCGGCAGACCTCTCCTGACCCGCCCGCTGCTCCCCTCAGCAGTGTACTTCATCTATCTGCCTGTTCTGCTCCCGCTCTGTCTCTGGTGAATCCTGTGGCCTGTATCCCAGTTCTGGACGAATAAATAAATCTTAAAAAAACAAACAAACAAAAAACCCTGATAAAAGAAAGTGATACTTTAGCACAAACAGAAAACAACTAGTTGATCCTTAGTCCATTGTTCAAGAGTAACCATTAGTAAATATTGGTTATGCATTTTAAATCTTTGTTTCTATGTGTGTAGGTTTTTTCTTAGGGACCAAACTTCAGTACTGAATTGTAACCTTTCCTTTTCCCTACGGGTATACGTAATGAAGATATCACACCCAGCATTAATATTTCAGATGATTCCGGCTTGAACAATGCTGCTTCAGTTCTTTGTAACCAAATTTGGGGCCTACATCTGGCATAATTTTCCCCACGAATTGTTAAGTCTAAAGATGTGCTAAAGATATTTGAAAATATATATCTGATCTTTCCTCCAAGTATGTCTCCCATTTTGTACTCTCATGGTCCTATTTGAAAGCACCTCTCGCTCTTTCCAATACCTATTATCTATTATTTATCTGTTATTATCTATTTTTTTTCCAATTACATGGGAGAAAAGATGTGCTCACTGGTTAAATTTGAATCCTAGAAAAGTTACCTATACTTGCATTTCCTTTCTGTCTATTGCATTGCCTCTTCATAGTGTTGCATAACTTTTGGGTATTTTAAAATTATCTGGTATTTGATCTTTATAATCCATTCTTACTATACAAAGTTTTCATTTATTTTTCAAACTACAAAAATAATTATACATTTATACAACATATATGAATATATGATATTTATATTAATTTGTAAGTAAATGTTATAGGGTATATATGTTTTTATGTAATTATGCTTATTGACTTTTCCCATTAAAGATTCTGCTTTTATGGTTACTAGTGGTTTATTGTTTCTTTTTCTTTGTTCTTTAATTCTTGATTTTTAATTTTTTAGAGATTTATTTATGCATACAGAACTGGGGTGCAGGCCAGAGGTGCAGGGGCAGTGAGAGGATTCACCAGTGACAGAGTGGGGAGCAGAACAGGCTGACTGACTAAGTACACTGCTGAGGGGAGCAGCAGGTGGGTCAGGAGAGGTCTGCTGCACCATGTGGGTCACCTCCCGGGATGGGAATCAAACTCTTGCTGAAGCAGCTGGCTGGCTTGCAGTGCTACACCACAAGGGAGGCCCGGTTTTTAATTTTTAACCATTAACATTTAATCTAAGTGTATGATACAAATATTTGGATGTAACTAATGATTTTTTTTTCATAGAGTTTGCCATCTCTACCCTTTTACCCCATTGATCTAGAAGGTACTTTGCCATATGACATTAACAATAACAACAACATAAGTAGCAACTAATTATTGATTATTTATTGTATTACAGTTGCTGGGTATTTACAAACATTATTTCATCACTTTGTTACCTTACAAAGTAAGTTCCAGGATTATTTCTACTTTGGATAAGTAGAAGTAGCTTATTCCTACTTCCATACATAAGGAAAGAGATGCTCAGGAAGGCTTGATGACTTGCCCAACCAATGAGAGGGAGATTTGTTGAAATAGAATGCACTAGTAAGGAATAAGAAAAAAACTGGATGCTTTCACTTATAGAAGGAATATAGGGAAGCCAAATATGGGATCAGGGAAAAATTAACAACATTGATAAAAAAAAAAAATCAATACAACAAAACTAACCAGAATAAACAGACAGCTATAATTCAGAGACATTCTGCAGGGAAGGGGGGAGTGGAGAAACCCAAAACACCACAGGAAGATCACAAGGGGCTGAAGTGATGGTGCATGGGGGAATTGGTGGTGGGAATCCTATTGGGGCTACATCTGATGTAAAACATATACAAATAAAGAAATTTTAAAAATTAAGTAGAAGACTCATTTTGAGTTTTTTTTTCATAAAACAAACAAAAATAGAATTCATTGAGTATGACTGCTGGAAACTGTACCTTACCCATCATATTATACTGCTTCCTATGCATTCCAGCTGTTACATGTTCTTTGGTTTTGATTCTGATATGTGTACTCTGTAAAGTGATCTGTCTGTTTTCCTATCCCACAGATCTACTGTTTTAATGATTATAAATTTATATTTTGATAAGTAACAATATTTCATTTTTTCTCGGATCTTCTGAACTATTTCTTTTATCATATACACTTTAGAATCACTTTCTTAAAGAAAAGCCCTCTTGGGTTAAATACATTTATCTTATAATTTTGGAGAATGTTTTTACTGAAATTAAACTGCTTTATCTAGAAATAAAGAATGAGATTTTCTACAGTCAAGTCTTTAAAGAGTTTCTCAGTAAGATTTGTACTTAATTTTATATACTTGTCTAGTTTATTTCCATCTGTGTATTGCCACTGTGATGGAATTTCCCCCCATTATTTTTCCTGACTCAGTGTCTCCCAAAATGTGCTCTGGTGATTCATATGCCTAGGAAATTATCTGGAAAATGTTCCATGGTCTACTCAGGTATGGAAACACCCTCTCAAGCTCTATGTAAGTGTTGTTGGTGAAAACATCTAGAGGAAAGCATGGTGTGAAAGCTTTTCTAGATTTTTGATATAGGAAACTTAATTTTGAAGATTTTTTTTTTTTAGCCACAGAGGGAATACTAGGTTTGAAAATTCAGCTATGTGTGTAGTGTCATTATAAGAATGATTTTTGCCTAATAGAATAAAAAATCTCCATCGTCATAGCTATAGCTGTAGAGGCAGGTAATTAGATGATAATGTGGATGTGTTTCTTCTTTTACACTATTGATGGATTAGATATAATAGAAATCTTAACATTAAACTCATCCTTAATCCCAACAGAAAAATATCTACTTGATTCACCAATTTATTATGCTTTTAGATGTGGGACCCCAGTCCCCCTTGTTCTAGGGAATATTATCTTGGCGCCCAGAGGTCCTGTTCCTCATCTAGGTGTAGGTCATGCACCGGGCCCCCACCAAGAGCAAAAGTCCTGGCGGAGGAACATGCTGGAAAACTAGTATCTGCCGAAAACAGCAAGCGGACACTAGAATAGAGATTATAATAGACTGTCAGGAAAAGTGGAGGCGCCAGGCAATAGCCCCTGGTCACCCCACTCTAGCTTACATCCCAATATGCATCATGCCCCAGACATGTACATTCTCTATGTATTTGTCCCCTTTGTACTTAATTCTAATAAATATGAGGCTGCCTGGACGGGGCTGCACCTTACTTCCGGTGTAGTCCCTCTAGGCTTCTCATTGCTCCTCGTGGACTTTGAATGATCTCAACCCCCTCCACGCCACCCCCACTCTCTCCACCTCCCCACCCCACACCCAACTCACCCCTACACACTACACCCATACCCACAACACATGCGGCAGCCCTCTGAGGCTATATATAGTGTTGGATTCAATGTATTCAAGCTTTACTTAGTTTCTTGCATCCCTATTTAAACAGAGTAATTTTCTCTTGCATCCTTTCCTGTTTCATCCCCTTCCTTCCTTTACTTTCTTCCCTCATCTTTCTTCCCTTTCTCATTTCTTACTGTCCTCTCTCAAGTTGTAGAATCAGTTAAACTAGCTTTATAATATGAATAGACTTCCGTATTTTTTAATGCTCCCAACATCTAGAGTCATTGAAACAGAAAGAATTTTCCCAAAAAGTCAAGTGCTGCAAGCTTTTTTTTTTTTTTTTTCAATAGAGAAAATTCTACATCAACTCTTCAAAGGGTTTCCATGGCGATTTGACTGCTTGGGCTTTATACTGCGAGAGCCAATTTTTGGTAGCTTATATATTCTTTATAAAACATCTATTCCATATATAATTTCAGATCCCCACATAAAGGCATATATTCTTATTATCGAAATTTTCTTATTATCAACACTATCTTCATTATTTGTTCTCTTTTGTTTCAACAAGGACCAAATCTTTATTTTTCTATTAGTCTTCTTGTTCTAAATCATTGATTTCTTCTTTAGTAAATAATAGTTCTTGTTTTTAACTCTCCTTAGGTTTGCTTTTTTTCATTTTAAATAAAAATAGACATAGGAAAGGATGAAAAGCCATAGTTTTTCATTGATTATAATTTTGACCAATCCCCATGGGTTTTGATACTAAATTGACAGCAGTTGTGAAAAAAAGCAAATTGTGCAGACAAATCATTCACAGATCCAGTTGCATCACTACTCTGGTGGCTTTGAGCAAGTTATCTGATCTCTCTATGCCTCAATGTTTTAAGTGTAAAAATGGAAGATTGTAATAAAATTCATTGCAGAACTTTTGAGAGGATTAGGTGAGATAATATTACAAAGTAATTACAGTGATTGACATGTAGTTAATACTAAGTGCAAATTATGGCACATTTGTATTTTTTTCAACAATCTGTTCATATCCTATTTACATTGGATATCAATCTTTAATGAATATATTAATGATTGTTTTAAATGAACTACAGCTAAAGCATTTACCCTGAAGAACTTATGGCACTGTAGCTTTTACAGTATTCAGACAAATGAGAAGTAAATGACATTTATGGAACACGGCGGCTTGGTGACATGTTTCTTAGTTTTCAGAGCTCTAATATGAAGATGCAGGAATATGAACAATTTTCTTTTCTCTGTTCCTGTAATGCCTCCACTATGGTGCAAACCTTAAACCTCTTATTATGCATTTTATCTTTGAAGCATATATGCATGTGTGCACACACATACACACACACATTTGCACACCTATTTGTCTTTTTTCCAAAAAAACAAAAAACAGTCTAATGAAAACAGGAGGAATACATTGTGGCGTTATTAGGTCCTAGATAGATATTCCTAATATTCTTGGATTCATTTTTAAAACAGAAAATGACTTTCCCAGAGGGTTATTAAATATCTTAAAGGAGACCTGGCCTCTAACGCTAATTTCAGGATGCATTTCTCATGAAAACCTAAAAATGATATGGAGGTTAACTGAGAGAGTTGTGAACATTTAACACCCATTTCATTTGCAAGATGGCCAACTTTGTCTAAGCAGCTGTCTTTGAGTGAAATCTCTCTCTCTCTCTCTCTCTTTTTGTTGCTTCTTTGATACCTTCTTCAATGCAAATCTCAATCTTTATGCTCATTTCTAACCACCTGGGGAAAGACTGCTGGGTCTCACCTGCCCTGGATGAATGGAAACCTCAGTGGAGGAGAGTGTGGCTCAGGCTGAAACCACTGGGTTACAATATTAAATTCCCAATAAAAAAATATGGCATATTGGGCCCTCCCTGGTGGCACAGCGGATTAAAGCACTGCATTAAGAAGCTAAAGCCGCTTCCACATGAGTTCGATTCCTGTTTGCCCTGGAGGAGATCCACATGGTGTGGCAGACCTCTCCTGACCCCCCTGCTGCTCCCCTCAGCAGTGTACTTAGTCAATCTGCCTGTTCTGCTCCCCACTCTGTCTCTGGTGAATCTTCTCACCCTCTGCATCTCTGGCCTGTACCCCAGCTCTGTATAAATAAATAAATCTTTAAAAAAATGGCATATTTAAGATATTGTACACAATATTAGCTATTAGCTTTGAACCATCTTTCAGTTAGCAAACAGGCCATGGTTGGCTATTTCTGGAGACTTTAGAAAAAGGATGGAACTTGGAGATCTAACCAGAAAGGTAGAAATGGGCATGTGAATGTGCAAGAGAACCAAGGCAGCTACCACTAGGAGGGAACTGGGGGGCATGTGGAGCCACCTGAGGGGAAACAAAGGGGTTACATGGAGGAAGTGGGTGACACAAAGGGGTTACATGGAGGAAGTGGGAAATGCTACCTTCGCTGAGCCTAAAAAATGCAGGGTACTTCTGCAGAAGTGAAGTCACTCAATTCTCACTCAATTCTCTAAAACAGGAGCTGCCTTAAAGAGGAGAAAATTGGGGCGTATGACCATTAAGCAACTTCGCATAACTTTGTAGGCAAGCTGGATTCTAATCCAAGCTCATTTCTCCACCAAGCATTTCTCTACTTTGGTGCCTAAGACCCTGTGTTCTATAGACACCCTGAAACTAAATCTTGGGCCTAGGAATGTAATTGTAACAAGTTCTTCTGGTAGTGTTTGAAGCCTAGTACCTTAAACATTAGCTCTTCTCAAATATAAATGAGACTATGGATCTCTTAGGGATCATGTGAAATACAGATTCTGAATCAGTGGGTTGGGGTGGGACCTCAATTCTGCATTTCTAACAATCTTCCAGATGAGCCCAAGCTGCTAATCCCTGGGCCATACTTTGAGCAACAAGCTCCTAAACCATGCTGCTCAGAACCTCTTACATGTTGAAGCAAAAGCCTAAATCCCAAGCAGTCAGGGTTCTGTAAGCGGCTAGGTAGGCCTGGACATTCAAAGCACTGTCTGCTGTGGGTTGCTCAGCTGGCTTCTCACCAGGGGAGCAGACTTCAGCTTGCTCATCTGTCAGAGGGAGAAGCCAAGGCCATTGGCAAGCACCTGCTCCAAACCCTCAGGAAGCCAACACTGAATTTAGCCCCACAGCAGCAAAGCTGTGGAGAGACAGGATTTATAACAATTGCCTGCAACCAGAGTCCAGCACAGACCCCAGCACACAGCCTGTAACCAATTCTGCGTCTGCCAAATGGCTGGACCTGGGAAATTGTAAAGAAAATAACTAACCACCAGGAGGTGGGGGCAGGGGGTGTTGCACCTTTTTAATATTAATTTTTAAATCAGCACAAAATTTAGCATCGTCTACTGTGACTTTTAGGTTTTCCTAGTGTGTGGGCTTTTATGGGATTTTGCCTTTATTTGGTAGCATTTCAGATTTAGGGGTTTAATTCTGTTATCTTCTTTCCTTGATCGTAGTACCAAACGCACTGGCTGGTAACTAGTTACTCCACCAGGGAAAAAACATTGCATTTCTCTTTTATGTCAAATAAAGGTTTGGCTCTTTCTGAAAAATTAATCACCCTATCTTTTACACATTTAAGCTCCTTGGTGTTGCATGGGAAATTATCTGTTCCACAAGTGAATAAAACAAAAGCAAGTCTGTATGCCTGGTCCTTAATCTCTCTTAGTTTTCTTCCAATTAGATGCAGCCTTTTTCCAATACTCTAATTAATACTTCCACGTTAAATGTTAGGCCTTAGAAGAGAAAAAAATCATCTGTAATATAGATGCATCAAGCCAAACAAAATTTTCAAGTCCTTGCCCTTAATCTTTCTTTCAATTTTCTGCCATTTAGAAACAATTTTTTCCCCAACACTCTAATGAATGCAAATGATATTCGTGATTAGTTAGTATTATGCTAATCTGAGCCTGGAATTTACCTAAATCTGCATGGTGTTGTCTGAGCACCAGATTGCTTTGGGTTTCTGAGGAAAATTACATTAGCCTGCCAGATGTACAAAACATGATAGAGTAGAAATCTGAGCAAATAATCAAGATTACATTAGTTTTGTTTCTTAATGAACAACTGTTGGCATTAGGGATTACAGACAAATTATGGTTTTCCTCTCTGAGCTCAAGCAGCTAAGCAGCTGTTGTAAAGGTCCCCTTTTCCTGAGTACCCCTAAATAGATTGGGAGCCACTAGGGCAGGGGGAAGCATCTAAAATTTCACATAATTTAATTTGTTCCATTACAAAGTAATCATCACTCCCAGGCCCACAGCTAACCTCCAAATTCCCCCCCTCCCCCCACCGACCTCTCTCTGGAATGCAGGAGCGATTCAAGTGAGTATGGGGGGGGGGCAGAAACTCAATGTGCTTTTTTTCTCTCCCAGCTTGGAAGGATGTGGGGAGGAGGACATTCAAGGGGTCAGCTGCCTCCCAGGCGAACCTACTTTTTGTACCCTTTGGGCCACTTTCCCAAAGGGTGCCTGCCTAATTCCTGCTACTTGGGTGACATAGATGGAATGCTGCTGATAAGGATTCTGTAGGTAACACAGTACATCTGGGCTATAGTCTAATAGGCTGGGTAAACCAAAAACTTGCAGAAACAGCAGCCATCTGAGCTTAGACCCCTGTCCGATGTTATTTGATCTATGTCTGTGAAGTTTTACTATAATGAAGTCCTTGTCCTGCAGTAGCTGTGCAGTGTGTGGTATGGTGCTGGAGCAGTGAGTAGGTAAGGGTGTTTTCATAGCCCATGGCCCTGTTCCTGGACAGTTTTTCTTTATGTCAATCAGCAAAATAGCAGGGCTGTTGGTGTCGATTTTTTGCTCATTTTAAGTGTTCCTACTTCCACCGTGAAGCTTTCTTCTCTGAGTCATTTTCAGGTCAAGCCATGCAGGCGTGCCTGCTTTCTTGCCACTAAGGCCTTTGCATATGTGATCCTTTTGCAGAAACTTTTCTTCTCCCTTCTCTTATTTGCATCTGGAAAAAAATACCCCATGTCCAAGGTGACTTAGGTGCGCTTCTTATGTATTTCATGGCAGGCAATACCTCAACTTCTTGTGCTGTATACTACATGTGACCCCCCATGAAGAAGGGATCAAAGTATGCATTGTAAAATGCCATGTAAATTTGTTGACAGAATGAACAGGTTTAGTGAGCTGAAAGTTCAGTGTTAGTAGGAAGCAAATGGTTTGAGTGTATGTATCCTCATAAAGATGGATAATCTAAGTGACAAGACATTGACTACAAGGTCATCACATGTATGTTTTGTATAGCAGCTAAGGGCCCATCATTTCATGGTCTTATGTATTTATGTTTACAGGTTTTTATGTTTATAAACACAAGTAGCCTATTGCTGGCAAGGAACTTAATGATCGACACTGTCCATTATGCAACAGAATAGTATAGATTCTGCAGCTCTTATGATGATCTAGAATTCAGTGTTGGGATCTGGGATGGACTGTAGATACAAGGTTTGAATAGGAATGAAAAAGGGGAATAGGAAGATGATGTCAGATTAGTCCAAGTTCAATCCTAAATCTCAAAATGCACAACTTTCTGTGTGGTTTCTGAGCTCGAGAGAGGAGGATAGAGAGAAGGAGAATGGGAAAGAAAAAGAAGTAAAGTTTACCGAGTGCCCTCTTCCACCCTCTGTGCTCTCCCAGGGCTTCAGGTTATACTGTCCTTCCTGGACTAGAGTCACAGACTCTACTCTCGGTCACTTGGGGTGGGAAATTTCTTCTCCCCTACTGAGAAAGGGGCTGCTGGAAGGAGGAAGGGCCTTTCCTCTGGAATGGGAACTGCTATCTTCCTTGTCCTGGTTTCCTGGAACTACTGATGCACCTGATATGCTATGTGTGGAACTATCTCTGATGGGTCCTTTGAACACCTATTCATGTCACTACTAGTGACTGATTTACAGTGAGCTTTTAGAACACAACTCATTTCTAAGTTGTATGTGTTTTGGGACATGACTCTATAAAAAGCACAGTGGCTGTTTATTTAAATATTATTAGTATTTAATAGCATACTATTATATTTTTATATGATTTATAAATTGTGTGTTCAAAGCACTAATGATGGGCTGAGAGACTGGAACTTAAGGCAAACTCAATCTCATTTAATAAGTCTTTTAGAAGGAATTCCTGTACAAGGTTCTGGGAGTGGGAGAACAAGTTGAGAGAGGAAAAGTAAAACAAATAAAATATGATCTACTCTCCAGAAACACATCATTGAGTTCAGGGGGAAAAAAGTGATACTAGTGGTATATTAACTAAAATGAGCAGAATTTAAGAGAAATTACTGTAGCCAAACAAATGACTAATGAAGTGTTTGTGCACTCAGTTGAGCTATTCAGTTGATCTGATAGACACTGGCTTGACTAAGAACCATATTCGCTAACCTGTAGACTCTGGGGTCATTTGAGAGTTGGAGGAGTTGTTATTTTATGAATTAATATGTTGTTTTTCCTCATTTGTAGAACTTATTATTAATCAATTTCTTAAAAAGCACTGGGATTACATCTTATTACCAGTAACAGTCAATATTAACATAAAGACTTGCTACATACCAGGCAAAGTATATTCATTTAACCCTCACAAGAATTCTAAAAGCAAATACTACTACCATAAATAATAGTTGAAGACAACAAGGCACAGAGAGTTCAAGCAATTTCTTTAAGTTTACCCAGCTGAGTGGTAGAATATGTGCACCCATTCTATGATCTTAAAAACCCAATTTCTGGTCCCTCCCTGGTGGCGCAGTGTGTTATAAAACAGAACTAAGAAACTAAAGCCACTTCAGCATCGGTTCCATCCCCACCCCCGGAAGTGATCCACATAGCCAGGCAGACCTCTCCTGAACGTCCTTCTGCTCCCCTCAGCAGTGTACTTTGTCAGTTGGCCTGTTCTGCTCTGGTGAATCCTCTCACTGCCCCTGCACCTCTGGCCTGTACCCCAGTTCTGTATGAATAATCTTTTAAACAAATTAAAAAAAAAAAAGCCTAAGTTCTGAAACATGATGCAATTTTGATTCTCCACATAATTGGAAATACTCTTCAAAAGATGTTTATGTATCCTATACCTCCTTCCATTTTAATTTAGCTGCCTTTCAGTTATCTACTTTGTAAAATGCAGATTGATGAATCTACAAAGTTTCAATATTCTAAAGAAAATACTTATTATTCTTAACTTTCTTCCATTCAGACAAAGTACAGTAGACATTATGTTACATAGTACCTAAGATTTCCTTCTGTTAAAAATTTCAGGGTGAAAAAAAATCTTTAGAAAAATCGTTCTCTCCATCTGCTTTGCTCTTTACCAAAAGGCCATCGCTTTAAATTTCCAGTAGTCAATTAAGTGCTAAACATTATATATATCACAGTTTTTCCTCTCAAACTCTTCAATCTCATTCTGTCATCTCATTTGCAAACTAAGTGCCTGCCCTAAACAATACTGCTTCTCTGATGAAGATACAAATTTGATATGTACTGTACAATACAGACTCATCCTAGTGTGCATTTCCTACTTTGCACCCTACCTAATTCCTCTTCCAAGGGCTGCCTAGCCTGGCTTTATCATTCTAGATAGCTCCAAGGAGAAGTGTTCCAGTGGCATATGTTCTACAACAGAGCCACCATCCAAGACCAAGGTTCCCCAAATAGTCACTCTGTTCCAAAGGATATGAAATTCCTTAAAAAGGTGGAGTTCAGGGACCTCCCTGGTGGCGCAGCGGGTTAAAGCACTGCACTGAGAATCTAAAGCTGCTTCCGCACGAGTTCGATTCCCGCCTGCCCCGGAGGTGACCACATGGCGTGGCAGACCTCTCCTGACCCGCCCGCTGCTCCCCTCAGCAGTGTACTTCGTCGATCTGCCTGTTCTGCTCCCCACTCTGCCTCTGGTGAAGCCTCTCACCGCCCCTGAGCCTCTGGCCTGTACCCCAGTTCTGTATGTACAAATAAATAAATCTTAAAAAAAAAAAAAAAGGGGGAGTTCAAGTAAGAAAAGACCTCTTAATATAAGCTTAATATAAGAATCCAAAGAATTTCTGTGTAGATATTGAATTCAACTCAATAGAAAACTTTTGCTTTCCCTTGGTATTTTTCAAACTGTACATAATGACCCTCTAGTGGTTCAAGTTATTAATTTAATTAGTACTTTCACTTAAAAAGGTATAGCAGAATAAAAACTAATAAAGTGAATTTAAGGTATTAAGGAAAGGTTGTTTTATGGACATTTAATTTTCAGTCTATGTATTAATATATGTGTGTGCTAGGTTTGACTGGAGGCCCCGCCCCCAAAGATTGGAAACCGTTGCATTTCGTTCTCTTTCTATAGAGACTCAAAGAAGTAGGCAAGACTCAGTGGTTCAATGGCTTGCTTATGCTTGTGTACCAAGCTAAGGTGATCAAACTGGTCCTTTTGATTCTAAATGATACTGTCATTCCACTGCCTCCAATTGACTCAGGACAAAAGAAAAGAAAACATTAACATCCATTAATATATAGCTGTGGATGATGCTTCTGAATTAACAGAGACAGAGGTGGTGAGAAGCACAAAGAAGGATTCAGACTTCTCTTTCTCTTTACAGACTGTGAAAGTAGAACCAAGGAAGTTACTCCCAGAGTAATGTACAACATGATGACAGTAGTTAACAATACTCTATTGTATACTTGAAATTTGCTGAGAAAACCCTTTAATGTTTTCACAGTACACACACCTCACCCATGTGAGGTGCTAGTGATATTATTGTAATAATCATCCCATAAAACATTTTTATATCCAGTCATCATATTGTGCTCCTTGCATTTACATAATATTGTCAATTGTGTCTCAAAACTGGAAAACGGTAATGAATGAGTGAATGAATGAATCACTAAAGGGTATTCAAGAACTTACTTTCAATATTTCACAAGCCCTTCAGAAGTGTTAGATTCATTCGGGATTAATTTTGTAACTAAATTGTCAAATTTTTTTCTCCTAGCTTTTGGCTAGAATTAATCAGCTCCAGAATCAGTATTCGAAGTTCTTTGATGTCTGGTTAGTTGTGTAAATTTGGATAAATTATTTAAAGCTTCAGAACCTCATCTTCTTCTGCTGTAAGATGGGAATTTAATCTATATTTCAGAGCTGTTGCAAGAACTAATGATAAAATACACACACAAAGTATCTAGCAGAGAACCTACCTGTAAGAATGTTTAATATGTTAATTTGTGAAAACTATAACACACAGTTCAAAAGGTGCAATTTGGATAAGGGACTCTTTCAAGTTATAAAAAGGAAGTTTATAACTTGAAGCTTCAAGTTATAAGTAGAAACTTATTCAAAAAGGACTTTTGAGGACAATACTGAATCAGTTATTTTAACAATCACATAGCCTTAAAGTGCTGCTTATTTGCTGAGAGATTGGGATGCTACTTTCTAGTCTTTGCCTGGGCAGATGGCTTTAGTCAAAATATTTTCAATGCTCGATAATCATCCGCTTTGCCCACTATAGTCCAAGGGCCAAAAGTTTAGAGAATATTAAGCAATACATCAGCAACATTTCCTTACGCCCAGGCTATTGTCTGGAATTTCCTATTAAAAATAAAAAAAAAGGTCACTCTGGTGCAAGCAAATGTTTTCAAAGCACATGATAAAAGAAAGCATAGGTGAAGGAAACAACATCCCAAACCAGAAATGAATGCAGTCGGGCTGCTGTTTCTGAACTGATTGATTGATTTGTTAATTAATTTATGATGGCGCAACAATAATTACAAGCTACTGTTTGTCAGCCAAATCGCTTGTGATGAAGTCAAAGGTTCACATCTGTGTGCGTGTCCCAAGGATCAATGCATCAAATTAGCCCTGTTGGCGTTTGTCCCACTAAAAGCTAACATGTGTCATCAATATTCCAGCATTTGTGTATGTAAACTAATTGATTGAACATTCACCCTACATAAACATGCGGTTTATATTATGTGGGGTACCATTTATAAACATCTTTGGTGCCAAAAAAATGAATAGCCTCACATAAGATAATTAATATCTTATTGGAAAAATAAAATGGCAATTCAATGGTATTCTTTCTATTTATGGATAGAAAAAGCATTTCTGACTCTTCCAGAGTCGTGGTCACTGCTGTATCACATAGTATATACAATTCCACCTATTAGCAAATCTAAGGACATTTTACAGAGGAGAAAGAAGTTTGCATGAGCTTATTCATATCTTATCAATCAGGACAAACTACCCTGTGTTTCTAGAAAATCACAATGGTTTGGGTCCTCCCCGGTGGCGCAATGGGTTAAAGTGCAGCACTACGAGTAGCCACAGTCTCTTTAGCTGCAAGTTTGATCCTCAGCCAAGGAGCTGACCCATATGGCACAGCAGACCTCTCTTGACCTTTCTGCTGATCCCCTCAGCAGTGTATTTTGTCTTTCTACCTGTTCTGCTCCCCGCTCTGTCTCTGGTGAATCATCTCACTGCTCTTCCACCTCTGCCTTGTACCCCAGTTCTGTATGCATAAATAAATACATCTTATTAAAAAAAAAAAGAAAGAAAATCACAATAGCTCTTGTCCACTGCAACACACACCCTAACTTGTTGGACATCTATATAGACCTGCAATGCATATCCTGATACGATGTTATTTATCTCTATGCATTTGTACCTGTAACCTACACAATAACACAGACATTTTAAATCTTATATTCTTCCACCTATTTCTGCCCAAAGCCTAAAGATGAGAAATGCAAATGTATTTCCCTCTCAATAATGTCCATCGGATTAGATGCAAGTGTCACCACTGAACTCTGATGCTTAGTAAGTAAAGTGAAAATGGCTCCTACTTGTCACAGGCTCTGCTCTGGAAAGGAGAACAGTGCCGGGATTGTGATAGTGACAGGAGTGTTTGGGAGCCAAAGGAGTGGTTCACGAGCACTTTTTCCTTCCATATCCCCCAGCACTACTTTGCATTAAAATATATGAAAAGAAGCATAGGCCAAGGAACTCAACAAAAGCAGTTGTGTGGCACTAGTTTCTGTTACGTGTGCAAGACTGTATTCAGAGGGTAGTATCCGGCTGAGAAGGCTCAGATACTTTTCAGGGGCCTCCAGAATATCCTCCAAATTCGCTTTACAATAGTATGGAAGAAAGGGGGTCCAGCCTGGGAAGACTGTACTGCAGAGATGATTGCCCGGGAGCACTGTCAAAGTGCGGTCACAGGAGACAGTGTCTTCAGTTTTTATTCAGACACTAACTTTCAGTGGTTGAAATAGGTCCCAGCACAAATAGCTTCCTTCACTTTAAATATCTCCTCCTTAAAATCAATCAGAAGCAGTTACTTCTAACTGCTTCAAGTGATTCAGTAACTTCTTTCTCACTTTCCCAAAGACCCACGTATCTCCATATTTTACCCATTCCATTTTAGGTTTTTGATTGTCCTCGTATGTCCTCTGAGTACTCACCCAAACATTGAATTTAAAATACCAGTTCCTGATGAGGCCTTTCCCAACATTGCAATGAAGGTACCACACATGGAAAAATAATCAAAACTTTAGAGTGGAAAGTTAATCAATCTTCATAAGTTTTATTTCTTAAAAAAACAAAAAGATATTAAACAGAAATCGCACTTATTCCAAAGCCACTTTGCTTTGGTCATGGACCCCACAAATTATATCAGTCTTTTCCAAATTCTCTAAAAGATTTTAGTCTCTGTGATGAGGGTAGAATTTAGAACCTGGGGGTGCTGGTTGCTGACAGGCTGGGTTCATTTGTATGCTGCCTTAGCACTTAGTAACAACTAGGAACCTGCCGCCTGAAGGGAAGGGTGATTTTCTGCTTTGTTTCTGGGACTTCTTCCCACTCCTCCTCTCAGCTTTAAAATTTTGCTGCTAATTTCATCACAATTCCTACATGCTTCTAGCACATTTAAATTAGATCTTAAAAAGGACAGCCTGGTGATTCCTAACTTGGAATCTGCCTGTAAATTGGAGAGTGACCATCTTGGTGTGATTTAATAACTGTTTATTAAGAGACATTTATGTGTCACGTACGGCTTGGTTCCTAACCTCTCAGGACTTATAACCTTGGTTGCACACCTGAGTGACTAAATAATATATGGTAAACCTCCTAGCCATACATAATAAATGTCAGACAATAGTTTTATTTGTATTCAAAGATAGTAATACAGCTTACATACAACATAAAAACATCAAATATGCTTCGGTGTTTTAATTCAAAGCGATGCTGATATCTGTCTCCTAACAATTTGAAAATAAAAGGAAAAACATCCTATTTATAGCATAATGTGCTGTCTATTACATTATATGATAAGCTAAATCTTTCTTATGAAATACATGTTAAGTGTGAGGTGAAATAAAAACTTCACTAAAGAATTATAATATGGGTCTTCTGTGGTACAAGTGAAAGAGAAAACTTTTATCAAAATCTAAGATTTGAACTTTAAGATGTTGCCGTGATACTTTGGAAATGTTCCTTATTTCATGCCTTCCCATTAAATGTTTCAGAGGAGGTGATGGGCAGCCCAGCTATTGCAGGAGATGTTGGTGATCTGTTAGCTGTGCATTGTTATCTGATGGGTTAAGGACACTGAGTTTATCAGAAGAAAAGTGCAAAGTGCAGCATGTGACCAACATTATCTCTGTTGCCTGGTGGAAATTTACCAATATTGTGCACTCCACTGGCATAATTCTGGAAAGCCTTTCTTCACTTTCGTGTCACACTATCAGATAATAATAATGTGTACCTTTGATTTGTTTTGTATTTTACAGTTTTCAAGTCTTTTATTATGTATTATCTCACTGGAGCCTCATAAGAGCCCCATGAGGTAAGCAGATACCATCAAAACATGAAAATGGAAATGCTCTGCTTGCCAATTTCTTTCCAAAATATTTTTCCCAGATGGTTTATGACTATAGCGAGTCTAATTGTCTCGAGGAAAGATGAATGGAATCACATTTCCAAAGAACTTAGCCACCTCCAATCCTAGAGCTATGCATTTCTCAGATACAGCTCAAGCAAACTGCTGGCCCATAGAACACTGAGCTAGGAGATGAGGTCAGACTTGAGGTTGAAGGAAGTTGAGGGTCAGGCAGGTGCAGAGTAGGCAGTGGCTAAATACCTGACTGCTGGACACAATCAGTGATAACCCAGCATGCTGGGGTAAAGGTGTGGGGACAGTTAAAACCTCAGATTTTGTGCCTTTATGTTCGTTTGCCCCTCTTTCCCTCCCTCCCCCAGTTCCTAATGGAATGCACTTCATCTTAAGCCTAAGAGGCCTGTGGCTCATAAGTACAGTGGTGCTGGTAATGCCTATTTTATTGTACTGTGGTGTAAAAAAAATGAGATGATGGATACAAATTGCTTCCCCAAGTACCTGACAAACTGGAAGCCCTCAAGAATCACTGATTTCTTTTACTTTAAAATCATAGTATTTAATGTTTAAAGTTAAGCTAATGTATAACATTGGCTTTTGAATCTCACAAGGAAATACTTCAAGAGGCTCTGCTTTTAAGAAATCTGCTACATTGTGAATGGAAAGTGGTGAACTCTTAGGATTCACTTAATGCATGCAGTTCCCACCAAAACAAAGAGTTCATATGAATTACAAAAGTCAGTGTGCAGGCCCTCCCTGGTGGTGCAACATGTTAGGACTCAGCAATGTGAGTTCAATCCCCTCCCTGAAGGTGATCCACATGGCGCAGCAGACCTCTCCTATCTCACGCACTGCTCCCCTCAGCAGTGTACTTTGTTGATCTACCTGTTCTGCTCCCCACTCTGGTGAATCCTCTCACTGCCCCTGCACCTCTGGCCTGTACCCCAGTTCTGTATGCATAAATAAATAATATTTTTTTAAAAAGCCAATGTGTCCCATAGGAAAGTATATTTTTTGGAGCACCTACTAAGTGCTCGGGGCTAGGCCTGGATAAATAGCCATAGCTTGTATTAGACCCCTTGGGTATGTATCCTGAACTTGGTATTTACACTGCATTCACCAGGTGCCTCATGGACTCCAACTCATTTATCCTCATGACAGGTTGGAGCGACAAGTAATGAGTATGATTATCTGCACTTTACAGCTGGCTCTACCAGCCGTGAGAGGAGCAAATTCATTTGCCAAAGGCCACCAAATCTACATTTCCCAGGATTCAGCCCTGTGCTCATAAACATATCCATTATGTTATAACCTCAGAAAATGAACACAGTAGTGAGAAGTTTTTTTTTAAATCCCTTCTAAATAAAGTCATTTTTTCTAGAGTTGATGTATTAAAATTTATATTATAACTTGAGAAATGGAGATTGCTACTAAAGCTGTCCATTACATTATATGCTAAATCTGCCCATTGTAAGGCATGCTAAGTGTATGCTGAAATAATAATCATTCATTGAGTATTTTCTATACTACTGGCTCTTTACTAAGCACTCAAAATGCAATAAAGTGAAAGTGCTTAAAGTTAGTGATACATGCAGTGTAACTATATATATCCCTTAACAAAATTCTAGTGTAAAAGAAAAGACAATTTCCATAACGAAGATGCAGTACCTTAAGTGTTTTGTACTTTAAGATGCAACAGAGGAATGTAATTCCCTTTCACTGGCTTAGTACATTTTCACGAGTATGTTTTCCTATATCCAAGTTCTCTTTTTTAGCCCCTCAGATATGTATTACAAATTGTTATATAGAAATTGTTACAAAATAGCAATCTCAGGGAATTAAAAAATGCCTAGTTGTAGTGACTGACATCATTCATCTATGCTCTGGAAATATACTGTAGTTTCAATGACATTGTGAGCATCAGATATCTCTCTTTGTTGACGAGTCTCTAAACTGGAAAATCAACACCAGCTTTCCCATAGATAGAAGAGATAACTCTCCTTGAGAACATGACCCTTTGCTTCCAAAAAAGAACTGGAAAAGAGGATAGACAGGCACTTATGTTCCCTTACTCTCTGATTAAATTAATATCCATCTAATCGCTGTTTATTAACGTAGGATCTGAAGGATACTTTCCCTTATCCAAAGTTTATATGTTGCATTTGTTATGCAAGCATGTAAGTGAAAATAAATCATGGAAAATGAAATAAAAACCATTCCCAGATAAGTATTTTGGAAGAGCAATAATGTCTTCTACTGCATCTTCCATGACTTTCTTATTTCAACATACTAAAAGAGTATTACAACTGAAAATGCTTCAGCACTTAGAAATAAAGGAATAGAGGACATTTAATTTAAAAAGTGCCATCGGTTCATGACAAAATTTGAAATATTAAGAAAATATTAGCATTATTTATAGATATGGAAATCATTTTTTTCACTCAGACACCGTCATCATCATTATCATTATTGTGGTTGTTTTAGTCAGAAATGGTATTTAACAAACTATCAGTCTGTGTGTTCATTGTTTAGGCAATGGTAAGGAGAAGGTTTAGGCAATGGTAATGCTAATGGCTCTTCTGAGAGTAAGAGCACTGAGAAGATGCATAAAGGACCTTTGACAATGAGTGACAAAACCGCCAATGTAACATTTATATATTTACCAACGTAACAGAGAAAACAGACATCATCCCAAGTCTTCATTAATATGATAGATACCCCATGCAAAATATTGGGACATGGGTTTGATTCCAGAATAGAAAGATAGCCTTGAATATTCCAGCCTCTAGTACTCTGCTTGGCACATAGAAAGTTCTTAGCAAATATTTGTAGAATGAAACCTAAGTTTCATAGTTTCTTATTGTAGAAATAAATTCACCGGATAGGCATAAAAACTTCAAGCAACTAGTTGGTTATTTTCTGTACATTGTGTTTTAGCTTCGATTTCATTTCTACATTCAATTTTATTTTGAAAGGAAAATAAAATTTTAAATTAAATAAATACTGAATTTTGACTTTCAGATTTAACATTGCAAGACTGTTAGATTATCGTCAGAATATAAACATCATCATTATCTAAGCTGAGTTGCTCACACATATATTTTAAAATGTTAATTAGACTGTTTAGAACTCTTGCTTAATTAAAAATAAAATGCATTTCAAAACATAGCAGTTGCAGCATTTGCGAAATGCATTAATTCTAGAATTAGGATTTCAGTTACAAATAGTCATTTGTAAGCCTAAGTTCACCTTAACTTCTCAAACACCGTAGAGAAATATTAGTTGTGAAGTCTTTTCAAAGTTGTCATATCTGTATTGACATTTGTCAAGCCACTTAATTAAAATTTGTTCAAAACATAATTTTATTTTTAAAACAAATGATGTTTGTTGCTTAGTAAAAGACAAATTATGTAAAGATAGCTGTTCAATATCTTAACATACCCAGTTTTCAAAAAGAAAATTGTTCTTTCAAGAAAAATTAAAAAAAAAAACCACTATAATTCAGTAAAGTTGTGTTCAACCAAGAATCACCACTTTTGCCTTTGATAATATGAGACCTGGTTAGACTTTTATTTTTCATGACTGTTTAATTGGTTTTTACACAACGGTGAGAATTTAGTCTCAAGCTAGCAATTTGTTTTTCAAATTAATTTTATGGATTAATATTTAAATAATTGCCCTACATGATTAAGGAAAATTTACAAATGTTCTAACCTGGTTCTGATGGGATCAAAGGATTAGACTTAAGAAATTTGAAGAAAAAAATAAGGTCTGACTGCATACATTTTACACTGAAGTTCTAAATAGCTGACAAAGATGGTCTAGTAAGTCTCTCAGAGGGTGTTAAAGAGGCAATTTGAAATAGAATGGAAAGGCCTAAAATTATTTTTTAGATTTTTAGTGTTAAAAAGGAAACCTAGAGCATCATCAATAACCATTAATAAAAGAGTGCTATTTATGTGCTACATCTTTAATACATTCCAAGTGGTATTTTTAAATAATGTGGAAAGGTCATCAACAGAACTCTAAATATAGCTAACCAACTGTAATTTAACCTGCTTGCATGATTTTTCTTCTTGAAAGAAGTTAGATGCAAAATAAAGAAGTGAAAAATATAAGGATGTATAATTTTAAGAACTGCATGTATGTCGATGACATCTAACATAGACTCACAAGACTTTACTCTTTTTGTACTTGTTTATTTTTAGCTGTCTCAATAAAATGTTTTTCTTCCCTCTGTTTTACTAAAACATGCCTATCTAGGAAGGAAAACAGATGTAGAATTGGACAACGACGTCTTGTTTGGGTTTTTTCCCTGTCAAGTAGAATTTATGATCATTGTCACACAATAAGAGAATCTAAGTGAAACAGACAATAAGTCAGGAAGCAATTGCTGGGATACTTTAACACTGTAGCTATGGAATTCAGGATTTGGTTACTAAAATTTCATTTGATTTTAGCAAATAGGAATACAGTATTCTTCCTTACACAAAAACATCAGAGTAATTATAAAAGTAAAAAGAAGCATCAGAGTGAGAGAAGAATCATAATAAACTAGTTTGTAGGAATCTCAAAACACCTTTTAGAAATTTTCCTTAAATCCCAAATGGGAATTAAGGTCAAGAAGTCACATGTACCTTCCTCTCTCCTCCAAATACGACTAATGGTAAGCAATAATTTAACTTAATAAATTAGGTTTCTACAAAGCATCTGCCAGTCCAAGTTTTCCATGACATATTAAATATCAATCTCCTATATATTTTTCCCAAATTAACAAAATTTGCTAAAACTGAATTGTCCTTAATAAGAATCCTACGTATTACTTGTGTAACCTAATGATAAAATACAAAAATAAGCCATGCAAAATAATTTCCTTAATAATTTAGCTCTGAACTTGTCCCTGTACATATTCTGCATTTTGTCAGGCAATAAAAGAAAGCATATTTTTTTAAATGAATAATCAGCTTACACAAATCTTTAACAATAGTACTCACATCATACTTCTCTTGGGAAACTGTGATCTCGGTACAGACTAGAATAAGGAATGATTATCTCACTATACCCAAACTAATTCCACATTTTAAGCAAAAATTTTCAGAGTAGAACTTTTCATTTTTTTCCAACAGAAAAAAAAAATGTTTCACCTCATAAAAATACTGATTTAAAAATTCAGTCCTTAGAGCATCCTAAAATTAAAGTGAAGAAGCTCAGTCACTATTCAAACATCATTTCCAAGCCTTGGTATAGTCACATAAAACAGATCTTTTCATAAACATTTTGCAATATCTTTCTCCAAGTAGCTGCCAGTTATTTTAAGAGTTCATGGCACTTGTATACACACAGTGCTAAACCTAATGAGAGGCACAATCATAAATGCTAATTGTCACTATAGCACTTATAGCACTTGTAAAATGTATTTCAACTGGAATAAAATGGAAATGGAGGGAGAGAGATGGGAAAGAGAGAGACTTCTGTCTCTTCTTGAGGAACGGGCCTTTTTTTTTTTTTTTTTTTTTCTGAAACAGTACTCAAAACAGCAACAAGTAGCAGCGGCAGAAAGTTTTTCTGCAGACTCACACATTTCACACTGATGAAAAAACCCAGAAGAACTGCAGTGCACAGAAGCGGCTCTACACACAGAGCTCTCAGGGAGAGCCTAGGAGCAATAGCATAATACAATGTCTACCTTTCTGGAAACTCAAACACATTCATTAGAAACTTGCCTAACAGTGCCAGAAGCCAGGACTAATCGGAAGGCGCTCTCCTCTGTCTGGCCACTGGGGAAGGTTGACCACCAGGGCTGGCCATACCCCTCCCCAGCTAGGATAAAGTGCCCATTGTCTCAACTGTATTAATTGTGAGAAAACAGCTCTTGCAGTAAGCATAATAATTATCAAAGTAAGCAAGCAGCAGCAGTCAAAATATAAATGAAAGGGCAAAAGAAGAAAAAGGGAAGGAAGGGAGAGAGAAAGAAGGAAAAAGTAAGTACTCTGATGAATTAACGGGAGGATAAATTTGATATTCACACTGGAATGCTTGCCTGCCGAAGCTTTCCCCATTCATGTCACGACTATTGCGTACAAGAGACCATTGTCCACACACCAGAAATCAGTAGATTGAAATTTTTCATGTTGCACTTTTTTGATATTTAAGGTCTTCCTTTCCCAAACTATTACAACTTCTTCCCGCTCAATATTATTTTTAAAGTTCAATCACAGGATTTATCAATGTCCTGCATTTTTATGCTTTTTTCCTCTTTCCCAAATTTGCAGCTGGACAAATATGGGGATTTAAGAAAAAAAAATAAAAACCAGCAACAACAAACCCACACACATTTGCCCGAGCAAAGAAAAATAATGAACTGAATATGCATATCCTCATTAACTAAATTTAATTACGCTGAGTGGCATAGTAATCAGTGGTTGCTCCAGTTACAGTATTCATTGAAAGGGAGGTGGATTCCAAATTAAGGCAAAGCGTGGGGGACAGTCGCATACTGATGAGGGAACCGCACACAAAATGATACAATACACTACCTAAATCATTATTCAGAGAAGCCAAAAGACACAAGTACATTACTCTGTTTTAAGACTAATGCAAGAACAATTAACCAAGAAGGCTCCAGTCTACCACCGACTGCCCCACCTCCATACATTTCACACCAGCCAGCCTGGGGCCGACTACCATTTGCATTTTTTTTTTTTTCTGAAAGTGAATAAAAACTCACACTGCCTTTTTAAAAAAGAAGGCCTTTCCCTGGCCACAATCGCAGGGAAATCCTATCTAGCACACTGGTGTGCGCAGGCACCCAGGCTCCCACAACTTGAGCCTGAACTTTCCGCAGGCAGCGAACTTTATAACACGTGCATGGAACAATAAAGGAGGCGCTCAAAGGGAAAGAGGGCAGGAGGGGTGAAAAAAATGCTATCAGCCAAACTTACCATCCACCAGGTCCTGGCTGACATGTCATAACATAGCTGCCATTTTATGGAGCTGTCCGATGTTTTCCCAGCCATTACGCTGTCAGCAATCTTCATCAGATGCAGCTCAATGGAAGATAAGACACCTAATCAAGGAAACATCGGCGGTGGCTTTCTGGACTACATGTAGGCCAATCCTTATCACACTGCATCATGGGAAAAGCTCCTTTATTAGCAGGAGGAACTACAACCTCACAGATAGAAAGACAAGGATCAGTTCTTTTGCCTTTTTTTTTTTTTTTTTTTTTTTTTGGTCTAAAGGGATTGGTGAAAGTAGCTAGCGTTCTTTGTGTATCATGTGTACAAGAGTTAAGTATCTTGCAAGTGGGCGGCTAACTGCTTTGCTGGGGTATGCAGACTAAAGTTTATTTGCATTCTTCTCTGTTGTATATTGTTTGACATGGTCCATGGTCCTTGCTGAGCAGATGAAGGGAGGGGGGTGGGAGGGAGTGAGGGGAGAGGGAGCTGTAATTGCTCAGAATTAATATCTCCCCCAACAAAGACATAACAGTTTCATTGACACAGTCGGAACATGGTTCAGATGTCACTGCACACACAGGGTGTGCGGGTGTGTGCATGACGCACACCCGCACACACACACACACACAGTGGAACACACAGGTAGCAGCTGCAGCTGGATTCAGCCGAGGTTGCCAAAGGCTACAAACTTCATTCTCATGCTGGACATATGGAAGCAGTTTAACTCTTTGAAATCACCGTTCAAGAAGAGCCCTGCAGTCTGCAAGGTTAAATCAGCCTGGAGGACAGTTTCTCAATCAGACCTGGGGCCTGGTGCTCACTCCCTCCTGAAGATGACCTAGAAAAGTTATTTCCTTCAGGTAGAGAAGACCTTATAAAAATGAGAAGGGCAGGGCAGGGCAGAACAGCCCATAATCCCAACTATACACTTGGCTTCTCTTAGTCCTCTTGGAAGGAGGCTCATTTTCTCCTCAGCCCTAATCATTTTTGCTTCATCCTGTTCTTTGCACTAGATCTTGCAGTCAGCACACACTGAAAGCAGAAACTAATATTTACTGATAAAGCTACTTGCCCTGAATAGCTTTTCTTCTCCAAAGAGTACAAATCCCAACACTTCAAGGAGAATCTTAAATAGTCACTACCTTTAGAAACAGGATAGAACAGCCAGATGGATCCCTGGTCTTTCTTTTGCCAAAATATAAAAAGGCAGGAACATCTTTGCAGGTATTGATTTGGGGTACCCTAGAGCACACCCCCAAAACAAGCAATTCCTCTAACACTATTTTTTTCACTTCTTCAGTGTGTACTGAATGAATTCTCAGCTTAGAATTTACATTTGCTGCAGACTATGTAAAAGGACAAACTCCTATCTGATTCAGTCAAAGGGAAGGGAAAAAATTGCTGTATTACCGGCATTTTCGTTTCTCTGCATGCGGTTTATGTGAGACTGCAAAGGCAACTTGTTTCAGCCTGTGAACTTCAAAGATGAAAAGCAACTGCTGCCGAAGAGCTCCGTCCTTTGGGTATTTTTGTATTCACTGGGGAAACATGTCAGCCACAGTCTCAGACAGGACAGGAGCTTACGGTGGCTGACTCTGGGCTGGCAGCGAAATAACCTGCCCTTCACAGAACCGGCTTATCCTCTTATGGCCCAGGCCTCTGGTTTCTCCCTCCTCCTGTTTGTTTTGTTTATTCTCAGGCGGGTGGGCGGGGGCCTGGAATGCCCCACCCAGGCCTCCACCTTTAACTTGCCCTGCTCTCCATGAACTGTTCCTTTTTTTCCTTCTTGTCTTTCCCTACTGCAGTCTTAGGTCCTTATTTGTAATTCTCTCCCTTTGCCCAATGATAAGAAACCCAGTAAGGCAGTCAGAGTTTCCTATTTTGCTTTTTCTCGGGTAATGGTGGCATTTGTGAATGCCTACTGTGTGCCAGGGAGCCCTCTGAGACCTTGGGGGACCAGAGACTCATGAGACACAGTCCATGTTTCATTCAGCTCACAACCATCTTTGCCCAAAGTCATGACAAGCAGGAGAGACTCCATGGGGGCGTGGGAAGTGGGGGGACAGGAGCAAGGAGATGGAAAGGGTTCAGATAGGTACCTTCCTGCTCTCCAGGGCCACCAGCTCTGAGGTACCTGGTCACTTTCGCTGCTGTTCTCCATTGAAGGGCCCCTCCCAGCAGAACCAGACTTAGGAGGGTACTGACTTGAGAACGCTGCTCAGCCCACCACCACTACTTCTGCCTCTGGGCCCTTTAATGTGCTTGGCACACTGTATGGCAAACACACAGGTGTATCTGCTGGGAGTGTCCATTGGCAGTGGTATGGTGGGGTTACCCCTTTTTGATGAGTTGCTGACTCCGTGGGAAATGAAAGATGACAAAGAAAGCAAGGGAAGGAGGAACCAGTGAGAGGCCTTGGCATTTATACACAAATGTGTGAGCCATAGGAGACAAAGAGGCGGGGCTGGAAGTGATGAATCTCTGCACTTCACTTGCATGGCTGGGAAATGCCAGGGAACAGGAGACCAGGGGCCCCTGACAGAACTTGAAAGACCACAAACTGCCCTGTGCTCGCTCTCTAGCTGCATGTCTTGGGGCTGACCACTTACCATTTGGGAGCCTGTGTTGGTGTTCACGGAAGTGGGACGTCCACACATGCTGACATGGTGTAGAAACTGTAGGGATCCAGCAAGCTGGGCTCACAGAAAGAAGCCAGAGTGAGAAGCCAGCTTGACTGGAGTCACAGCTGAATGAATCTCACCTGATAGGGGTCTAAAGACTAGCAACATGTTGAAAACATCAATTAAACTCAAAAATCACTAATGACTGATGAGGAACATTTGTGGGGAGAATCATGGAGTATTATGCACACTTCCTGAGTGAAATCTCTGCTATGCCCCCAATGTCAGTTTTCTATGTCAACTTCCTTTCTCTACAGGAGAAAGGACTCCCTGACTCCATTCTCCTCTCCCTGCTGCCTCTAGTCTCTTCCCCCATGTTCCGCAACTGACTCCAGAAGACAAAAGTCTGAAATTTATCCCAGAGAATTCACCAACTGCTGCTCGGTGATGCCTGCGAAGCATTTTGAGTTCTCTCATTTGCCAAAAATGTAGGAAGCAGTCAAGCCCTGAAGAAGGGTGATGGGATCAAGAGTTATTACAGAGAACTGAGGCTGGCTCTGGGTGTGGGGGGTCATGGGGAGAGGGGTCAACAATGGCTTCTAGCTTCCAGATTTGGGAGTCCTGGAGAACCCAAAAATGGGGGAAGGGAGGAAAATAACAAGTCTAGTTAACTATAGGAAGTGTGAGTCTCAAGAATCCATTTGAAATACTCAGTTATCCAATCATTTATCCAGATATGGCAGAAAGTTCAGAAAGTTCAGGGGAGCCTCTCATGGGGCTTGGAAAGCACAGAGAATTTGTGGCATGAGAGGTGAAATGGGGCAAAGAAGTATTAAATCATGTTGATTTTTCTGAGGAAAGCAGTGCTGGCTTTCCACCCTCTCTGGGGATTCAGGGGGACCTGAGCTATTTCCCTTTACCCTCAAGTGCCCTCACAGCACGCCACAATCCCCTCAAGTCAGAACACCTGATCTGAGGGCTGCAGAGAAGAGATACATCCAGGCTCTGGGCTGCCAGACTGTCCTGCCCTCATCTGCTTCTCCTGCCAGCATCCATCCACCAGGCTGATCTTCACAGGCTCTGTGTGGCTGTGCTGTCAAAGGGGTGGTCACAGGCACCTCAATGTCCTCTTTGGGAGATCAGCCAACCTCAAACCACAGGCTGATTAGACAGGACCCTGCTCCCCACCACTTGCAGCAGGCTCTCACTGCCTTTCCATTGCTGCTCTGTGACCCCTGGGGTTCCCCAAGGGATTCCTGGGCAGCATCCAGCATGCTGGACAAAAGGCCATTTTTGAGGCGAGTGCAGACTTCTTGTCTTCCCAAGCAAGGAGACTGAGTACCTTATAGGATGGAAACAACTGATCATTAAAGTTGGAGACATAAAGTAATGATCCACCTGCAGTTTTTCCCAGAGGCAGGTATTTTGTTTCTAAAGAAAGATAATTTAATTAAAACCAAGAAAATGAATCTGAGCTTTCCTCAGAACTTGGCTTTTTATTTTCCTTTTTTTGATAAGTGAATCTGGAATTGAAATGTGTTACGTTTTACATTATAGTAATTTTTCTTTAGCAAGTTTCTAAAAGTTGCCACATTTTCTGAACATAAATCTATTTTCCTATTGTTATGTAGCTGTTCATAAGAATGTGCCAAAATTGTGGCTACTGACACGGGGAGATTTCTTTCCTTAGTCTCCTGTGAAAAGCAAGGTTTATTTAATAAGGCAGAAGGGAAAAGATAAATATCAGATGGTTTCACTTATATGCGGAATATAGAGAAACCGAACAAAGGGTCAGGAAAAAGACAAAACTTGCAAGCTGACCATAGATTTGAGACACCGAGTCAATGGGGGAGCGGGGGGGGGGGTGCACCACAGGCTATGGTAATGACTCACAGGTGCTGTGGTGGTGGGAGAACTACAGGGACTACACCTGAGGAGAGAAATCAAATAGCAATGATATAAGAAAATAATTAAAATGAAACAAATTTAAAAAACAAACTTCAACTCAAAAAAGAAATAAATAAAAGTCTTATTGAGGGACTACTTATACAAATGAAATTCCACTCCTTAAAGGTGTTCAGTTCTGGTCCTCCCTGGTGGCGCAGCGGGTTAAAGCACAGCACTGAGAAGCTAAAGCCACTTCATCGTGAGTTCGATCCCCGCCTGCCCCAGGAGGTGACCCACATGGTGCAGCAGGCATCTCCTGACACGCCCACTGCTCCCCTCAGCAGTGTCCTTTGTCAGTCAGCCTATTCTGCTTCCAGCTCTGTGTCTGGTGAAGCCTCTCACCGCCCATGCACCTCTGGCCTGTACCCCAGCTCTGTATGCATAAATAAATAAATCTTTAAAAAAATGATTTTTAGAAAAGGTGTTCAATTCTTTGACTTTTGATAAATGTGTACAAAGACAAACCATTTCTATTGACACAAAATGTTTCTCCTTCTGTAGACTTTGGAAATCACTAAAGTATTTGTTATTTATCATTTTTTCAAGTTTTATTTCCTTTTATTGATTTACTATCATTTACAAAACTATATATATATGTTCACAACTATATATATGTATGTACACACACATATATAACTATATATATGTATGTATGTATGTATTTCAGGGTACTTCTGCACCTCCATATGTGTAAGCCTTGCCTCACTCACCACCAAAGTTCTAGCACCCAACTTGCTATCATGTCACCTCCACTCTACTACCCCCTCCCATCCCCCTCCCTTGGGTAACCAGTGTACTTTGTAGAGTTTGAGAGTTGTTTTTATTGTGACTTGTTAGTTTGATTTGGTTACTTATATTCCACATATGAGAGAAACCTTCTGAGTGTGTTACACTCTTGGCTTGCTTATCATCATCTCAGGTTCCATTCATGTTGTCACAAAAGACTCCATCTGTTAAGGGGAAGGATGTCCTAAAGGAACTCTGCAGAGTCTCATGTACTCCACCCCCTACTCCCGCTTTCTGGACACTATCCCCTATTCCAGTGATTGGAAACTATAACTACCAGCAGTACCAGGAAGAGAAATGCGAGGACCCAAGGGCGGAGCTAGCAGGAATTCTGGGACATTTGGGGTATAAATAGAGCGTGATTGCATTTCTTACTCGCTCGCTTGGGGAGCAGCTCTCCTGACTGCAGTAACTCTGTGTGTTCAGTCATCCTAGCCATAAGGTATTCTAGTTACTTTGTATCCCACTCTCTTTCCCTTGGTTATTTCCTATTCCTTTCCCCTTTTGTAAATAAACCCGTTATTGACCCTTTTCTGCAAACCTGCGGTATAACTGAATTGTGAGCGCTGGTGAGGCCCCACAGACAGGCAACCCAGTCTACTCTGGGCTACCCTGTAACACATCTTTTTAACAGCTGAGTGTTAATCCCTAAAGTATATATACCACTTCTTTATCCAGTCATTTGTAGATGAGGTTGTTTTCATGTCTTAACAATTGTGGATAATGCTGCTATGGACATAGGTATTCATAAATCTTTTTTGAATTTGTGTTTTCATATCCTTTGGATAAATATCTAGGAGAGATACTGCTGGGTTATATATGGTATTTCACAGGAAGTTTAAAAAAAGATTGATATATAATTGGCATATAACATACAGGTTTCAAGAATACAACAAAATAATTCAATGTTTTTATACACTGTGAAATGATTACAGGAAGTGACCACCCATTACCTTACAAAGGTCAATTTTAGGATGCACCCCCCTCGTAACTCTTAACTATATATTACAATATTATTTACTATAATTTCTATGCTTTCTATCATATCTTTACAATTTATTATATAATTGAACCTCTATATCTCTTGCCTCCCTTCACCTGTTCTACCCACCCCCAGGAAGACTTCTGACTTAGACGTTAGGGAAAGAAAAGAAGGTTGTTTTAATAACTCAATTATACCCATATTTCATTGATGCACAGAATCAACTTGGAAAAAAAATGTTTAGTTGATTGTAATGCTATATGCTTGTGTTCTCTTTGAGATCTTTTAATATTTACACATTACACTTCCAAAGGGGAAAATAAAAGTAAGATGAAGGATGCATGGGACCTCCCTGTGCACATTCTTATTTGTAACTTCCTATAAATGCACAATTAGTTCAAAATAAAAAAAGTAATAAAGTAGTTCCAGCAAGATTGTAGAAGAATAAAGGGCTGTTTGCTTCCTCCTCACATATACAACAAAATACTATATAGATAAAAAATGAAAAGAGGAGTGTTGTTCTTATAAGGAAAAGCTACACAGCAGAGAAGGCAGGAAAAACCATAATACAATTTGCTTGGAATGTTACTGGGGCAGTGCCATGAGAGGGAGGGAGGGTGGCTGGGACATGGAGACTTTGTTTCTGTAACTGAAGTGCTCACATTTACATTGGGACTTTAGAACCTGTGGACTGCATGGGGGGTGGAGGTGGGGAGTAGTGGGGAAGCACACAATGAGGAGTGGAAAACAAAGGTGCCTACCACAGGAGAACTATGGGTTTCAGAGGAGTAGAGACCCACAGCTGAACGCCAGGGCAGGAGACAGACACGGAGGAGCGCAGATGTCATATTACAAGAAATTGCCCAAGGAATCAGGGACAGAGGGTGAAACACCCTGCACCTCAGTCACTTAGGGAAATTTGTATCTCCCTTATAACCTCCAGTATGGAGCCATACTCACCCACCCTCCTATGCAGGCAGCTAGAGCTTGAACCAGTAGGAGAGACCTGGGTAGAGAAACTTGTGAGAAGACAACACACGTAGAAGTTCAATACTAAGCTGGCTTCTGTGTTAGTGGAAATACCTGCTCCGCCCTGACCTGGGGCTACCACAGTAACAGTCACCTACTGGGCTTGCTGCCTCTAATCAGTTTACACCATCAAGGTCCTGGCAGCAGCAGCCTCAGGGAAGATTCAAGACATGAATGACATAGGGAGCAGAGCTAACAGACCACCCCCCACTCACCCCCACCCTCGCGCTTCCCAGGAGACTCCCAACCACAGTCCCCTCCACTGGTGCCACAACTCCTGAGAGACCATGACTAACAGAGGGATGCAAGGACAGCATTTTTTTTTTTAAGATTTATTTTATTTATTCGTACAGAACTGGGGTACAGGCCAGAGATGCGGAGGGTGAGAGGATTCACCTGGGACAGAGTGGGGAGCAGAACAGGCAGATCGATGAAGTACACTGCTGAGGGGAGCAGCGGGCGGGTCAGGAGAGGTCTGCCACACCATGTGGATCTTCTCCGGGGCAGGTGGGAATCGAACTCATGCGGAAGTGACTCAAGCTTCTTAGTAAAGTGATTTAACCCGCTGCGCCACAAGGGAGGGCCCGGACAGCAATTTTTTATGGGCAGCACCTCCATACCCAAGAAACACAAGACCCTCCCACTCCCCAACCTGCCTTTGGTGGCCATTGGGACTGCAGCCTCTGCACAGTGGAAAACGTACTGCCCAGCTCACTCTGCTCCTTCCCATACTCCTGGAAAATTACAGGTCATGGAATCTGAAAAACAGAAGTAGACCCTAGTTGAGGGGTATCACCTGGAGGCTTTGGAGAAACTGACTGAAGACCAGTTGTAGAGATTAAGGATTAGCACAGAGATTCCCTCTTCACCACCCCAGTTTAGGCACCTCAGCTCCTTAGGAGACTTGAAGACTTCGCCTATTCTAGTATAGACCTTTTGGGGCCCCACTCCCTGCCTCTAACCTTTTAGCAACATTAGAGCTCCAGTCATCCAGACAGGTACAGAGGCATCAGTCTACAAAGTGACCCCCAGGATACTGGCAAACAACTGAGGATTATAACATGCATCTTGTAAATTGAATAAAAGGCCAACACTTAAAGTTAAGGAAAGGAAGCTGTTTAGCGCAATCCATAATAACTAAAAATGAAGAGACAGAGGAATATATCACAAATGATGGAAAACCCCACCCCCATCCCAGGGGAAAATCAAATTCAGCAGACCTAGGTAATTTACCTAATGAAGAGTTGACAGCAACAGTTCTAATTATGCTTATCAAAATAAAGCACAAAATGAGAATTGCAACAAGGATAGAGAATATGTAAGAAAGCTTCAAAAGGAAGCTTAAAGAATTCTATACTGAACAAACAAGTAAAATAGAAGGACACAACAACAGGCAAAAGGAGCAGCTAATAAAACCATCAAAGTTGACTACAAAACAGTGGAAAACACACAAAAAGACCACAAAGAAAAAAAAGAAATTAAAGAGTAAAAAGTAGTATAAGGGTACCTATGGAGTGACAGCAATAGAAGCAATAACTGCACCATAAGAGTCCCAGGAAAAGATAAAAGAGAGGGAGTTAAAATTTTTATTAAAGAAACAATAGCCAAGCAGCTCCCTAACTTGGGAAAGAGTACAGATATCTTGATCCGAGATTCACAAAAGTTCAAACAAAATAAATACAAGCAAACACATTTCAAGACATACTATAATTACTTGTATAATTAAACTGCTAACAACTAATGATAAAGACAAAAAGCAACCAGAGAAAAATGTCTTTAATAGGAAACCTCTAAAGATTATCTGCAAATTTCTCAGTGAAAAATTGCTGGAGAGAATGGAATGGCATGATATATTTGAAATCCTGAAAGAAGATTTCCAACTATGAATACTTTATCCTATTAGACTTATCAATTGGAATTGAGTGAGGCATAAAGAACTTTATAAACAAACCAAAATTAAAAGAATTCATCACTGGCCTTTCTCCCACATGGTTCAAGGTCTTACAATAAATCCTAAAGGGACTCATAAAATGAAATGAAATTCTATCTAGATGCAGTAAAACATCAAAAACATACAATACAGAGGGGTAGGAGAGTAAAACTGTGGACCATCAGAACAAGTTTGAAATCAGTTCATTCATTAAGTAACAAGTACAGAAGTGTAGACATAAACCTTAGGATAGCCTCAGAACAAAATCCATAGAAGAAACATAAGAAATTGAAATGGGAACCCAAACATAATACAAAAGAAAGACATCAAAGCACAAAGAAGAGAATAAGAGAAAATATAAAGGACCACTGATAAATCATAAAAAATGTACAAAATATATCAAAATGGCAATAAGGACTTATATTTCAATGATCACTGTAACCGTAAATGGTTTGAATTCACCAATTAAAGGGTAAGTGTGTCTGAATAGATTAGAAAACAAACATTCTATTTTCTACAGGGAACTTGTGTAAAGGCAAATACAAGCTTACAGTAAAAATTTGGAAGCTAATTCTACAAGCATATGGTAATCAAAAAAGGCAGTTCTAGGTATACTTACATTAGATAAAACAGATTTCCAGTTAAAAAAAGTAATAACAGGATCTACACAATAAGAACTTGATAAAATAAGAATTATTAACACATTATAAATATATATATACATGTATATATCAGATGATGTAACATCAAAACACAAAAAAAATTACTAATAGAACTAAAGAAGGACATTGATAACAGCATAATAATGACAGTTGTGACATTCCACTCACAACTATGGACACATCAAGAAGACAAAAAATAAGAAACAATACTTAAAGGAGGAGCTAGATCAGATGAGTATAATAGGTACTTACAGAACATTCCACCCCAAAAAGAAGAATTTACATCCTTTTTGAGTGTACATGGAATATTTTCAGTGTTACTCAGAGACAAAAATAAAGATATATAATATATAGAAGGCTGCAAAAGCCATAGTGAGAATAAATCGCAACACAAGAAACAAGAAAAACTCAAATAAACAATTAAATCTACACCTAAAGCAACCTGAAAAAGAACAAACGAAACCAAAGTTAGTGGAAGTAAATAAAAAATAAGAGCATAAATGAATGAAATAAAAAGCTAAAGGATAATGCCAAGGAGCGATAAGATCAAGAACTAGTTCTTCAGAAAGATACACACAAAAATAGATCTTTAGCTAGACTCAAAGAGATGAAGACAGAAAACTGTTTTTCACATGAGTCTCCATGCTCATATAATTTAATTATCTTCTCCTTCCTCTTTCCTTCCTTCCCCTGAACTCTCTTTTCTAGTTCTCTAGCAAAAAACATCCACCCAACATGGGACTCAAACCACAACCTGCATTTAAGGCAGCCTTTCAGCCAGCTGCCCACCTGATTAGTTTGGATCAGTGCAAACCAGACTGTGGACAATGTATTTCAACCGCACTCATCATATAAGTCTTCCATGCAGGCAACATCCCACCATGCTCATTTTATTGGCCTCAAAGGATTCCACTCTACTTGAGGACTTGTTCTCACCTGGGCAAAACCCCAGTATCTAGTCATGCCCTTGAACTCACCATCAGTCTTTGGCCCCTCTTGCTTCCGTATTTCTTTCTTTCTTTCTTTTTTAAAAAGATTTATTTATTTATTCATACAGAACTGGGGTACAGGCCAGAGATGCGGAGGGTGAGAGGATTCACCAGACACAGAGCCGGGAACAGAACAGGCAGATCCACAAAGTACAGCAGCAGGCAGGTCAGGAGAGGTCTGCCTTGCCATGTGGTCACCTCCGGGGCAGGCGGAAATGGAACTCATGCGGAAGTGGCTTTAGCTTCTTAATGCTGTGCTTTAACCTGCTGCACCACCAGGGAGGGCCACTTCTGTATTTCTTTCAGATAAGGCTGTAGTCTCTGAGTTGCATGTCCCCTGCATCTGGAGGAAAATGCTCTTCACTGGAGCTTCACTCTAGTCCTAGCCAAGAACCTCTGGGTCCCTTTAGGAACCACATGTCCCTGCTTTTTTCCTGATCACATCATCTCTACCCATCACTTCCTCTCTAGTCTTACTCTCTATTTACTGATGACCTTCTGCTACCCTCCACCAACCCTACAAGTTTCCCATATTCTCTAACCAACCAGTCAACGCTCCTATGAATGGCCAACCTCACTTCAACCTAGTTCCCAGCCTGTGCTGGTTACACAAGAACATCACTCCAGCAGTCAACTCTCTGCTCTTTCCCCTGCATACATCTCCTCTATGTAGGAGGTCACTTATTCCCATTAACTTTTCAAACATAAACACTCTAGCACCTCTCCTGTCCCAGTGAAATATCAGACAAATTTGGGTTCAGACCCTCTACCGTGAATTTGAAAGTTTCATATGCTACAATGTAGGTAATCCCTCATCAGGGCAACAACTTAAATGCCCCAAACAAATGACTGGATCAAGAAGATGTGGTAGATCTATACAATGGCATACTACTCAGCAATCAAAAAGATAAATTCATACCATTTGCAGCAACTTGGATGGAGCTGGAAGGAATTATGCTCAGTAACACAGGCCAGAGGAAAAAGAAAAATCTTGGATGGTTTCACGTACAGAGGGAATATAGGGAAAACAAACAAAGAGTTTTAAAAAAAAAAAAATAGACAAAACTTGCAGGAAAACCATAGATCTGAGACATAGAGCAGGGGAGTGGGAGAAAGAGGGGACAAGACAGGGTGTGCTCAGTTACTTTCCTCCGACTGTCGCTAAGCAGTAAGAGCCAGCTGCCCTGATGTTCCGTAGCAAGGTGGCTCTCCCTGTTCAGTGATCTCCAGCTGGGTCCTTCACTCACCTGTGTGCCAGCGAACACTCACGCAAGTGTCAGCAAAGTTCACACAGAATCAGATGCAAAGTGCTCTGGGAGTTGATGTGGAGACGAATTTAAAAGTCATCTAAAGAAATACTGGGTGGTGCAGCAGGTTGAGGCACAGCACTGAGAAGTTGAGGCCACTTCCACAAGTGTTCAATCCCCACCTGCCCCGGCGGTGACCCACATGGCATGGCAGACCTCTCCTGACCCGCCCACTGCTCCCCTCAGCAGTGTTCTTCACCAGTCGGCCTGTTGTGCTCCCCACTCTGTCTCTGGTGAATCCTCTCACCGCCCCTGTACCTCTGGCCTGTACCCCAGTTCTGTGTGCATAAATAAAAATCTTTAAAAAAAGAAATATAACCAAGACTCCCTAGTCTCAAATCTCACCTGCTTTATTTCCTATCACACTCTCTTTGTGATTCAATATATAAAAATATTCATGTTTCCAGGGTCCCAAATTTTAGGACAATCCACAGGAATGACAAATAAGTACTTCAATATATGAATTCCATATAAGAATCTCTCCTATCTTTCCTCAACCTTTTCTTCTCAAGTACCTTTCTAGGCATTGAGTGTCATATGACAATGAAATATCCACCCAACATAAGAGTCAAACCCATAACCTTAGGTTAAGAGTCTCATGTTCTACCAACTATGTTAGCTGGTCAGGAAACTACTAAGTACTCGTACTGAATCTTTGACTAAATCTGAGCTCTATATTAGCTGACACCAGAGTTGGGCCATATTGTGGACAAAGTATTTCAACTTTGCAAACCACATTCTATATAGGAATTTCATATAGAAATTCCATACTAGAACCCCATATGATATTAATAAGTGTGTTTCTGATTAATTAGTAATTCCATGTATGATGTTAATAATCTCATGTCTGATGTTACTTTGTTTTCTGGTCAAGACTGAGAAGAACCTAGAAGTTTGGGTGGGTTTGTTTCCCCCCTGGGTTCCTATCAGATAGCATTATGTACTCTCCCTTCATGCTTTCAGAAGGCAGAGAATTAAAAAAAGAAAAAAGAAAGCTGCAGTGAAGTTAGAGTAACATATTGCTATGCAGCCCCTTTCTAAAAAGGCAAATCTTGCCAAAAGGTAGGCAGGTTTTACAACTAAGACTCCTAAGTACACTCAAGGAGTGTACAAGTTTAACTTAGGAATAACACAGATGAACTTGAAACCCCTAAGTCTTGATGGCAAGTAGCTATAGGAGGCTTGGAGTGCCCTCCAGTGTAAAAGTCCTTAGGAAGGAAAACAAAATTCTTAACCACTGTGTCAGTCTCCTACTGTGAGCTCTGTAAGGGCAGGGTTAGCTCTCTGAGACTGCCACCAGGAGACCAATGTCCCTGCCTGCTAGAAGACATTTTCTCCCTCACCCCTCCACACTTCATCCCTGTTCTTCTGCTACATACACTGTTAAACAAGTGGTACCAACAAACTCAGGAAACTGACAAAGGAAAGGAGATAGCCCCAAAGGGTAGCCAATCTGAGAGTGTGTGTGTGTGTGTATTTGTATTTTGAGGAGGGAAGGGAATAGTAAGGAGAAGCATTTCATAGGTTTACTTGCTTTGGCCCAAGAAAAGGAACTGAATACAATAAAAATTCCCATTCATTAGTCATCACTCTTCTAGCAAATATATACATGGCTTACTTGCCATGTGTCAGGCACTGTATTAGGTGCTGGTGAGCAACAAATATACTTCTTGCCCTGGAGTTGCTCATAGCCTGTGAAAGATAATAGACTTTCTCCACAGTTATTCTTATGGTTATCTCTCCTATTCCCAGTTCGTCCTCTTTGGTCAACTAGAAATCTATTCTTTCTCATAAACTTGTCTTTCTAATATTTGAACTTCATTATTACAACATCTCCCATGGAGCAGGGCTATTAGAGAAGCACTGACCACACCACAGAGCAGCCACCCGACACACCTCAAACTGTAGCCAGACTGACCCGGCCTTCACTCAAACTCTGCTGTGTGAAAATGTGATGTACCTCTTCAGAGTTTCAGTCTTCTCTGTAAAACTGGAATAATAACAACACTTAATAATAGAGTCCCCTTACACTACCTATTGTGGCGAACTCACACAATAATGTGCACAAAGTGTTCAATGTAGAAAATACACTTTCCTTTTCAGAAGTTTAAAGATCAAGCTACAGTGCTAATGAAGAATGGGAGGTGGGGGCAGACCATTCAGCCCTCTGCACCTCATCACTAGAGCACCACGGTGAAAGCAAGGTGTGCTGGTAGCTGAGGAGATACCTGCACTGTCCAGCAGGCAGCTTAGATGACCAGAGGCTTAGTAGGACTGATAGTAAAAATACAGACAAGTAATAGAGTGGAAATGCTAAGGATTAGAGCAAGACTGACAAGAAATGAAACGATGACATCAGAAGTGAAATTTTGTGGGGCCCTCCCTGGTGGCGCAATGGAGTAGGATGAAGCACTGCAAGCCAGATGCAGCCATTGCAGTGTGAGTTCCATCCCTCGCCCTGGAGGTGACCCACATGGTGCAGCAGACCTCTCCTGATCTGCCCGCTGCTCCCCTCAGCAGTGTACTTAGTCGATCTGCCTGTTCTGCTCCCCACTCTGTCTCTGGTGAATCCTCTCACTGCCCCTTCACCTCTGGCCTGTACCCCAGTTCTGTATACATAAATAAATCTTTAGAAAAAAAAAAAGAAGTGAAGTTTTGTGGGAGCCAGTGGGACTGCATGGCCATCAAGCAAGCCTGGCGGGAGCCCAGGAATCCAATTCTATTTTTGTCTGTTATTCTTTCTGTCTGTCTGTCTCTCTCTCTCTTCTGGTTTTGGAATCTGTAAAATTGGCCTCGTAAAATGTGCTTGGGAACATTCCTGCCTTTTGAATTCTTTCAGAGAGTGTGAGAAGGATAGGTATTAAATCTCTTGGAAATTTTGGTTGATTTCTCTAGTGAAGCAATTGGGCTCCGGGCTTTTGTTTTCTGGGAAACTTCTGATTACTGCTTTCAATTTTTGTGTTGGTGACTTGTTTAAGTCACCTATTTCTTCCTGATTCAATATGGAAAGTTTACACTATATATTTGTAAATTTCTTCTACATCTTCCAATTTATTAGCACATATATGTATTCACACTTTTCTCTCTATGTCTGTGGCATCTATTGTAAATTCAATGCTTTTATTTCTGATTTTTTCTAAATTAGGATTTTCTCTCTTTTTTTCTTACTGAATTAACCTAAGTGGTTATCAAATTTATTTATCTCTCACAGAACTTTTTTATTGAATTTTTGTATTATCTTTTTGATTTGTATTTATTTCCATTCTAATTTTTATTATTTTCTTCCATCTTTAGACTTTTTGGTTTAACATGCTGTTCTTTTTCTAGTTCATTCAGATGTAAGGTTAGATTGTTTATTTGAGACTTTCCTTTCTTATTCATGTAGATCCATTTTGTTAGCAATGTTCCTCTTAGTACCACTTTTGTGACAATACATAGGTTTTGATTGTTCGTGTCTTCATTTTCACTTGTTTCTAGGTTTTTTTTTTTTTTCAGTTTATCCATTGATTTCTTTGTTGCCCATGAGTTATTCAAACACATGTTGTCTACATGTTTAAGCAGATGCAGCTATGTACTTATCTGATAAATTAGACTTTTAGCAAAAACAGGTAATGAGATAAAGATGGGTACTATATAATGATCAAGGGGCCAATACATCAAGAAGATAGAGCAGTCATTAATATTTATGCATGCAACACAGAAGCACCTAAATATAATAAACCAATATTAACATACCTAATACTAAGGGATTTTGATATCCCATTTACATCAATGGAGAGATCCTCTGGACAGAAAATTAATAAGGAAATAAGTAATGGTCTTAGATAGCATATTAGACCAAATTGACTTAATAAACATATACAGAACATGCTATAGTGAGCCGAATACACATTTTTTCTCAAGTGCACATGGAACATTCCCAAGGATAGATCATATCTTAGAACACAAAACAAGACTCAATAAATATATGAAGATTAAAATAATATCAAACATCTTTTCTGACCACAATGATATGAAGGTAGAAATAAACCACAAAAAGAATACCAGAAAAATGTCAGTGTCTGTTCTGAATATTTAAAAATTCACCAGACCTCTCCTCTTGACAGTACAGCAAGCTAGGGATATTTCTCTTTCCCATTTAATGTTATAATTCTGCTCTCATTATTCCAAGTCCATTTGTGTATGAACCAAAACACAATTTCCCCATTCTATCAAGCTCATTTCCTTTTTACCAAATAGGCATGAGCTAATCCATATTTATAGAAGCATGCATTATAGTAGGCAGACCATAGGATAAATTAACTGGGCTGGGAGTCAGAGGAGGCTCAAGTCAAGTCCTGCTCTACCACTTCCTAGATTTGTCAATCGTATGTGTTACTAAACCTTTCTGAGCTGTGAGACCACACCTGCAAGTGAGTGATAGTATTCTACACCTACTAGCTGCATGAAGTTATTGTGAGATCCAGCTAAGGGAGCTGTGGAGTGCTGCACAATATAAATTTCCTCAGAGAATGGAGTATGAATGAATTCAGTTTGGCTCATCTCTGAGAGGAAGGCAAGGGTGTTACCGGCTGCATTTTAGTTCTCAGGGTTCCAGTGTGGTACAGGAAAAAGGATCTGCTTTTGTTCCCTTCTTACATCACCAAAAAAACTCAATCTCAATCATGACCCTGCTTCTTGCTGTCTCTCAGGGGTCTCTGCAGCTTTGGGCAGGTGCAAGAGTAGAGACTTCAGAGAGGTTTGGATCAACACAGATCCACTTTGTTTTTAATTTATGCATTTTTCCATAATTTCTGTGAATGAAGCAAACATTACAAAAAGAAATCTCTTTCTTCCCCCTCCTTTTAATGACGCCCCCAAGTCAAATCCATTCATAAGGCCCATCTGTACACCCAGGCTCTACACAGGGCAGTTCCCCCATCAATTATTAAGGTCATTGTTTCTGAAGGGACCTATTTCCTCTGCCCATTCTCATTCCAATACAAAGACATGGTGGAGGAGAAAGATGACTCAATACTACTTAGTTTTATGTGATTTGGAGACAACAGGCCAATTTTGCACTAGGCTTTAACATCCATGGCTTAAGATAAAGAGCCCTTTCTCTGATACTGCTACCCGTCAGCATTCTTTCTCTTCCTTCTCCTCCTCTAATTGCCCCACTTGGCTCATCTCAAATCAGACTTGGCTGCGAGAAAATCAACTTCCTATACTTCCAGCAGAATCTCCACAAGTACAGAAGGAATATGGCTGCTAATTTGTTAATCGATGCAGTGACAGAACCTAGACAAAACCCAAATGATGGCAGAAGACCAGCTTCTCCTTGGGCATAACGTCCCAGGTACCTTTATGTAACAGAAGAAATCTAGGCTGAGTCTGGAAACCCTGCTCTGTTCCTAGAACTTCCAGCAAGAGCTGTGTGAATTGGGAGAGCTAACCCCAAATCCCTTTATCTGACCTCCTCATATGTAAAGTGAGGTGGTGAGGAATAACAGTGATGATGCCTACTGTCAGTAAATGATTACACACTCTGTATCAGCGATTGTGCTAAGCTTTTCACATGTGTTGTCTTACTGGTCTTATTGTCACATTTCGACTGGTAAGGAAACTAACACTGAGTACAGAGGAATAGATGTGCTCAGGGTTGTGAAATATGTACCCTTAGAAGTGAGATTAACATCCAGATCTGTCTGCTCCTATGTCTGTGTTGGAAACCTCTGTGTCTGTGATCACAATTTCTTCTCTGAAGACGTCTTTGGCTCTCTCTGACCCAAGTTGAGCAATCATTGTAATAGATACTTTCATTTGTGGCTTTCACTTTGCATGCTTCAAGGTAGATGTTTGCTGACTTGTGTCTCCAATTAGATTCTTATTACATCTTGAGGACAGAGTCTGGGTTACAAGTCCAGAGAACTTAGCATGGTTCTTGAGTAAACAAATAGTCTCTGCACAAAATATTTGAAAGTACTAATTTGACTCTTTTTAGTTTATGTAGTTATGTACTGCCACCCCACAATGAGCCAACCAATCTTCTCTCTTGGGGAAGGGTGGTCAATAAGTTCAGTTCACCAGAGCTACAGGACAATTTTTATGAAATTTATAAAAGAATGTTTAGTTCAGACCACATTATGTTAGTAACACTGTTACATACCCTTCAATATGTTTGGATTTAAAGGTCATACGTTATAAAGAAAAAATATCCAGAAAAATGCATAGTCCAATAAGATATGGAATTCCAATAAAGAATCAAGAGTTACACACAAGTTTTAGAGGACACATTTAAGAGGAACTTAGTGCTTTAGACTACATAAGTAGAGGAATTTATTTCCATACTTGCTACATGGGCTTAAGGAACCAAAAGTAGATAAATCTTTGGTTATTCTAAAAGTGGTTCAACTATGATTATGGATTCATACACACCCACAGTTAATAGTCCCTGCAGTTTAAACAGCAGTGGAACCATTTACACATATGAAACACTCCCCACCCCATCTCCCCCCAAGCACCATGAATGACTTATCAGGGCAAGATTACCTTCCACTAAACAGATTCCATAGCTCCAAGCCTCATATGTGACCACTAGGGAAATTCAGGGTTGAACCAACTTTTAAAAAATAAAAACTAGTCTGAAGCTCACAAAACCACATAATTACGCTGCATCACTTAGTATTTTGAGTGGGTACTTGAAAAACCTGAAACACAGGCTCTGAAAATACCTCAAAATACCTCATAAACAAAGTGCCTTTGCCTCTATAATGTCACTCAAAAATTATTTCCAGGATATAGATACAGGGAAAATGGAAACAGAGAATGGGAGATATATAAAAGTGTGGTGACAATTTTTCCCGATCTAAGTCAATTAACCGTACATTTTCATCTATTGCCATTTTACAATTTTAATAGTAAATTGTCATTTTATTTGTAGAAGTACCCAGTGGTACTGCCACACTGTTCTTTCAGAGTGTCTTTTGGGTGAAAGCTTACCGTCTGTAGAACACCAGTTGTAACCAAAGGACAGAGCTTATAACTAGACTTCCCTGGGCTCTAAGATAGATGTCTGCCATTTGGTTCATAACTGTGCTAACTTGAACTCTGTTAACTTGAAAAAGGGTTGTCTGCCTACCTCAATATTAATCAGAATTTTTTTTTAAAAGATTTATTTATTTGTGCATACAGAACTGGGGTACAGGCCAGAGGCTCAGGGGCGGTGAGAGGATTCACCAGAGACAGAGCAGGGAGCAGAACAGGCAGATCGACGAAGTACACTGCTGAGGGGAGCAGCGGGCGGGTCAGGAGAGGTCTGCCACGCCATGTGGTCACCTCCGGGGCAGGCGGGGATCGAACTCATGCAGAAGTGGCTTTAGCTTCTCAGTGCTGTGCTTCAACCCGCTGCGCCACCAGGGAAGGCCTTAATCAGAATTTTTAAAGCACTGTTAAAAAATCTACTTCTGGCCCTCTCTGGTGGCACAGCAGGTTAAAGTGCAGCACCGCAAGCAATCCACAGCCTCGCAGTGCGAGTTGGATCCCAGGCATGACGTGACCACATGGCATGCAAGACCTCTCCTGTCTTGCTCACTGCTTCCCTCAGCAGTGCACCTTTATTTTTAAAAAATAAAAAATATCTTTTTAAAAAAAGGAAATCCTGCCATTTAAAAAAATCTTTTTTTAAAAAAAGCTTTATTTATTTATGCATACAGAACTGGGTACAGGCCAGAGGTTCAAGGGCGGTGAGAGGATTCACCAGAACAGAGTGGGGAGCAGAACAGGCAGGTCAACGAGGTACACTGCTGAAGGGAGCAGTACACTGCTGAGGGGAGCAGCGGGTGAGACAAGAGAGGTCTGCTGGGCCATGTGGGTTACCTCTGGGGTCAGGGATCGAACTCTTACTGAAGCTGCTATGGCTAGCTTGCAGTGCTGCGCTTGAACCCACTGTGCCACCAGGGAGGGCCAAAAATCTACTTCTTAATAAAAGCCATGATATCCCTACTGCATAGATAACTTGGAGAACAGAGCAGGCGGTGCTATGCGCTATCACTGAGCCTGGCAGCATTTCCACAACCACTAACTCTGCCCTCTCCCTCCCCTGTGTCAGCCTTCTCTAGCAGACAGGGTAGCGCCTTCCCAGGTCTTCTCACATTACTTTGCTTATTGAGAGGACAAAAGTACGTCTGTAGCCAAGTGATCTCGAGTTTCTACACAAACATAGATCCTGCATGGGAACCCGAGGAGAGAGGGGGTTGGGGGTGGGGTGGGGGGGCCGCTGTGACAGACGCAGGAATAAAATTATAATGAATGTTTCATGGAAGCCAACAACCATGGAGAGGAAGAAAGCAGAAATGGAGACACATGTGAGGAGAGGCCAAGATCGGGGGCACACAGGATACCTTACAAAGCAGGGGTGAGGAGTGATGAGGAGAGCAGCCCAGTCAGGGGTCCAGGGCATATTTATAGATGACGGATCTTAAAAAGTTAATTAAAAATATTACCTATACAAAGCAAACTGGATTCAGGATCTTTTGTATATTAAAGCCAGAAAACCACTTTATTATATCTTTTAATCTAAGTAGACAAATGGCACAATATAGATAAGTTAAAAAAAAAAAAAGAAAAAAAGTAAACCTTTTAACAATAATTAGTGATATTGTTTAGGCTTTTAAAAGTTTTTTATACAAAAATGATTGTAGTCTATAGTTTTCTGATTTTCTTTTTTTATTTCTGGCACATCAAGAATAATTTGCCATGTCAGTAAATATATAACTACGTCAACATTCTTATTTTGTATGAATAAGTGAGACCTCATTTCATCTGTCTCCTGCTGGACACACCATGTCCCTTAAACAACACCTTATTAGTTGAACTTTCACTGTGTAACAAACTATCCCCAAACTTCACTGAATAAAATACACTGTTGTTCTTTTTTTAAAAAGATTTATCTATGCATGCAAGAACTGGGGTGCAGGCCAGAGGTGCATGGGTTGTGGGGTGGGGGACAGTGAGAGGATTCACGGGAGACAGAATAAGGAGCAGAACAGGCAGATCTACTGAAATACACTGATGAGGGGAACAGCAGGTGAGACAAGAGAGGTCTGCTGCACCATGTGGGTCACCCCCTTGATGGAATTCATGTTATAGTGGTTGGTAATATCTTGATAGGACTGAGACTTTAATCCCTGCACCATTAGGGAGGCCCAGAAGTACCACTGTTTTGTCTCTTTGAGGAAAACTGGTAAGATTGCCAGGCTCAAATGGCAGGGCCTCTCATTTTCCAGTAGGCTAGCCTGCTTCCTTACTCAGGATCTTAGACACAGACCAACATAAAAGTGACTTTCGAGTCTTTGCTTCTAATACTTGCCAACCTAAGTCAACCCAGATTCAAGGGGTACAGAAAGAGACGCTGTCACTCTGTGGGAGAATCTGCAATGTTACAGTAGAGGAGATGTATATATAAGGTGGACTTAGGGCATCCTCACAATGGCATATTTAATATCCTTTCAAACATCTCCATGCAACATTTTACATTATGTTCATATATGATAATTATAATATATAATGTAATCAACTAGATTTATAATCATAAGAACTCAGTGCCTAGAAAAATGTACAATGTGGTGTACAATAAATATTAATTAAATGACTAAATAAATGAAAGAACAAAACAACATAAATGAATCAACAAAAATATGAGTAAATCAATAATAATACTAATGTTACCATTAAATATATGCTATCAGGCAAAAATATGCCCCTATTTTTAAATTTATAATTTTAAAATTACTCAATTCTGTATAATGGCTACATGGTATGAGTTGTGCATGATATGAATTGTACATAACTATGTGGCCCAAGACAGTGTCTGTCTTGATTTTGATAAGCAGTAGCTGAGCCTGTGCGCTCCTTCCTATGCTGTGGATAAGGGTGCTATACAACTTGGCCCTCCCTGATGGTGCAACAGGTTGAAGCTCAGCACTACAAAGCTAGCCACTGCCACTTCAGCATGAGTTCGGTTCCCAGCCAGGGATGTGACCCACATGGCACAGCAGACCTTTCCTGTCTCACCCACTGATCCCCTCAGCAGTGTACTTCATTGATCTTCCCCACTCTGTCTCTGGTGAGTCCTCTCATTGTACCTCTGGCCCTTACTCCAGTTCTGTATGCATAAATAAATATTTAAAAAAAAACAAGCAAAGATTAAAAAAAAAAGGGGGTACTGCACAAGTTGGATAATAGTTCTGTCATGTGTATTTTTACCTAAATGACAAAATATACCCAAACTGTGCTTTCACAGTTCAAGTGCATGTCACAGGGTGATGTCTGGGCAGTCAACCAGATGCAGACTGTTGGCCTCGGCCTGGCACATGCACATCACTCACACACACGGTACCTCATTTTCATCTCTTATTTGCCCGGGTCACTTGTTACAAGCACAATCTTAAATACTAATGCAAACATATGCAACAAAATACCATGTTGGTCCTGAGACAACTGGTATCTTTCTCAGTTTATCTAGTTCTTGGAAAGAAAACAGAAAATTTTAAATTCCTGTAGAGAATGAATTCAACCAGTGCTCACTGGGCACTCATCAGGCACTGGGCAGCTGTTATGCTGCACATACAGAGATGGACTACATAGAGCACGCTCCACCCCCAAGAGAAATGAAGGATTGCTACTTGAATTTGCAATGATGGACTGGCAGAGAGAAGCAACAAGTGAAGACAAACCTGGTTATAAAGGATCTTGATACACTTTTTTTTCCATTATAATACTTTGACATTCCTAAATCACTGCAGGCATATTACTAAAATATTGTTAGTGAAAAAGTCTATAAACTAAAGGAAAGCTACCCCTTTCTCAGGACCCTCTAATTCCCTTCTCTAATGGGTTAACCTGAAATTTCAGAATTTTCAATCAGACAAAAACATTGCAAAAGCTCATTTTACGAGCATAATTCCTTCTGTAATCACTGGTCACCTTTCCCACTTATGACATTTTCTAAAAAGTGTCCTTCTTACATTAGATAATCTGTCCAGATTGAAGTAAAAAGGGATCACAGAAACTAGACTGGGAAAAACAATCTTAGGTGAGATAGTACAGTTTTGGAATTTGCCAAATTGTTACCTTGTTCTAAGTTTTGTGAAAAGCATTAAAGATACCGTAGCAAAACAGCTGACCACCATAGTCACTCAATACATAGTGACCACTCTTATTACAATTAAAATAATGGCTGTTCTTGAACTATTACTGGCTCTTCCAAGAATAGTATACTATGTCTCGATTAAGAAGTGATGGCAGTTCTTTTCCTGACATTCTTGAGAAAAATGTCCTTTAATGTGTCTGCCCATCAAGGATTACAGCTTTCATAATCTCTGGAACACCACTTGGAAGTCGTCCGTCCATCTAATATAATATCCCCCTTGTCCTCGTCGAGATGTGGGGCTGGTCATTTGAATAGAGACAGGGTGTGAGTGTCAGGACTGTATTTCTTTTCCAACTCTAAAATCTAATTTCCTCAGAACTGTGTTTAACAGTTCTACGTTTACAGCTCAAGTTCCTGGCGTCCCATCCGCTCACATATACTACATCACTTAGGTAATGCTTGGAAAGTACTTTGAAGGAAATGGGCCCAGAAGTGCTAAGTGGAATTACATGATAGGAGCCGACAGTGGGGAGCCACAGGAATAGATAAAATCTCCTGCCTGAACTATATTTCATTTTCTCTGGTAGATTTTATGGAACTCTCATATGTTACACTGGAAATAAAGCAGGAAGTCACATTTTATGAGTAATATGTATGTTGAGTATTGAGAAAAAAAAACAAAGTAATGGAACAGAATATCTGCACTCATTTGGGTATAATAAAAAGTCAGTTAGAAATTAAGGGTTAACCAGTTTCCATTATGTGATATTTTATATTTATATTTGCAGTCTTCCCCTCCCCCCCACTCCAACACACACACACACACACACACACACACACACACACACACACACACACACAAAACCAGAAAGAAATGAAGATAGAAGAAGGTTAAAACACTGAGGGAAGAGTTTTGGGGAATGTTCAGAATTAGTGGTTCTAGAGGGTTTGAAAGATAGTTTACATGAAAATATTTACTCATTCCCTCATTTGTTCATATTAAAGTCTAGTTAAATACTCTCACACAAAAGCTAGTGCTGAAATAGATACTGGTGGAGAGAGCACTGGGATATGGTATATAGAGGTCAGATGAATTGTGTCCTTGGAGAATATGGGGAAGGGAGTCCTCAGGCAATTCAGGAAAGTTTCCCTTGAGAAAGTGCTATCTTAACGGTCAAAAGGGTGAGTGCTCTCTAGGTAAGGACGGGGACGAAGAGATTTCCTGGAAGAGTCTAGAAGAGCAGTATTCATGGAGGTAGAAAGGCAGTAATAAGTATACAGAGGCGTGACAGGCAAGGGAGGAGAGCGGATGGCAAGGTTTAACAATTTGGAACACATGATGTCACCTGAGTGGAATGTAGAGGATTGACCAGAGAAAGAGCTAGCTGTAATTTTGCAGTACCTTATATGTGTGCTAATACATGTGTTTTCTCCATTCTTTGTAGAAAGAATATGCTAACATATTTGTGGACATGATGTGTTCTTTCCATTAAATTCAGAAAATAGATCCAATGAAATCCTGAAGACACAAGATGAACATAAAAAGACCCCAATGGCCCAGTGCTCATCATGTAGTTTGGCATAAGTATTCTTCAACACACCTTGTCATTCATTCCCTTTCACCATTTGTTACTCTGTGGGTGCCATACACAATATATCACCTGTAAGATCAAGAGCAGTTAGATACTGAGGAAAGTTCTAGCTTAGATTTCCTAGGCTCAACTCCCAAATCCCATAAATACTAGTTCTGTGACTGGGATGAGTTTCCTGTTCTCTAAAATGGGAGTCTGCACAGTTCAGTCTCACAAAGCTGTTTTGTAGATTAAGTGAGACAATGCAGGTCCAGCACTCAGTGGAGAACTGGGAAGTCATAAGTGCTTGGGGAATGGTAAACTGTTGGGATGGGACATCTTTGTTCCACTGAAGATGTGTGTGGCTCCTCAGAGGAGGATACTATCACTGCTGCTTACACCTATTCTGGGGGTGCTCTCTGTGCTTTGTGAGATGAGAACAGGTAAAATTTGGAGACGCTGTTCATCATCTTCTGAGGACCATTGTCACCATCCCATCCATATCGATGGAGAAAGTTACAGCTTACAAGTGTCTTTCAGGTGCATCTAAGTGAACATGAACCAGTGGGAGAGCAAACGCTAGGTCATACAGCCCACACACGATGTTTGTCAGGAAATAAACTGATGATTTTTTAAAAATAAAGTTAAGTGGAGGAAAGCACTTCCTCCTCCTTCCGAATGCAAGCGTGATGTATATATTTTGCTTCTGAGAGCCTCCCCCTAACCTCATCTCTATTCTCTCAACATTGATAAATCAGATGAGGAGACAGAAGGGTTCAGGAAGATGAAGTTCAAGAATATAAATGAAACAGATGGATGACCTGACATGTGTGAATATATTGAGAAAATATTTTAACTTCTGGCAAAGAAATAGGACTGAATCACTGATTGGTATATGGAAAAGTAAGCAATTTAAAAATCATGGCAATTATTAACTCCAGAGAATATAAAAAGTTGTTGAAGAAAGGAAATGTAGTTGTAATATAGCTTGTGACTCAGTTGTGAGAAAATATGCAACTAGTTATATTAATGTAAAGTATGTATCTATCAAACTGAGAGAATATGAAAAGTGTATATGTATGAGTCAGAAAAGCAGGAGAGGGCAAAAGTCAAGGTAAGAATGTTAAATATTAACAGTCCAAACAGGACACTTTCCCACTTATAATAACCACATTTGTAAGTCCAGAGGTCAACACCAAAGAAACTGCTATGAGAGCTGAAAAATGGCTGCTTCTGGGACAGAAGCATGGGCAGAAGTTACTATTTTCCACAATCAATGTTGTCAATTATAATTTTTTATTAAAAATGATGTATGTGTATGAATGTAATAAAACAAACATTAGATATTTGAAAAGGCGTGAAGAGAATGTTGTTCAGTTGGGTGTTTGAATCAAGGACTGTGCCAGATATGAGAACAAGGGATTTTGGCTGCATCTGTTATGCAGGGAACATAAGAAAAAGAGGCATATTTTTAAGCAAAGGGATGATATGATCAGATTGTTCTCTGGAAAAATAAGTCTTTAAATATAAATATGTATATGTGTGTGTGTTTATGTACATATGAATGGGATAAAAGATAACCTTGCAGGAAGTAAGGCGAGTTTTAAAAAATGGAGGCCAGCTTGCCAGTGCTTGTAATAGACCTGACAGGCCAGGATGACTTCCAGAATCAAAGCAGTGGATGTGGCCATTGAGAGACAACCTTGGGCTTGGGTGGTGTGTCTTACCTGCATGGGAAATGGGGAGGGCAATGTAGAAACTCTTGAGGCTCTCTTGGCTTACAAATTAGATGGCTGATGGTGATGGTGGCATTAGCCAATGGAGAGGAGAGGCAGAGGGGAGACTGGTCTCTAGAGAGGAGGCCAGATGGAAAAAAAATGGTGCATTTTTTTTTTATACACATCTGACATGCCTGAGGGATGTCCAGAGGAAGAACTGGTAAAGGTTAAGCAGGAGACCAGGATGGAGACAAGATTGGAAGGTGGAGATTTGAAAGCCCGATATGTACGTGGTGGTCATAGCCTTGGGAATTCATGACACTGCCCAAGAATACCCTGTGATATAAGTCAGGGCAAAAAAGACCTATTGTGAGAAATAAAATTTTGAAGAAATAATTCACTGAGCATGGTAAAACAAAGGAAGGTAAACAGAGCAATAGAACTAGGAGAGAGTGACAGCACTAAAGTGTTTTGAGAATTTTGTGTACTTATGTGTATTGTATATATAATATATAATTGTATATCAGTGTGTGTGTGTGTATGTTTATATGGAATAAAAGGTAAGCCTGGAGGGAACGAAAAGTGTTTTAGAAATACAGGTTTTTGGGGGCTCTCGCTGGTGGCACAATGAGTTAAAGCATCACATTATGAAGCTCTCTGAAGCCACTGCAGCTCGAGTTCAATCCCCTGCCGGGGAGCCAACCCACATGGCATGGCAGACCTCTCCTGACCCGTCCGCTGCTCCCCTCAGCAGTGTCCTTCGTCCATCTGCCTGTTCTGCTCCCCACTCTGTCTCAGGTGAAGCCTCTCACCCACTACACCTCTGGCCTGTACCCCGGTTGTGTAAGCATAATAAATAAATATTTAAAAATTTTTTTAAAATAATAAATAAAGGTTTCTGACAAGGTGAGTTTCACCAAGTCAAAACCCTGAGGCATATGCAGTGAGGGAAGGGTCACCACAGAAGCTTACTCATTTGAAAGTTGATTAAGTAGACACAGAAAGGACAGCAACATCTTCAGTTAATTTGGTAGAAAAGGGAAGTGGGGGAATAGGGAATAACAGCAAAGCTGCCACATTCTGCAGATCTGCTGGCTCCACGTGGCTCAGAGCATGTTGCAACCATGATACTCTGCAGGGTGACACATTACCCAAGACAGGCTGGCTATTAAATGGGGGGTTATTAAATTGGAAGTAAGAAAAGTTAGTTGTCCTTCTCTGGTGGCGGCTAAAAAGAGATGTCCCTGACAGATGAGCCGTCATGCTTCCAACACAGTCTGAGTGACTGAAGTCACACAGAGAAAAATAGAGACAGGCGCTACCACAGAATTCTCTGGAGCTGCCCCGCAGCCCCCTGGCCCTGGTACTCTGGCCCTGTTGCTCGGCCCTTGGACTTTAGTTCTCAGGGTCATCTTGGGATCTTTCCAGTCTACCCCTCTTTTTGCTCAAATTCATTCAGGTTGTTTCATTTTGTCATTTACCACCAACCTCAATAAAAGTTCTGATAGATAAAAACCGGAAGGAAAAGCAGGCCCGGGGATGATGGACAGAGAGGAGATTGGGGTAGACAGGAAGACAGACAGACAGCTAGAGTTACTCAGGGAAGTAAGCACTGCTTGAAAGCACAGGGAAATATGAAGAAAATGGAAATGTTGAACACATGATAAAAGGACAGAGGGTAGCTGGTGGGGATTTCAGAGAACGAAGGCTGAATGAGCACTGTGAGCTGGGTGATGGACTAGCCCCCCGGGAAACAGAAAACAAGTTCAAAAGCAGTTACATGTGTAGAGAAGAAGACCGAAGCAACTCTTCTGGGCTACATTTTCCCCCCGGGGAAGAGAGAGGAAAGGTCATTTGTGAAATGTGAGGGATAAAGGAATCTGAGCAGTAGAAATAGTATTAAGACATTGTTGACAGTTGTGAGTATAAGAGGCATCTACAATTTTTAGTTTCCTCACCTGTTAATATCATACCCTGGAGCACCACGTAGAAATGTTTGTGAAAATTGTCATTTATGAAATTAGGTGTGCGGTGCTATATGTATAGTCTGTTCATTTTCAACAAGATGGAGGGCACGTCCATAGCCAATTCTCAGTTATCTAGAGCAGAGGTTGACAAACTTTTTCAGCACAGAGAGTACATATTTTAGACTTTGTGGATCATATGGTCTTTATGGGTACAGCATGGAAAACAGTCATAGACAATATGCATTTAGAATTCATTTGAATGGGCAAAGGGGCATACTAAGAAAACTTTATTTTTCAAAAATAAGTCTCTGACACAACCCAATTCAAAAATGGGTGAAGAACTTGGCCAAGCATTTCTGAAAATTTAATTAATTAATTAATTAATTAATAGACAAATGATTAATGTACATGAAAAGTTCAGTGTTATAAATCAGTAGGAAAATGTAAATCAGAACCACATTGAGGTACCATCTCACACCCTTCACAAGGACTACAATCAAAAGTAGCCCCCCCAAACCAGAAAAGAACAAGTGATGATGAGAATGTGGAAAAACTAGAACTTGGAGCAGTGTTGGTGGGTTGTAAGGCAGTTCAGTCCTGTGGGAAAGTGAATGGCCACTCTTCAAAATGGCCATTTTGAACATATGATTTAACAACCCCATTTCCAGGGATATGCCTGAAAGAGCTGAAAGTAGTATCTTGAAGAGATATTTGTGTTCCTTTATTTACAGTACTGCCATTCACAAAGCAAAAGTTAGAAGCAACCCAAATGTCCATCAGCAGATGAACGGATAAACAAAATGTAGTATAAACACACAATGGAATATTGTCTAGGCAGCCAGTGCTGTAAAGACAGGGCATTTCCTCAGTCTTTCTGTCTCCAGGATTTTACCTTGTGAGTGTCAAATCATAGATAGCTCAATATATAGTCACTAAACTGAGCAGTAGCTTTTGCACAGCAAACTCATAAAGAGTTAAGACTAGAATCAATCATAGAGGGGAGAGAGAAGGAAAGAAGTAACAAACATCATTTCTGTCAGAGGAAAATTGGTTTCAATAACACCACAGCTGTCCCCCAGAAGTAAAAGTTCCAGTTGCCTGTAGTGAGAGCACCCATGTCCTAGCCTCGGACTAGTCCTATGTGTATTTTCCTCCACAAAGCTGTTGTGCTCTCAGTGCTGGCTTTTTAAAAAATGTACCTGGGCCTCCCTTGTGGTGCAAGGGGTTAGGTCTCAGCACTATGAAGCTACCTGCAGCCACTGAGGCATGAGTTCTATCTCCAACCAGGGAGCTACCCACATGGCGTGGCAGACCTCTCCTGTCTCACCCTCTGCTCCCCTCAGCAGTGTACTTTGTCAATCTGCCTGTTCTGCTCCCCACTCTGTCTCCTCTCACAGACATGAATAAATAAATGCATGAATAAATAAATCTTTAAAAATATATATGTGCATCAATGTCAGAAAATCTTACCACAATGTTTCCAACTGTCCTGCTGGGCATAAACAAAGAGAACAAAGTACTGGTGAGCTAAACTTCACATTACAAACCTCCTCTATAGCACAGATTACCTGCGGTGGTTGGGTTGCTGAGGGGAATAACTTCATATTTAAGGCAAAACCATTGGTGGTTATCATCTTCAGGGATGGCATCTGTGTCCACCCACTCATGTGAGGCTTCCCAATGCTCTTTGGACTGACTAACACAGTAGTTTTATCAAACTCATTTTGTTCAAGGACACTTGTCCCTGGAGTTTGGAAAAGACTATAGTAAAAAACAGAGGATGAATTAAGGTCACCAAATTATCAAGGGGCATCATAAAGGGATTTCTGAGGCTTCAGTACTAAGGCCCAGTCCTTAGCCTTCCTCTCAGAAAGCCAAATCCCTGTTGGGAAACTGGCGAATTCACAAATCTATTTCCAAAGTCGAAACCACTTCATATTTTATAAGGCTAAATGCTGAAAGTGAAGATTTGATTGTTGGCTCTGTAAAAATAGGAACGGAAGAAAAGGGACAAAAATGTGACTTTTCAGGTAAGACCTTTATCGTAATCAGGTACATTGTACAACTCCAGGCGAGAAACAAAGCAAGCTTTGTGTAGATCCCTCTGCAGGTCGTTCTAATACTGTGATGGGATCAAAGGATTCAGGGAAATAGTTTTTGTGTGCTGTGGAAAAGAAAGAGCAATTCATGAGAGCTGTAAACGGGGGTTTTGCTCTGAGGTGCACCCAGCTTGGCCTAGCTCGGCCAGCGGTCATGTTACACCTTAAGGAGAGGAGGCCTGCGGGAGTTGGAACCTATGGGAGGCTAAGGTCTCCTCTGGTCTATCAACCATTGACAGGAGGACGAAGCAGCTTCTACCTGAAAACATAACCAGAGCCAGAGTCCAAAAGACTCCCGTCCAGCATTAATTGGGCTGGGAAGCCAATGAGAGTTACTGGAGATGAGACACTAACCTGTCTGTTCTCTGAGGAAAATCCAGTGGAGAGCACCGTCCACCCGACAGCCACTAGCCAAAGCAGCTACAAAAAGACTGGAAAAGTGTTAGTGAGAAGTGAGGTATGCTGAAACTTGACAGACACCCTGACTTGAAAAATTGTGTCTATGAAAAAAGAAATGTAAATATCTCAATAATTTTTGTCTTGACTATAAGCTTGGATATAATGGGCTAAGTAAATCCATAGGGTTGATTTTGCCTGCTTCTGTTTACTTTTTGAAAGGTATGACTTTAGGAAATTAAAATTATATATATGACTGACATGTAATTTCTTTAAAGTATGCTATGTTGGATAATGCAGTCTGAATGGCTCTGACATTCTCATTTCCATTTTGGTAATGGATAAAGGACAGACCATAATAGAGACGAAAGTTCTAGTGAACTGAAGTATGTATGGACCGAAAGCTCCTGGTTTGAGATTGCAAATTCCTATGGTTTGAGGTAGTTAATTCCTAATTCCTCTGATGGCAAGGATCCATCTTACTCCCTTCCTTGCCATGGAGACTTGTGTCTGATTAACATTGTGTGCCCAGCACCAAGTCTGGCACAGAGCCCCCTGCATTTGTCCAAGGAAGGGGTGTGGCTGGCTGGATGAATGACTGAGTTCATTTTGCAGGGATTTTCCTCTACCCTCCCTCTCTAGCCCTGCCTTCAATTTATGAAGAGAGAAATTTGAAAATGAACATACAGTTACAATTCTATTGATTTACTGCAAACCAAGTTTGGGAGAATATTGTGAAGGAATGACTGAAAAATACAGGGATAAGCGTATCGGCTCTTTTAGGGCTCTGTCATCCTTTGTCAGAGCGACTGTCTCTGGAATGACAGAGTCCCAAGCCCTGGTTCTTGTGCAGTTTCACCAACACTAGCCTGAAGTGACTTAAAACTACAAGAGTTTGTTTTCCTTTCCTTTCCTTTTGTTTTTGTGTTAAAGGTAGATGAGGGGTTGTGGGGAGAGTATTTCAAGTAGTGCAAAGAGCCATCACAAAGTGTGAGAGGTAAGAGAACATGTAGGATAGTCAGGAAGTTGTTCTGTGTAGCCAAGATGCACCCTTATAAGTGAGCTAGATAGTTGAAGAGACACTCAATCATAAAGAATTTTCTTACAGACAACTTTTCTTTTCTGTTAAACAAAAATGCTACTCTTTGCCCCAACATCCTCTTCAGGTGAGGATCAAATAAGGAAATGTATCCCAAATCTCATGTATCCAAATTCATGCCATTTAGTGTTAAGATTCTTTTGAACAAAAACTGAAAGAATGTAAGGTTTCCCTCTGAAGAGGTGATTCCCAAGACTGGCTGGAATCCATCAAACTCTACCAGTCAGTCAAGAATTCTGTGGATGGTCACTCAGAGTCTACCCTCCTTGCTAGGTACTGAAAGGCTGGAACATAATCAGAGATACGTTCACTTCATAGATGGTGAAGCTGAAGGAGCTCTAGGAATCATTCTTCTATACCCTTTTATGTGAATAAGGAACAGGAGAGGCCAGGAGAATAAGGCTTAGAGACTTATTTAGAGCTGAAAATACTGATAATATTGTAAAGCTGTTACTGAGGAGGAATTCTGGTTTGAGTGACTTGGACCTGAAGAAAGTATATTCCAGATGGTAAACAAGTGGCCTAAGGCAGAAGACTGAGGCCTTAAAAAACAACAACAACAAAAAACTGCTTCAGAGAGTCTAAGAAAATAACTACTAGCACAAGGTGTAATGCTATGCAGGCAGTCTGTCACAGAGCACTCGAAACTTGCAGTAGTTTATTGGAGAAACTAAAGGGCCATGAATCAGTAAATTACAGTTGTGAGAAAGCTGAAGTACTTCCTTTTAAGGCTGAAGGATAAAGACAGCCCAGATGGAATGAACTTGTCTGTAACAATTAAAAGAGTTCTTGGATGGTTAAGAAGTGAATGTGGAAATGTAAAACCAGAACTCTCAGTAGGTAGCTATGTGCCTGGTAACAGAATTGAGGTGGTGAGACTGGATGTGACTGAGCTTCAGACAGCTGCCTCATGCCTCGGGATGGGAGTGGGAGGGAAAGCACAGAGCTGAAGCCCCAGAAGGCCCCGGTAGTGGGAAATGGATAGGGCACAACATTTGGAGAATGAAACCTTGGCATCTCAGTGGAGGCTACAGAACCTCCAAAGTCACAGTGAACTTCAATAAAGAGACTAAAGTTGACAAAATTTTCAACCATGGAATGATCTTGCAGTACAGTGTTTCTCAACCATGGGTGCCGGAGAGGGTCTGGCTGCCTTCCAATCAGAAAGGGAACCAAAGAAAATGACAGACTTTTCAATTTTATAGGATTAGGGGGGAAATGATTATTTTTAACAAGCTCTGAGGTAATTCATTTGTGCAAAGAAACTGTTAATCATTTGTTTAGTCCATCCGCCAGTAACTTTAACTTATAGAGGGCAAGGGTGAGGTTAAGTGCCTTGCCCAGAGCTACTTCATAGCAAAGGAAGAACAGAATCTGATTCTGTAATTCTAAAAGTCTTCTTTCCTTAATGACAACATCTCTTTAAATTTCTATTTGGGGGCCCTCCTTGGTGGCGCAGCGGGTTAAAGCACAGCACAAAATTTCTATCTGGGCTATCCTGGTTAGCTCTAGTTGAGTAACACCCCACCCCAAATATAGTCACCTAATATAACCACCACATACTTAGCCCAGAATTCTGTGGATTGGCAACTTAGATTTTCAACTTTTTTTTTTTCTTTTTCTGATTGCAGTTAAACTCCCTTGAGGGTGTGGTCAGCTATAAATCAGCTAAGTGGCTGTTTCTGAGGATTGAATGGCTGTCAGCAAGAATGATGGGGGTCACCTGTTACTCATGCTCTAGCAGGCTGTTTGTTCTTATTTATCACCGGGTCAGGTTTCAAAACATAAAGTGGGAGATATAAGTCCCCTTGTTGCTTAGTCAGAACTGTACATTATCATTCCTACCACATTCTATGGACAATTATTATAATGTAGGCCAGCCCAGATTCCAGGGAATGGGGAAGAGACTCTTCCTCTTGATGGAGAAAGTTGCAAGGTCATATTATAAGAAATATGCATCCAGAGAGGAAAATAATTTGGCCATTTTTACAACCAATATACCACAAGGGTCTTGACTACTTTCCTCAGTTCCCCTCTACCCATGATACTCTATACTCCAGCTAAAAGCTAACCCTCCATTCCCATACATGATGCCAGGTTCTTTCAGCAATCCATTTTCAGATTTGCTCCTTTCTTGACCTAAAATACCTTGTTCATTTCCCCCATGCCTTCATCCTTGAACTGTGCTGTAAAATATAACTTATAATTCCAAGTTAAAAAAAAAGCTGACTGAAGATGTCTCTCATCTGCTCTCTCACAGAAATCTAGTGAAAGATATAAAATGGCTGACTTATAATGCATAAACCCACAAGTACAGAGAGGAGAAAACAACAGGGGATTAAGTATTGCAACAAACTTCAGGATATGGAAAGCAAAGGTAAGGTGCCCAATGAAACAGGCCAGAAAGGGTTGCCCACCTAGATGAGGGAGCCAGACACCAAAATAAGTCTTTTCACAGACCCAGAGGCTTCAGGAACTTGATCCTGAAATTGATGCTACAGCAACTGGGCTGAAAAGGGAAGATTGTTGGAACATATAAGAAGACCCTTACATGTTCACTATTCACTCTTTCCACAAAGTCAGGTGATGACCCTTCCTCACCCAGAGAAGTTTAGACAGAGGAACTCTGCAATGGGAAAGTGGGCATAGCTCACACAGGGGTGCCATTCTGAACACTGGAATGAAGACAGCCTACATACTAGGGGTGGAACTTCCAGGAGCATGGCCAACCTGGCTCTGAGAAAACTGGCAGCCAGACTGGTACATTCCAGCAAAAGACTGTAGGATTCCTCTTTAGGGAAACTGGCCAGCCCATAAGAAAAGTGAAAATGACATTTGTGATTTGAACAATAAAATGTCAACATACCTTCCTGGTTCCCTCATAGGGAAGCCTCCAATCACAGACTTAGCCCTTCTGGACAATTTATTCCAGGAGCTTTAAGTACAAACAATCTGGCAAGGTCAAAATACCTTTGAATACCATAGGTTTCTACTATGACAGATGGTAACACCCAGTCAGAGATGGGAGATGGGCAGCAGAGGTTGGGTGGTAAGAAATAAGGAAGCCATAAGTTGATATGCAATCTCACATTTGAAAGATGAAGAAATAGAATCATAATCATACTGTACACACACACATGTAGCAAAACTAATACAAAAATGCTAGAAATTATTGTTTCTAGGAGAATTCTACGTGAAGAGACTTATAAAGCTATTAGATGTATTAAACTACATACAAGCATTATTTTGTCAGTTTAAAAATGATTTTTTTTTTAAATTGGCCAGAGATGCAGAAGGTGACAGAATTCACCAGGGACAGAGTGGGGAGCAGAACAGGCAGATCGACAAAGTACACTGCTGAGGGGAGCAGTGGGCGGGTCAGGAGAGGTCTGCTGCACCATGTGGATCTCCTCCAGGGCAGGCGGGGATCAAACTCATGCGGAAGTGGCTTTAGCTTCTCAGTGCTGTTTTTTAATCCGCTTTGCCACCAGGGAGGGCCCTAAAAATGATTTTTTAAAATAAACAAAATCTACTTGAATGTCCTCTTTTGGGGGCATCTCCTAGGTAAGTCCTCGGCTCTGCTCATTTGTTTTCACATGGCTGTATTCTTAGACTACTTGATAGAAACGTTCAGATTAATACATTAATGAGACTGTCAGTGAATCTAGGCATGTTATCTATCCTGAATCTGCTTCACTGTCTATCTTCCTACCAGGCTTTAGGTCTTTTGAGGTCAGTGCTCCTTCTTCATTCTGGGCTGGGCGTTCAGAAGCTGTCCTCTGCCTGTGACTGGGTGGCTGGGAGTAGTAAGTTACAGCCCATTCATAAGGTAAAATTTTCTCCCTTTATTCACTGTCCTTCTGTTTTATTTATTCTCAATTTACCTATTCCTAATTAGCCTTATCCCTAAAAGAACTTACATGGACTCATAAAAATCCAACTGTAAAAGAAATAAAAGAAGAAATCAGAGCAAAGGGAAAGCTTTTAAAAATTGCCAGGCGAACAGATTATATAAAGCAAGAAAGAAGAAAGTGGGGGCATAAGATAAAGGAAGGAAGGGAGAAGGGACTGCGGGAGGAGAGCAGAAAATTTAAACAGCGTTGAACTGCAATGAAACAGCTACCGCTTTGGGTCTTCCATTTTTCTCGCCAAGCGAATAATATGTGCACCCATTTAATGTCTTTTCATTACACCATGATGTAGTCTGTAATATTTTTAAAGCCACAAATTACTTCCTTTGATGAGAGTAGTAAACTGGTGAATTAAAAATCTTCACAATTATTTTTAAGGAGTTATATTACATCCTGCCAACATGCCATACTTTAATAACTCATTCTCTTATTTAACAGTTAGGCTTTTAAATCAATTCTAAAATAATATCTTGTACATATAATATTTTTCCCCTTTAAAAAGTTTCCTATGCACAAGCTCTCAGGCACATGATTATGTGGTCTAAAATGGGCCAATTGCTTCTCAACTCCATTGAAATGTTTTATAACAATATGAGCAGTGCAGCATTGTGTTAGGTAAATCTTCACTATCTGGTGTTATATTTTTCTAATTTTATTAGCATTTTGAAAACATCTTCCCACTTCCATATTTATGTCAGTTTCACTCCTCTATTCATTTATCTATTTATATTCTTGATGATTTTCACTAATATATATTGACTATTTGTGTAATACAAATATTGCTCCTTTGTCGGCACTGTTGTATTTTTCCAGATGGTTTTCCATTTCATTTTGGTTTTGATGTTTTTGATATAACTTTTTTATTTTAAAAATATGGTTGAGGGACAGTCTCACTGGAAGATGGAGGAATTTCTCTGCTTTGTTCTGGGAAGAACGAAACTGAGAACTCCGACTAGGCACAAAACTCTGAGGATGCCGATACAGGGATCCAAACTGAAGCAGCTCATGATCACCAGAAACCAACATGATAGAAAAAACATGGACAAAGGTCAACTCTCAGAATCCCAGGGAGGGGGTGTTCATACCCACAGCTGAAGGGGAAGACAAATGGTTTTGGATCTGGCCAAAGGACAGACAGACATGCGCGTTGTGGTAAACCAGGCAGGTGGGGTACCCAGAGACGAAGGCCAAGTCCACAAAGGCAAGACCCCCTCCACCCCCCACCATCCATTCCCCCAGGGAGCAGACAGGTGTGGGGCTGAGCAGACATGGTGAGGCTGTGTCCCACAAACTGTAGAGGCCTGAGGCTGTGGCCCAAGAGAAGAGCTCACAGCACCGACACACACACCAGCAAAGCCCACACTAGGATCAGACAAAAAACATATTACAAAGTTGTCAAATTTTTAATTGATTTGACAGTAATGAATTTTACTACTTATCCAGGTTTTAAGTTTGGAAAATTAGAAAGACTGATCCTAGATTCCCCAGATAGTTGTATTGAAAGAATTCACCAGCTGCATTTATATTTAAAATTCTATCTCCTTTGAAAGCATGGTAATCAAACTCCAAAATGTTAGAATAGGACAGAGTTGGACTTTTAGCTGCTAATTTGATGTAGTATATATTCACATTGATTCTCAAGGATACACAACAGAAACTAGTATAATGTTGAATTCAATGTCACTTCAGTCAAAAAAAAAGAAAGAAAGAAAAATTGAAGTGTTCTCAGGCAAGAACTGAGAAGGAAAATGGAGGCATTCCCCTGCAGCTCAGGGGAACTTAACTGGTTCCAGAATATTCATGATTACACATTGGAATGAAATAAAAAGTCAGAGATTGAAGGAGAAAACATATCCAAGGGTGGGAAGAGATGAACAGAAGTAGAGAGTAGTCAACCAAAACCAGTTAACGAAAAGAGGATATACACAGCAGCTTTGCAGTGTGGTTACACAGCAAGGACCCTGCACCTACCGCCTGACACTAAGCTAATGCTGAGGTGGGCAACAGCACAGCACCATGTGCATGAGCCAGTGTAGCATGGAGAGTTGGCATTAGAGGGTGCAGGGACTTGATGGCACATTTCTTCTCAGATTTCCTGAAGATGAAATCATTATTACACCATTGCAGGGGAGGAAAGTTTGCTTTCTGGATTGGATATAGTCTTTTTGTTTTTAAGGAATGAGAAGAAATGAAATGCAATCTAGGTTGCAGCTAGATTAAGATATAACCAAGAGAGAATTTCCTTCCAGAGGAATGAAATCTTTGTCATTTGCTAAGATGGAGAATGAGTGGGTGCTTCAGGTATAAAATTAAGTGAAAAAGAGTGCCATAATGTATAGATATGAGTACAATTATGTGATTAAAAAATGTATAGTAAAAGAAGACTATATATGTAAAAAGATTATATATGTAAGAACACTATATATGTACTATATATGTATAGTAAAAGAAGACTATATGGAGATACATCAATACAGAGGGTGATCTCTCTTGGAATGTAGCTATGGATGTTCTTTTTCTTTATTTTTTTAAACTTCTAAGATGTAGCTTTATGAAAGAGTCCTTAAAATGAATGAAGTGATCATTTCACATTCTATAGTTTTCAAAATAAAAGGAGCACATAAGAACAGGACAAACAGTGGTCTCTTAAGTTATAACTGCCCAAGGTAGAAAGTTTAAGCATGTAAGTCATAAACACTTTGTTATTCTCTTGATTCTTGGTTATGCACAGGAAGAGACACCATATGAAGGTAGCCACATAACAAAATCATAAAAACTAGGATTTCCATATCCCTCAAGAAGGATAGGTCTTGGTACCAAAAGAATTAAGGATTGTTTCTCTAATGGCATGATTTTAGTGTGTGTGTGTGTATCTTTTGAGGTCAGAGAGAAACATGGACAATAGGAAATCATAGGCTCTTCATTCCATGAAGTCATCTAATTATAGAAGTACATGACAGATTTATCAAACCTCTACAGTTAATGAGCTCAAGTTTGTGTATTGTTTTCAAATACTCCAATATTGACAGCACTTTTAATCTGACCATCACTGTAACATGTTACAGAAAAACAATTAACAAAAAAAAAAAAGGAAAATGGGAAAATGAAAAGAATGTTATTTTACTGTAATCTGTGGAAGAGATGAGATTAATGCTTTGAAATGAAGCATATAAAAGAACATGGAATGCCATATTGCTATAAGGAAGCTGTATTGTTTATCTACAAGATAAGGGCCATGTGTAGCCAGGTGCTTCATTAGTTATTTCCAGAAAGCTGGTGTCTGAATTGGATGTGACTTGAGTATATTTTCTCTGAGAAGCTGCCACTTTTCCTCCTTTAATTATTAGTGGAATGTTGTATAAAAGCCAACATTGTGATCTTCGAGGTTGCAAGTTCACTTCCATCCTGTGGTATTATATTTTTCATCTATCCTTTATAGAATAATTGCCGTAGAAGCCTTTCCTATGTTGCTTGCTAACACTTTTTAAGTATTTTTTTTTAATTGAAGTAAAACTGGTTTACAGTGCTGCATAAGATTCAGAGTGCCAGGATCACACCTCTGAAATGTGTTACCACACCACACCCACCATCCAGGCGCCCTTTACTCCAAATCTCCTGAAAGAAGAATTTATACTCCCTTTGACTTGCAAGCAATATTCCATTTGACACTGCAAAATAGGATTAAATAGAACTTGTTTCTGATTTTATTGGCACATTTCTTGAGAGAGTTAGTGCTGCATTCTTGCTGCCTGCTGCGGCCTATTCCTTCTTCAGTCCTGGCTCTCTTGGCTCTCTGCCACTAACCCTCTCTACTCACTACCACTCTGCAATAAAGATCTTTTCTTCAACTTTCACTTCATTGACTGTCTCATTACCTAATGTTTGTTGAGTTCTTCCTTTTTCTAGAAACGTCATTCTTTGGTTTTATGACATTGTGCTTTGTTGGTTCTTCCTTGACATTTCTGCTTACTTCCTCACCTCCTTTAAGAGCCACTACTTGTCTGTCCTTGCAATGTGGGAACTCCCCAACATTACATCTTCTCTCTCTTCATCTCTGCTGCTTTGATGGCTTAGCCAACTGTTATCTTCATTTCAGTGTCTTCTCAAACTATACATTTGCATCACTTTGCATTCAAGTTAATGGACTTCAACATTATTATAAAGATGGTTATCTCACCTACTAAATTATTCTTCCTCCCTTGCCTATTTTACTTTATGGCAACTTTTTTTTTTAAGATTTATTTATTTGTGCATACAGAGCTGGGGTACAGGCCAGAGGCTCAGGGGCGCGAGAGGCTTCACCAGAGACAGAGTGGGGAGCAGAACAGGCAGATCGACGAAGTACACTGCTGAGGGGAGCAGTGGGCGGGTCAGGAGAGGTCTGCCACACCATGTGGTCACCTCTGGGGCAGGCGGGAATCGAACTCATGTGGAAGTGGCTGTAGCTTCTCACTGCTGTGCTTTAACCAGCTGCGCCACCAGGGAGGGCCACTTTATGGCAACTTTTAAAAAATTTTTTTCTAAGTTTTTCCATTTTGGTGTAGATTAGTGATGGCATTGTAACATCAGTGTATTGTAACATCAGTTAAAGCTGAATCAGAACGATTTTAATGGCTTCTTTCTGCCTGATGCAACCTGTTTCATTCCCTCCCTCCTGTTTACTGAGGTAACAGTAGTTTACAGTACTAAGTATGATTTAGAGGTATAGATCACCCCTTCATGTGTATGTTAGCGTAACACCACACCCACTATCCAGCAACATTTATTTTTTTTATATAAATCTAGTCTTAGAGTGATGTATTTGAAACCTGATTCTCTGTGGCTACCACCATCTAGACAGTGTTGTGAGGTTCTACCCATCCTACATTTCAATGGTTTTTCTGAATGCTCCCCTTCCAGTTATACTCGAGTTCAGTTCAGATCCTCCTTTGATACCAAGAACTACTGCACTGGTCCCCCTCCCCCCGGTCTCCATGTTGCCTGCCTCAATGGTCCTCCTTAAAATATGATTGTGACCTTGACACACCCCTTCCCCCCAACAGGAAGTTCATTGACTTCCCATTCTCCAACAGTATAAGAACATACCCTTCAGACTTGCATCCTAGCAGAAAAAGTTTCCAGCCCAATCTCCCAATACACCCTGAGCCCTCACACAGAAGTGAAATTACTCCATGATGTATTCATTGCTTTTTGAACTCCATGTCTTGTACTTTCTATTGCCCTTGCATTCAGCTGAAGTATCTTTTCTGACTATTTGTGTCTAGAAACTGTATACTTCCTATTAGATCCAGTCACGTCTTCCATAAGCCTCTCCTTTTGTCTTCTGCCTTTTAGCATAACTGTCTACATATGTTTAATCTTTTCTACACTGATCAGAAATGTATCATTAGAAGATAAGCTGGATTCTCAGCCTGCCTGTGATAACAATCAGTTCGTCCATAATCACTTTAAGACTAGGTTTCCTCAAAAAATGCAGGTGGTGTGTAACCTTAAGACTTTGAGTTTTTGGCATGAGCCCTAGCATTGCAGTTTTGGTTATAGTGGCCTGTGTACATGTCAGTAGGGTCTATCGGGTATTTTAAAGATGAACTGAGACAATGTGAAGCCCTCTTAGCATAGTGCCTGGCACAAAGATGAGAGCTTATTACACATTGCCCATCATGATTGTTACTAATTCCTTTTGAAGAAGGTTCTGAGAGTCATGAGATAAGACAAAAGCATTCCCTTACATCAAGGCCCCTGCAAACCCTGATTATTAACAATTCTGTGACAGCTTACAGCTCTAGGATCTATATTCCCTGTAGAATGTAGATGGGCATGTGACTTTAAATCACAGTTTGTTGTATAAGTCAGACCTCATGCCAACTTCATCTTCAAGGTCTGAGGCACATGGCAAAGTAGAAAGAGTAGAGCCTTAAATTTTATGAAATACTAGGACAGCAAATTCTGGGAGTCTTAGTTTCCTTATCTATAAAACGGAGCTAATACTGTATCAATCATAGAGAACAAGTCAAGTGATTATAAAGCTTTTAGTACAGTACTTGGCATAAAGTAGCAGCTGACTGGAAGTCAGATTGCTTTCTCTTATTTCCTCCCTCTCCAAAAAATATCTTACCTGGCATAAGCTTACTAAATATTTGCTGAAGTTTAAAGGATTTTAAAAGGTCTAGGAATATGCCTAGAAGATGTGTTTTTGTTACAGGGCAATTAGGGCCTTGTCTGGATATAACATACTGACTCCAGGAAAAGTCAGAAGTAATCCATCTGTATATTTGTTTTTAATAAAATAACTCTGAAAACTGGATTCTGTAAGAAATTTTAAATAAAGATATAAATTAAAGCAGAAATTAAAAGACCAATTTAACACTGCAGGGTAGGTAGTTCCACAGACTCTATGCCTAGATGATTAACAGCTAAAAAGATGTCCAATAAGGCTATCTCCTGTTTTCCCACATGGTTCAAACTAGTGATCCACATGGCACGACAGACCTCTCCTGACCAGCCCGCTGCTCCCCTCAGTGGTGTACTTCGTAGATCTACCTGTTCTGCTCCCCACTGTGTCTCTGGTGATTCCTCTCACTACCACTGCTCCTTTGCCTTGTACCCCAGTTCTGTATGCATAAATATTTAGAAATATGTATGCAGTGCCCCAAGTCCCCATCAAGACCTATGTAATCAAAACTTCCATATTGATGTCTGGCTGTGTGTCGCACCACTGAAAATGCACTAAGGGTGGAACAGAATGGTACTGAGACTTGGCGTGCTGATTTTGGGACAAGAGTCTGAGGCTACAAGACATCATTGGAGCTAGTTCCTGAGAACTACATTCCCCATTGTGGACCTCACCTAGGACCAGCAATAGATCTGAAACCGAGACCAGCTTTCCTCGTACCTGTACCTGTGCCTATAAGATGCAAATGCCAGGGGCTCAGCAGTGGATATAAGAAACTTGCCAGCGCACGCAAAGAGAAAGGCCATGCTGGACACCGCCTGTGGCACCTCCCATTAGTGCATGCATGTGGCAGCCATAAGGCAATGCCACCCCCTTGCGAAATCCCCAGAATTCAGACATCGATTGACTGCAGACTGTAAGGGGTGCTGCTGGTGGGAGCTGCTGCCATGTGAACTTTTCCTATCTTTTCAGCTCGACATTTGAGTGCTTTTCTGTTGGTTGGGTCTTTAGGAGGTGCAGAACAGGATGGGAAAGGGCACTTATTTCTGTATTGCTTTGCTGCTACAAAGAGGCAAAGTTGAGGGTAACTGCCAACAGTTTCCCCTTTCTCTTCTTTTTGTTCACTCAATCTATCTGGACCAATGCACAAGGAAAAAAGACAGACAAAATAGCCCTCCAATGTAGCACTGTGTTTTAAAGCTGATAAAAGATGTGTTTCCCACAGCTTAGGAGAAAACTATATTATAAAGTGCCTGAACAATTAAACAAATGGTATTTGCAAACATCTGCCGTCCAGTGCCGCTGCCTGTGTTCAAACAAAGCCTGACAGTGTCTTTGGCAAACCAGGGTGAGAAAAGCTGGGTGCCATTTGCTAAATGAACTTTTCCAGATTACAATTCTGTGGCCTGAGGGAATTAATTCAAATCCACAAGGGGAAATTAATTCCCAAAGAGGTAGTGATTCCTTGAAAGAACCAAAGAAATGAGGACCAATAATAACGTTGGCAATAAGTCAAGGAGTGTTTACCAACCCTGCAACACAGAATTTATTATTTATGTCTGATCACAGAACCCTGCAGTTGAAAAGATTCCAAGGGAAAAACAAAAATTCTTATTGAGGACGTTTTCTGTACAAGGACACCCATGCTCCTGCTTCAGTTTCTCTCTCTGACACCTACGATGATCCACCGGGAGAGGGAGACAGGCCGTGGGACCACAGAGACTGACAGTCAAAGGCAAAATCTGGGCGGAAAGTGGTACTAGTGACTAAAAATACAGAATCTAGGTCTGAATTTTTTCTTTACCACTTAATAGCTGAGTGACCTTAATTTTCCCGCCTGCAAATGAAAATAACGGGGACAGCTTGGTAGGCTTGTTCTGAGGGTTAGAGATGATGCTGGTAAAGCGCTCAGCACTGTGCATGGCACAGAGAAAATACTTAAATGTAAACTGTGAGTAGCAGTCTCACAGCTACTAATATTGAAAATACTTAAGTGTAAACTGTGAGTAGCAGTCTAATAGCTACTAATATTAAAAAATACAAAAATAAACAGAACTTTCCCATTGTTCTGGAATTGTAACAAATACACAAAGTAATGGTACAAAATGTTCTAGTTTTACTGAGAGGTGCTGGAAATAGAATAGGGAACAACTATTAATAGTTTTTGATCACTGTGTTGCGCTTGCTCGATAACGTATACTATTATGACTATTTGGTTATAAAGTTGATGGAGATTTTTTTTTTAAAGATTTATTTATTTGTGCATACAGAACTGGGGTACAGGCCAGAGGCTCAGGGGCGGTGAGAGGCTTCACCAGAGACAGAGTGGGGAACAGAACAGGCAGATCGAGGAAGTACACTGCTGAGGGGAGCAGCGGGCGGGTCAGGAAAGGTCTGCCACGCCATGTGGTCACCTCCGGGGCAGGCGGGAATCGAACTCATGCGGAAGCGGCTTTAGATTCTCAATGCTGTACTTTAACCCGCTGCGCCACCAGGGAGGGCCTGATGGAGATTTTTTTTATAAAGATTTATTTATGCATACAAGAACTGGAGTGTAGGCCAGAGTTTGGGTGGAAGTGGTCAGAGGATTCACCAGAGACAGAGTTTGGAGCAGAACAAGCGGATCTATTGAAATGCACCACTGAGGAGGGCAGTCCCTGAGACAAGAGATGTCTGCTACGCTGTGGGTCAGCCCCTGACCCCTGGCTGGAGATCAAACTCATATTTCTGCTTTGGCTGGCAATAGTTTCACAGTGCTGTGTCTTTAAGCTCTGTGGCACCAGGGAGGCCTTGATGTAGAAAGATTTTTTTAAGAGGAACCATAATTACAGACTGCAGTTCACGACCAGCCCTGAACTTTATTTCATGAAATAGAAAGAGTCTGAGAAAAGACATAGAGGGTCCCATATCTTCCCACCATGGCCTGATCAAGTATTCACAAATCAGAGGTTGGGCTGGCATTCCTCTCTCCCCATTAGAAATTGCTCGGTGGAAACTTTTTTTTCCTGCATAATCCTTAGCAGCATTGTTTTTCAATGCATTAAAAAAATTAATAAACACACAGATACTAAAAACAAAACTAACAAATAAAAAAACTCGGCTCAAAAATTAGAGGGCAAGTGGTAGTCCTGCCTGAGGTTACAGCCAAATGCAAAGAGCACCGGGGCAAGGGGAAGGCAGGGAGTGTTGATGGGAAAAGAGGCATCTGTGAGAGCAGAGGTTCACTGTGTCAAAGGCTTCTGGAACTAGGAATTAAGGGGAAACAATATGCACTTTCAGTTAATAAGAGGTCACACAAGTCAATCAAGGCATGTGACCAGTTGGAAGAGAAACGTCTACGGAATAAACTCAAGAGTCCAAAGTATTTTTAAAATGTAAAATACTTTATATTTAATGAATACAACTCAATGAGTCTGAGGATAAGTATTTACCTGTGAAACCATCACCACCATCAAGGCTGTGAACAAGAAAGCAATCTTGCCATTTAATAAAAAGGATGGAGCCAATGCCAAGTGAAATAAGCCAGACACAGAAAGACAACGACATGACGGTCTCGTCTACAGGTGGAATCTAAAATAGTTGATTGTATTCATTGTTTCTATCATTTCTGATATTTTGTTTGAGGATAGAAATGCTACTAATTTCTGTGTACTGAGTTTGTACCCACTACTTTATTATTAGTTTTTTTTTATTATTTAGTCTTTTGATGTCTCTGAGCATATTAGCAGATCATCTGCAAATGGTTTCACTTCTTCTCCAATATGGATTGCTTATATGTCTTTTTCTTGCCTAACTGCTTCAGCTAAGACTTCCAATCCTATGTTGAACAAAGTGGTGACAGCAGACATCCTTGTTTTGGTCCTGATCTCAGGAAAAAAGCTTTCAGCTTTTTGACACTATGATTTGGGCTTAGGCTTGCCATATGTGATTTTAAAATGTTTAGATATGTTTCATTTATTCCATTTTATTGTTTTAATAATAAATTGATGCTGAATTTGTCCAATGCTTTTTCAGCATCCACTGATAAAAATCACATGATTTTTTAATCTTTCTTTTTATTAATCTGGTGAATGACACAGATTGATTTGCATATATTGAGCAGTCTTGCATACATAGGATGAAACCTATTTGGTTGTGATGGATGATTCTCTTAATATATTGCTGTATGGGGATCGCTAGGATATTGTTGAGGGTTGGTGTTTATCAGAGATACTGATCTATAATTTTCTTTTTTGTATGGTTTTGGGGCCAGGGTCATGTTGACTTCATAGAATGTGTTGGGAGTCTTCTTTCCATTTATTTCTTTTGAAGTTTAAGTAGGGTAGATATTAGGTCCCTGTGAAGGCTTGGTGGAATTCACTGAGGAAGTCACCTGATCCTGGACTTTTGTTCTTAGGGACTATTTTTATTACCCTTTCGATTTTAACACTTGTGACTGAACCATTTTAAGTTGTTTACTTCATCTTGACTTAGTGCTGGGAAGTTGTGTACATCCATTTCTTTTAGATCTCCCAGTTTTTTTTGCAAAGACATTCATAATAGGATGTTATCATCAAATATATATCTGCTGTAATGTCATCTCTTTAATTTGATTGTATTTGGGTTTTCTTTTTATTTATAAGTTAGCTAATGGCTTGTCAATTTATTTTTTCAGAGAACCAATGCTTGGTTTCACTGATCCTTTGCTCTTCGTTTTCTATTTTATTTCTACCTGAATTTGCCATTTTCTTTCTTATCTTTTCTCCTCTGTTCCTCATACTACATATTTTTTTTTGCTAATCTTCCTATACTTTCTTCTTTTGTCGTGTGTGTATTGTGTCTGTGTGTGCCATTTTACTTCCTCTACTAATTTAAAACTACATTTTATTGGAATTTGTTAGTGACTACTCCAGATATTAGAATGCCCACTGTAACACATCATAACCCACTACAGGTCAACACTAAATTAAATCCAATAAAACAGAGAAACTTTTTTCAATACAGATTCATCATTTTCTCTCCTCTTTTGTGATATTTTTCTGTGTATGTATGTATGTATATACACACACATGTGTAAACCCAAATACGGTGTACAACCAGTCAGATACAGTAATTATAAATCCACACTTATCTAAAAATAGAGCCCTAAAATATATAAAGTCAAAACTGAAACAAGTAAATATATAATTCAACAATATTTGGAAAATTCAATACCATAATCTCAATAACTTATAGAACTACAGAAATCCTAGGATATACTGTACTTGAACAAATATGTCAACCAGCACTCATCATTTACCTTGATAGAATGCAATACCCCAAACTGGTATATATGTATGTTTGTGTGTCTCCACACAGGCAGGAACACACACACACACAACACGTACACACACACACATATATAGGGACATTTTTCAAAAAACATAGGTCATAAAACAAATCTCAAAAAATTGATTAAATCATACATTGCGTGTTATTCAACGGTATGGTATTAAATTAGAAGTCAACAATCAAAGTGAATTTGGAAGACTTCTAAATTCTTGCAAATTAAACAACACACTTCTAAATAGCCCACAGTCAAAGATGACTGACAAAGAAAATTAAAATATTTTGAGTTGAATGAAAACAAACTGAAGATATCATAATTCTGACTGCAGCCAAAGCAATACTGTGGGATCTGAAAGTTTATGTTAGAGAGTAAAGGTTTTGATCAATAATTTAAGCTTTGTTCTCATTTAGAAAAATCAAACTGAACTCAAAGGAGGAAAGAAATAAAATGGAAATCAGAAATTATGCTACAAATTAAATAGAAAATGAGAAAAGTCAATGAGAATAAAAGCTGTTTTTTTAAAAAGTGCAACAAAATTGACAAGACTTGCCATAGAGTAACAGCAACATTTTAAATAAGGGAGATAGATTAATAAAACTAAGAATGAAAGGACGGACATCACTAATGACTACAGAAATGAAAAGGCTAGTAAGAGAATACTATGAACACCATTGTACCAATAAATGAGAAAGTTCAGATGTAACATAAATTCATATAAAGACATAAATTCCAGACAGCTTTACAAGATAGAAACCCTTAATTTACAAAATAGAGATCTTTCATAGAGCAAGTTAATAAACTGAATAAGAAATTAAATACCTATCAGCAAAGAAAAGTCCAGGTCCCATTAGGTTCACTGATGAAATCTAGCAAATCCTTAAATAACAATCCTTCATAACTGTTTCAGGAAAAAGAAAAGGAGGAGTCACTGGTTAACCCATTACATTAAGCCAGTAATACTTTAATACCAAACCTATTCAGTACATCACATGCCCACTATTGACCAACATCCCTGATATACACTCACACAGATACTTGAAATGTTAGTATACTGACAGTTTATAAGTAATATGCCACAACCAAGAGGGATTATTTTTTTTTCTAGGAATGCATAGTTAGTAACAGAAAAAGATGTTCAACATCGTTAATCATTTGAGAATTACAAATTAAAGCCACAATGAAATTTTTGAAAATGGCTATACACAAAATCTGGCATTATCACAAATGTGGAGAAAATGAAACCCTCACCTATTCCTAGTAAGGAATGTAAAGTCTTACACACACTTTTGATAAAAGCATTGTAATTTATAGTTAAACATATATACCGTCCAATGATAATTTCTACAAGTAGGTCTCTATCCCAGAGAAGTGAAACACAAGTCCATAAACACTTTTATGCAAGTGCTCATATCAGCATTACTCATAACAGTAAACTGAAGTAATTCAGATATCCATCAACTAATAAATGAATAAATAAAAAGGGTATGTCAAATAAATAAAAAGGGTATGTGTGATTGAAAGCAGACACAAAAGATTAAATATGTTATGATTCCATTTAGGGTAACTTCCTATAAAGTAAACCTATAAAGAAACAAAGCAGCAGGTAACTATTGCTTGGGGTGGGTGCAGGAACTGATGGTAATGTTCTAAAACTGAACTTTGGTGGTGGCTACACAATATACTTACCACAAAACATTCAATTATGTACATATAGAAGGTGAGTTTTATGGTATTTAAACCATAGCTATTAAAAATATATTTACAGGGCCCTCCCTGGTGGCGCAGCAGGTTAAAGCACAGCAGTAAGAAGCTAAAGTCACTTCAGCATGAGTTCGATTCCCACCTGCCCCGGAGGTGATCCACATGGTGTGGCAGACCTCTCCTGACCCACCCACTGTTCCCCCTCAGCAGTGTACTTCATCGATTTGCCTGTTCATCTGTGTGTGGTGAATCCTCTCACTGCCCCTGCACCTCTGGCCTGTACCCCAGTTCTGTATGCATAGGTATATAAATCTTTATATATTTACAGCAAATATGCATGACAAATGAATAGTATCCAGGGTGTAACAAAGTTCTCAGTTCAACTTAGTCCTACTTAAAACGGCCTAAAGAGTTGAAAAGACATCTCCAAAAATACATATAGTGATCAATATGTACATTATAATGCTCAATATCATCAGTGATAAAGAAAATATAAAGTACAAGCAATGCACAAGAGTGGCTAAAAATTTAAAAAGGCTGATAATACCAAGTGCTGGAAGAAACATGGAATAAATGGACTTTCATATAGTGCTGGTGGGAATGCAAAATGGCACAATCACTTGGGAAGTTTTTTATGCTCATAAAAGATATACCTACCATTTCAACCCAGCAATTCTATCCAAAGGAAATGAAAATATGTCTGTATAATTACTTATATGTGGATGTTCATGGCAGTTATATTCATAATAAAAACTACTGAAAGCAACCCAGATGTCTATAACCAGTGAACAGATAACTAAGGGTTATTCATCAACAAATTACTACTCAGCATCAAAAAGAAATAAACTGACAGTTGCAAATGAATGGTGCTCAAAATCATGCCGAACAGAAGCCTATCAAAAACAGAGGACACACTGTATAATTTTGTTTATATGAAATTCTCAGAAAATCTAATCTATATTGACAGAAAACGGATGTTTCCTAGAGCAAAAGGATCCAAGAGAACTTAGGACTAAATATACTGTATCTTTTTTTTTTTTTTTAAAGATTTATTTATTGATGCATACAGAACTGGGATACAGGCCAGACGTGCAGGGTCAGTGAGAGGCAGAGTGGGGGCCAGAACAGACAAATCGACCAAGTACACTTGAGGGGAGCAGCGGGAGGTCAGGAGAGGTCTGCTGTGCCATGTGGCCATCTCCGGCGAGGAGATCAAACTTGCACTGAAGAGGCTGCGGCTGGCTTGCAGTACTGGCTTTAACCCGCTGCACCACCAGGGAGGGCCCATACTATATCTAAATTGTGTTGGTAGTTACAAAGATGTCAATGTTTGTAAGAAATAAAGGAAACAGACACATAAAATTTATACATTTTGCTGTATGTAAACTATGCTGCAATGAAACTGATGTTCAAATGTAAGCTATGACAGTAATATCTAAAAAATCAAATTATGTTCATAAAAGTGAGAATAAAATCATGAATGATATCTTGCTTCTATCCTTTCCTCTATTAAAGTTAAAACTAGCAAAAATAATCATACTTCTGAAATTTTTAACAGTAACTATTGGAAAAATAAAATGCAAATTATATACTTTCAAGAAAAACAAGTGCCACGATAAACAAGACATCAAAAAATGAAATTTGCAGAAATGATGGTTGACATTTTGTACATCTAAAATAAAATCATTATCATTCTCCCATTTAAAATATGAAAGTGTCGAGTCAGTAATGACAGAGACCCAAGTCTGATGCAAAGGCAAAGTGAACCTTTATTAGCTAGCTTGAGCTAGGGTCCCGCCCAGAGCAATCCAACGCAGCGGACACTCCTAGAGAGGGAAGGACCCCGGCTTCTTGGAGGCATGGGTTTATAAAGCATTGTGGGAGGGGCTGAGTGGTCACAAGTCCCTGCTTGCCAGACGCCTGGTGCAGATAATAGTTAGTCCCTGGGACATTTTCTCCAGAAGAGATCAAAACTTATCTTTGAGCAATAGTTTTAGCAACAGTTTTAGCAAGTTTTACTGGCCTTCCGGCCTTCACATTCCTCTACACCACTATACACTTGTTACAAAGGGAAGTTTACAGAAGTATAAAAACGTTACTTAAGTTTATAAAAGTTAAAGTTGCATTGGAGTCTACAAAGAGATTCAGAACCATAATGCAAAACCACGAAATTACCAACGTTTTGAAAAATACATAACCTTGATTTAGGCCTTTTAAAACAAGATAAAACCAATTTTTTTATTTCATAAAACATAATGACAATGGCAAATTTTATTTTCCATAGATATCCTCAACAACCTACCCCATATTTTTTGAGAAATATAACTTTTTCCAGAAGCTGGAATCCCTGCTGCTGCTCACTAACTGAAATTGGGTAAATGCGTGACTTCTAAGGTTAGATCAGAAAACCTAACTTCTAGATCTTCTGGACCACTGTATTCTGCCTCCCAACAACCAAGCTGTAGAAAAGTTCAGATATGGAAAGACCGAGTAATGTTCTGGATGCCCGTCTCTGCTAAAGTCCCTGCTGACAGCCAGCATCAGCCCACAGACATGTGAGTAAAGGAGGCTATAGGTGCCTGACGTCCCGGTGACAGATCTTTACAATTTTCAAGTCTTTCTGGCTGAAGTTTTAGTCACCATAGAATCGAGAAAACTGCTCAATTCCTAGCATGCAGGAAACCTACAGTAAAATTTAAATAAATGAGACAGACTTCTATGTTGAGGTGGATGATCATCAAGACAAGTTATGTCACAAATGTGTAATATCACAAATCAGTGGGTTAGGATGATTCCCTTTATGAAAACCAAACCATCAAGCATGCATGTGGTCCATGGATCTATTTGTTAGTCTGTCATGTGCGGGGGAATCATTTAAGGACTCTAACCACACCCAGAATTTTGATGTCGGTTACTATTAATTGCCACTAAAATATGAAGCTGTTCAACAGAATGAACATATTTGGCCTATAGCTACATAGCTCTGACAATTCATAGGACAAATTTCATTAACACAATAATCACTATACATCAATGATCACTCACCCATAGATAGTGGAACTATAACTAACCTCTACATCACATTAGATCGTCAATACTGCCATTTTCCAAGAATCACAATTACTGTTAGAGAACACTTTTCTTTATAAAACTTAGTAAATGTCAGCATTAAAGTTATCAACCAGACCATGCCACAATTAAACTGCTGCTGACACACTGGGTGTATTTCTATAGTAGCAGCATCTTAGTTCAGATGTGTATATTCCAGGTTTCCTATTTCCAGGCAAAACACATTGCTCTTTGGGTGTTTGATCTTTAAGCAAAGGCGCTTTTTTTATTTGGAGAAGAGGGCTAACTTGAAAAAATACTAGGCAACTAGAGGACATATAAAGAATGTGCTGTGACTGATACAAATATTTTTTTAAGTAAGCTTAGATTTTTTTTTTTAAACTAACACACATCCTCTATCCTTCCTCAGTTCTGTTTGCTCAGCTGGATATCCACAGGGTCCAATTTTCCCTCCAATTTCCCTTGCACGCTAATATAATTGTTGCTCATATGGGTAACTGGTCAGCCTAAAGCAGCATTTGTATGCACTAGTTTATGTAAAGCATCTGGCAGCTTCTCAAATGATTTTGAATATTATACTACAATCATGTACTTTTAGCTTTTGTCTATATAACAAGGCTCAATAGTTACAACTCTTCTAGGATGTTGCATTTATATTCAAAATCAGAAACACACAAGCATAAATCCTCTTTTTAGCAGCTAATGTCTCTCTTCATTTATCAAATACAGAGTACATGAACTTGAGGTTTAGATGCACAGGCTCCATCCTATATTCCCCCACTGCTTTCCTCCCCAAGCAGAGCCACATTAATGAGATTTAAACTAAAAAAATAATTTAAAAAAAAGCCATAAGCTTAAAAATGTGTAAGTCAGTATCACTTAATGATTTTAAGTTAATTTTATCATTGGTAACCACATACTAGTAGTGGTTCTCCTTGAAGTGACAGGTTCACTCATTCTTGAGAAAATGTTTCCCAAATACTTATGACTAAAAAGCCATGGTTCTTTGGTTACCTTTGCAAGTGAAGAAGTGTTCCATGAAAAACAAACAAAAAAACAAAACAAAACAAAACAAAAAAATGCTTAACAATGAACTTGGTGTAGCAGTAAGTGGCCAGTTTTATAAATTCTGGATCTTTGAGTACATTTTAAATATCGTTGACAACATGCGACATACACAGCACTTTAGCAGCAGTGTGACTGTTTATTCTTGAGGGGAAGGACTCTTATGTGACGTCGGATTTCACAGCTGAACTACTTTTTTTTTTTTTTTTTTCATGGAACCTGTTTTTCACTTGAAAAGGTAACTAAAGAACCATGGCTTTTTGGTCATAAGTACTTGGAAAACATTTTCTCAAAAATGAGTGAACCTGTCACTTCAAGAAGAAACACTACAAGTATGTGGTTACCAATGATAAAATTCAAGCTTTCAAAGGAAACCAAATATTTGGAAAAATGTACTATGTTATTATAAGCATAACAGTTTTCCAGTTCTTATTTTTCTAACAAGATCATGGTAATTTTTTTTATATTTAACTTTGTAGAAGGAAATGTGTCAACACTTGGAAAATTTGCATTATTTTAACAGTTTCCACTGACCAGTAAATAATCATGGTCACAAAATCATGTATGGGTTAAGAGCTTTTCAAAGCGAAAAAGAGACCAGCAGATTTTAATGTAAGAGTATGAAGAGTTCCTTGGTATTGTTTCTGGTACCATACTGAAACTAAACTTTAAGGAACCATTTATGTAGTTGCAAAGAATATGCAATCACTTGAAAGGAATATTAAAATATTCCTCTTTGGCTCTTCCAAAAATTAAAAACTACTATATGATACAGCAATTCTTTTTTTAGGTATTACTAGAAGAATATGAAAACATAGTTCAAAAATATGTATGTATTCCTATGTTCATTGCAGCATAATAGGAATAGTCAAATTATGGAAACAACCTAGTTACCCATTGACAAATGATTGGATAAAGATATATATGTATATATATAAAACCCATAACCACATAGACTATTACTCACCTACAGAAAAGATGAAAGTTTGTCATCTGAGGAACAAAGGTGGAACTTGAGGGAATTATGCTAAGTGAAATAAATCAGAAGGGAAAAGAAAAATACCAGATGATCTCACTCATATGGGTAGTATAAAGAAACACAGCCAATGAACAAACCATACAAACAAATCCTTGTATTCAGACAACAGAACTGAGTTTACCAGAGGTGGTGAAGGTAGAAGGTGGGGGAATGAGAGGATGGGAGAAAAAGAAAGAGTGAGTCCAATAAACTTTGGTAGACCACTGTTAGTATCCTGGAAGTTAAGTATGGCTTGGTATCACTCATTTCAAGAAGTGTGAACCTGTACTCCCAAAATAAATACAGTGTTACAAACTAATGTTACTACAATAAAAATAAAGTGTTCTTCCTTTCCCAGGGACAGTTTGTACAAAACTGGATTTTTCCAGATTTTTTAATGATACTAATACAACAGAGTGCAGTAGAAGTACAAAAATCTAACTTTCTTTTAAGAAGGCAGATATAAAGTAACCCAAAAATGTAAAATCATGGCTCTCTAAATAACAATATCATATGTTCACAATCAATGTGTTTAAATGAATTAATAAGCATTTAAAATATTTCTGTTAATTTCAATGTAGCCAATACTGATAACAACCTACATAAAAACTCTTTGGACTTACAGTAATTTTCAGGAATGTAAGGGAGTCAACCCTGAATCCAAACATTTCATATTTGTTGTTATTAATCATAGCCAACACAGCACAATTACTGTAAACGCTGTTAGAATAAACAGAAACTCAAGGAACTCAAAAGGAACAAGATTAAAGTGTTATGATTTTTGAAAGGTTATCAGCATGTAACATTGCTTTCATTTACCAATGCATCAAAATTAAATTTTATTTGCAACCTTACCAATTCATTTATCTGTTAATCCAAAATATTTACCAACATAACTTTTGTAATACAAATTTTAGAATTTATTTTAAAATAGAGTTAAGTGTCATCTTATAATCTCTAGGCAGTTTCTGCTCCTTCACCATTTCTAAGCCATTCTGGTTTGTCTTTTCAGATGGTATTTTTGACGTTTATACTCACTAGTACAGACCTTTATGTGACCTCTAGAATGCAGAAGACAACTGAGACTTGAGAAATTTGTTCATAAGAAGTTGTCTAGATAATCTTAATTATAATGTAACCTCAGAAAAGTGAAGGCTTTAACTCAGTCTCCCCAGACTTATAGTGTCTAATGTATACTTAAACTCTCTGCATTTTATAATATAAGTTATTTCTCAAAAAAAAAATCTCTACAAAGAATTTTACAAAATAAACGTAATAATTAGAGTTAATCTAGCCATTTTGGTCATCCATAGGTACATACACATTCAACTCTCATATGCATACCTGGTTCTTCTTGAAAATGAATTAACTGAAATTATAGTACAGTAATATACTAAAATTACCAACTGAACAGTCATCCAAATTATATAAAATAAAATAAGCTATCAGGCTGACAAGGGCTGAAATCTAGAACATGGGTTGATTTTAACAAAGAAGGGAGAGAGAAAAACCCTGTTTTTAAAAAATATTTATTAAAAATAAGATTTCTAAAAATACAATACATAATACATTTCAGAAGTAAAAATTCCACAATTTAAATTAAAAACAATCTGCAAAGAAAAATAGAAATATTACATGAATAAAATTAAATCACAAAAATAAATTAAAAAAAAAAGCATTGTTCTTAAGGTAGATAATGGGTTTTTTTTTTTCATTTTAAGAACCAGTGTAGATTTTTCATTTAAATAGTAATATTTCAGAAACATGGTTCTCACTTGTCATTTACCTCCCACTTCCCTGTTATCTCTCAACAAGTATATTCTTTATTGTCATTAGCACTAGAAGGTTTGTGCTGATTTCTCTTTAAATAATCTTAGGGGAAGAGACAAGGTAAAATAGCAGACAATGCACAGGAAAACAGGATTTTTGCAAAAATCCCCAACATATTTAAGGACAGGATCTTCATTGGAATATACTATTATTAATTTTTCTTAAGGAGATAATAGACACAACTGAGGTTGTCAAAAGATTTTAGGAGGAGTGTAAAAATAACAGATACCCTCTATTCATTAATCTTGGCAGTTAGACTTTAAAAGACTTAACTCTACACACAGAGTTCATATAGCTTGATCAACCTGTGCCTAGTTTTACCAACACACCTGAGACTTGCAATTCCCTTGTGTGAATTTCTCTGTGATTGTGGTTCAAATTCTTCCTATCATATCAGTTGCCTTTTCTAACTGCGATAAAGTAGAAATTTCTTTTTAATATTTATCCCTGGAGGACAGCAGATAATGGGTAAAGTCTCTACCACCCAGTACCCTGAACAAATAATTACATTCAGCCACATTAAAATATATGATACATAAACAAGCCAGGTAACTCAGAAATCAGTATGTTGCAAAAAAAAATCTAGGAAATATATTATGGGCAGATTAGAGACATAATGTTGCTTCACCCAATTTTTCAAACATATTTTGCTTTTACCTCTAATGACATGTACATCTGTATATCTATGGATCATTCAAATGATATGAGTCATATTTCACATAAATTTCAGGCTTGATTTTTTTCCATTCAGAATACACTGCAAAACCATACATAATATCTACATTCAAGATGAATTTGATTTTAGTTGACTGAAAATAATGCAAAGCATTCCTAAATGTGATTGTCTACTTTTCAAATACATACAAACTGTTATCTTTTTGCCAGAATTTTTAACGATATCACTGACAGCTAAAGAACATTAAATGAGTGCTTTGAAATTTGGGCTGAAAAAATAGGGAACCAGAATCAAATACATATCAGCCTTATATAATGGTATTTTCTCCCATAATTTCTGTAAAATGAATCACTAAGCAGAATTAAGTTTTTAAAATAACCCTACCCTACATTGTTATATAACAACATCCAGACATCTTTTTTTTTTTTTTTAATAAAGTTCAATCTTCTATTAGCATCATTCACTCTTAAGGAAGCTTATATATGCATTTGGGTTTTAAGGTATTATTTAATCTTTATTTAAAAAATAGACAAATGGCAGTATCATTCTTTAATGCCATTAAAGATTACACACACACACACATACACACATGCAGAATTCTTTGACTGTAATCAGAATAGACCCATAACTTTTAATTTTAGCATTTTGTTTCAGCATTCATTAAGAGTCTAGTAAACCATATTAATTCATTTACAGAAATAAAAGTACAGTTACTATTTCTCATGTATTCCTGCAAAAACAAAACAAAACAAATCTTGTGAAAAGTGGTTCAATTACTCTTTGTAACTTCTACCTATTTAGCGTATCTTTAAAATAACTAATCTATATTAAAATATGAAAGAATCTGCCTAACTAATCTGTCTAACTGAAAAAAAAAAGTACTCAAATGAGATTTAAAACCAATTAAACTGAGGCAGCAATGTGCAAAAACTAAGATCTGTTAATATTGTCGTTATAGCATTGAATTCTATTTCCAAACACAGGATGAAAAAAGAAAACTCTCAGTCAATGAAAAGAAAATTAACTCTTTGGTACGGGAATTAAAAATGTCACTCAATGCTAAAGTGAATAGCACCAGGATGCTGTAGTTGCTGAGGTCGTAAAACACTAATTTCAGGCACCAGTAGGTTAAAATATCACCCAGTGCATACTGGCAAGAACACAGAGCTTAGCAGTAAGCAGACAAGTTTTCCCTTTAGTTAACAGTCAGTGCAACTAAACCCTGTACTCAGTCAAACAGACAAGTGAATCTACAGAAAGAAAACACATTTTTTGTTGATGCAGCTTTGTCTACATCGTTGTTTATATGTAAAGCTACCAAAAAGATCAGAGTGTTGTGCTGAGCGGTGAAAAGCACTACATTACATGGTCCAGGTAATTCACAATACCAAAGGATATGGAGACTTACAAGACATCAAGAACTCCAAAAACTGCCCCAACTTTAGAGTAAAAATTATCCTTTATACAAATTCACTTTTCTTCTAGTGACAAACTTTACTGGTAATACTTATACCCCCACTTTTTTTTTTTTTTTGTAATAGTAGATTGGTAAAATAAGGTCTCAGTCTTCTAAATCAAACTCAGGCAACCTATTCATACCTCCTTGACAATGTATAGCTAGCTGCACCTTCCACATTAGTCATTAACACTTCATGTTAGCTTACACAACAGTTATAATATTTAAAATGCAGAATATCTTCTCAAAAGTATCTGGCCAGCTGAGAAACTTGCATTATAAATTCCTTGAATAAATTAATTTATGTACTAACAACTCTTACACTAAAATGGTATCAAGAAGAGATAATGGCTGAAATGATCGCAGCAGGGCGGTTTTCTAATGTCACAGAAACTCTATCCAATCAACCTTATTACTGAGATATTGATTATTCAGACTTGATCTAATATTCTCTCCATCTTAATAATGGTCCCGACCTATTCTCTATGTCCAGTATTTTAGCTACTCACTACTCTTTTGTACTTGCACTCTACTGTGGATAAAAAGAATAAGACACAATAACAATAAAAGTATAAAAAGTCATTGGCAATACCAACAACATAAAATTTTTAAATAAGATAGTTATGTCTTCAAGTTAGCACTAGCAGGCAGTATTGCAATATCCAAAGAACAAATATGCAGCAAAATTTGTTTTTAAAAATTGAACAATTATAACAGAAGGATAGATATAGCAAACATTTTCCTGCAGTTAAAACCATTATCTAAAGACAGCAGAAATGCTAAATATCGGTTTCTAGAATTAACAACTGGTTCAGAAAAGTTCAAACAAGTTGGCTCTATTACCTTCTCAAATTCTACAACAGAAAAGTCTAGAATTCTACTGAAAATGGCAGAAGACAGAATATAATGCAAATTATGATATATATAGGAAAATTATGAGTGATTTCTAGTATAGAAAATGTGAACATTAAATAGAATACTCACTCATTAGTTAGTTATATGATTAATAATGCTAGCAAGTAGAACATACTAAATGGCTTACTAAGTACACTAGCCAATACTTAACAGTTTTTAAAGCAACAGTAGCTGGGTTACAAAAACCAAAACCTAATACTTGAACCTACGCCTAAACTAGTTAATGTTTGTTAAGTGTAAAGTTTCCCAAATAAATTCAAGATCTATCTACATATATTAGAGTTCATGTAAAATACTTGCGTAATGGAAGCAGCTATAGGTTAGTGAACTTGTGTTGGGTAATTTTTTCATATATGAAATGCAAAGATAGTCAGAGACTAGAGAAAAGTCCAGAGAGAAACTAACAGCTCTTTTGATGAATATTAATGTCACTGTAAACCTAGGTTGGACTGACTATAATTTTATAGCAACACATGTGAGAACACTTGAAGTATCCTGTGATCCAGCATATGTAAACACATGTAAAACTATGTGACCATAATCTAAATTACTTCATACATCTTGGATAGAAGTGTTGTCAAAAGTTAAGTATTCGTATTTAACATTCAGAGTTAATATACCTTTTTGGGTGAAATATACTAGTTACATTTACTTCAACTAATTACTAGAATGGAAGTCAACTTGAAAAAGTCTAATTAAAAAAATAGCTGTAACCCTTAATCTTTATAGAAAAATACCACTAAGCATTAGCAAAAATTCACTCATTAGTTGGGAACAGTTTTAACTCAGTGGTTAAACTATGTGTATGCTTACTGTCTTTACTTCTATTACTATTAAAAACAAACTATGCCTCCTCCTGTCTAAAGGTTGTCAATTTAAATATAACCATAACTTATATTAAGCATAAATATTTTTAATACAACCTTTCAACAAAAAATCCGGCATTTTCTTATGCCGGAAGAGCACTGATTATTTAACTGTTAAGACTTGGTAACAAAATACAACTGACTGCTCCCTGTTTGGGGATTCTGAACTAGTTTTACCTACAAATTTTAGCTCATAAACATTTTTCTTTGCAGAAAGGAACAACATGTGCAACTATTCAAGACATGTAACATAATTAAGGTTAAGAATCTTTCATGTCCAAAAGTCTAATAAATTACTTTTCTCATGTAACACATCCTTTAGCATATATTTTTCTTAAAAAGAAATGGAATATTTATGAAGAAAAACATCACCTAACATATAGATAAGATCAGCAATCTCACTAATCATAATTATTTCTAATGCTCAACAACATTGGTTATGTTCATAGTTATCCAGAACATATAATTAATTGGTTAATAAAGCTTATAGCTGTAACTCTGACTAGAAAAGTTAAAAAAAAAAAGAAAAAAGTATAGAAAGAATTATTTACCTCTTATTTCTTATCATTTTAATGCAATAATAGGATAAAAATCATTCCAAACTGAGATTAAGAAAGCTAAATGTGTTTTAGATATACAGTAAAACACATTAAATACTTGCTTGCCATTGTAACTAAATTCCTGTGTTTCATTATAAATATATAATTTTATTGTAGCATCTTTTCTAATTTTGAGGACCTAATTTGTCAAAGTAAGGCTTAAAATAAAATTAATGGTTTACATTTGTTTATCCTGATCCTATATCAATTTGTAACTGATAATAAAGTATATAAGAAAATACATATAAGTGAAGCAAAGTAATCATATTTGCATGAACTAGACACTGACATAGTAGATGATAACACATTAATTTTCATAAAATTTTACATTTTTGTACATAAACAACCCCTAAGTTTGTACTTCTGATGTGAAGATTTGACTATACAATTTACTTAGGAGGCAGTAACTCTCTAGAGCTGCTATAATTACACCAATCAGCCAAAAGAGGGCGCAGAGAGAACACTGGAGTTTACATACTCCCTTGGAAACTCAAGTTATCTTAAGAATTACAAAACCAAGTTAGTTGTGCTAACTTGGGAATACTGAAAGTTACTGGATAAGCATAGATAGAAACACTTTAATATAGGTTCTTACATAAGCATATTGATATATAGCATTTCTGCCATTCAAACAAAATAAATACATGCCCAGCCTAGTGTTTGTATTCAAGGAACTTAGAGATTCTGTAAATACATAGGGGTCAGGATCAAGGAAGGAAAATAGAAGGAGGGAAGAGGATGGGCCCTACAAGTGTGATATCTAAGAAAAACTAAAAAAAATCCTCAGAATGGGAAAGTGACCATCACTGGTTCTCATTATTGAAGCAGAGGCTAGTACTGAATACCTCCAGTACCTTTCAAAGTAGCTATTGTTATTACATGAATTATAAATATGGTCATAAAGCTCTTTAAGGGGTCTACACTAAATGTTATTTTCTCAAGGTCCTCATGTGAAATGGATATATTCAGCATGAGGCATTCAACTGATCTATCTACAATATCTATGTATTACTTCATTATAACAGTTCTAACACCAGGTCAAATTTGGTCAATAAATTAACTTACACAAAACCCAACCAATTTGCCTTATACAAACTACCAATTTTGTTATTAAGCTCTATAAATATATTTCTCATATTAAATTACTATGTATCTTATCAGCACCAATAAATATTTTCATTTGCCACTTCTAAGTTTTTAAATAAAGCATTCTAATCAGAACATAAAAATCATGGTAATTATAGCTGAGAAGAGCTTAGTCTATTATTTTAGAAGATATTTACAATTTCCGAAAGAGCATAATTAATTGACTGACAAGTGTTACCTTCTGTTCTCATGATTTCCCAGGTCTGACTTCTTACTATCAAAACTAAGAGGAAAATATTGACATGCTCCAAGAACAGTAAACTCCTTCAATCTTCTCTTCAAGGGAAAGACTGATACATACTTTAAAAGATATATGGATTTTGCAGTATTCTAATGGAAAAAAAATTGAAAGCTGAATTTTTTTCAAAGCATGCTACATGTCTTTTCATACACACTTCTATGCTTTTCAACAGTTCATCACTATTTGCAATTTAATTTGTGTAAGGCTAGTGAATAGATCATTAACTTTTTTATTTCAAAGTCATTTCCTAACACTACTAATAAAAGTCGTAATTTAAGTCATAGTTGGCCAATTGCAACTTAATTTCAATTTGGATGACTGATTATGGATAGACAAAGGTTACATTTATTAGTAACTCCCTATAAATAAAATTTCAGTATCAATTGGCCAATATTAAATATAAACCTTCATTGTACAATTTTAGATATATTAGTAGGTAAATAAAAGTATATGTATTTTCAAAAGCACAATATTCCTCTTTATACTGTACATTATATATTATATCTAGTTATACTAGCATCTTAAAAACATATGCATCCTAATATAACTGCACTAGAAAAAGTACCTGTGAAATTATTGCAAATTCTCTGCCCTTTTCCCTCACCAAATCTTAGGGTAAAGTAGGACTGTGTGCCCACTGCTCACAAATTTCTCCTTGCAGCAAATATTTTAACAACCACCATTTATCACAATAGTAGAGAGGAAGGGAATGGGAGAGCTAATGTGAACAAAATAATTAAGCTTTCCGTCTAAACAGGGTAGGTAGTTGGTGTTTATTTTACTTTGTTTTGGTGAAGAAAAAGGAGAAGAAGTTAGAAAGCTACTTCTAAGAAAACACTGCTCCTTTTGTTTTGTTGTCAATTCAATCCTAAGCTGCATTTTAAAAAACTCCTGCAGCACATATAAAAGGAAGTGTATTTTTTATACTGTACTTGAAAGAGAAAATTTACATGTAAGATGTATCTACTTTTGTAAAACCTGAAGAACTGATTTCAGATTTGGTTAGTACTGCTTAGAGTGAAAAATTTAAATAAACATTTAAAATGTCCCATAAATTAAAATATGTAATATTGTCAGTTTTAAAAGAAATCATGTACAATTCTTTTAAACCAATCATTGCCTTTTGATATTAATAACAAAAGCATTTAAAGAAATCCCTGTGGAAACCTAATTTGAAAGTAAACATGCTTTAAAACTTAAATATAGATCTTGTATTAGTCCCACAACAGGATCAAGATCACTATTAAAATAAAGCATGGGGCACATTATGATGCCTAAGATTGGTGGGTGGATTTTAATTGACTTGAAGACTGTCATAGTTCTATTATCAGAAAACCTGTAACGCATTTCCAGCATGGAGGACCCATCTGTGCCCACCATCCATCTGTTTAGACGTGATTGGCAAAGTGGTAGGGAACTCGCAGTGGTTGCCTCTGCCTGAAAGGAATAAACCACAGGATCTTCCAACGAGTGCCAAAAACTTCTGAGAAGGTCTGCTGCCATGGCTTTCGGGGCCTCGATCTACAGAAGACAGCATTATTAGTGAAAGACAGCACTCCCATGGTGCACTTCAGTCAGCTAAAACAATACAGGTTGGCTGGGGATCCATTACTGGACTCTGATGAATTGTGTCCCAGCATCACAAATACAGCTTTTCTTTCATTATGGCAGGCAGCTGAGTTTTAACTCTGGATAGCAGATATTGTATCTGTGTCGTCAATCAACCGAGAGCAACTTTTGAAGCAAAGGAGAATCTCAGGATTAACAGAATGTGTGTCAACAACACAGTAGCAAATCTCTTTTGATGTACTTTCAGGACAAATAATTCAGCATACTTTAGTTAGACAAGGAGTAAGAATTATTAGCATTTATTTTGCTTAAAAACTATCATGGCTAGAAGATCCCTGCCATAACACTGATTTATATTTGTCTAGCTAAGGGCCTAGACAAGACACCAGGAAAATTATGTTTCTATTATTCTGTACACAATTTAAAAATGTGGATCAGTTGTTTCCATTTTTAATCACAACAGTACAGAGTTCACTTTTATACTTACATTTCTTCACAACAGTTTGACATCTTTTCAATAGATGTTGTATCCTATTAAAAATTAAAAAAAATATACTTTGTAATAAAGTTATCAAGACTTTATATTTCGTGATGTTCTTAGTCAGTTTCTTCTAAAGATCCAGTTTGTGTGAATACTAAGAATTTTAAATTATCTGCATACATTGCCAAAATTCCCCTAAAAATATAGGATCAATATTATTACAGCATGACAAATTTTTTTTCAATTACAAACTTCACAAAAATTACAGAAATTCACTTCATTAAAATACAGCACTTTATTATACTTGTTTTCTTGATAATCCCTTTAAAATTCTAGTATCTATTTTTAGTTCAACTATCAGTGAATGTGTACTAAAAAACAACAAATAACAAATAAAAGACACTAAAGAAAGAAAAATGCCAACAGTTTAAGAGTGTTACTGGCTCTGGATTTATGTAAGCAAACGCAAATGCAAATGCAAAATGGCATTCACCGCACTACAGTATCTATTACTTCAAACCGTGAAGTTAACATATTAGTGTTTCTCGATAAAAACAATTTCCTTTTGTCCAACAAAAAAATGAATTTTGTCATAATAATGCAATTTTGATGTGTTTTTGAAGGCTCAAAACACAAATATATAAGAAAAGCAATTCAACAAACAAACAGAAAAAAGATTCTAAACATACTAGTTTCATTAGATTTAATAGGTCTATCAGTAGTTTGAAAAATTATGGTAACACTGCAAGATCAGACTAAAATATTCTATTCTTACTATATAGAAATATACTAGATTATAACTTTGAGGAAATTATTTATGATTATAAAAGAAACAGGTTTAAATACTCTTTAGACTTCACATAAGAAACATTATCAAGTACTTCTGACATCTTTCTAGAATGTATTTCAAGAAAGAAGTAGAATACTACCTATTAAATCATGTAAATGTGTGGTTAGTCTATCAAAGGATGTAATGTTTACCATGATTGTATGAACAGGATTTAAGAGGCTAGCTAAAAAAGCTATTTTACCCACTAGAAATGAAAATGCTTATCTCTCAAATCAGCTATCTAGAATACTATTTTAAAAGTACAATTTGTATTTGAACGGCCAAATACGTCACATTATTGCACTGACACTTGTAAGACATACCAGAATAACACAAGTTATGACACAAACATGTACACAATTGAAACATTAAACTGTAAGAGGAGAAAAGTCACCACTGACAAAGACACCGAGTATCAAAAGTTATTTCTGTGTGCTAAAAGAAATATTTAATATATGTTTTTTTAGCTCTATAAAGCAGAGAAGTATGGAATATTTTAGAAAAAAAACATACTAAAAATAAGCAAAATAGTTCTGGGCATGTAATTCCATTAAGATTTAATATTTTCTTTAGTGACCATCAGAAAACAACCAGTAGGATAGATCTCTTCAGTAAGTATGCCTTATAAATTCCTAGTTATGTATAAATCACAACCACCCAGTAAAGTTCATTCTTCAAGGACTGAGAGACACAAGTTATTATTGTATGGGATCTACCATTAGGTATCTTATTTCCACAGTAGTATTTATGTTTTGATTATGATCTAATATTCAAAACAGCTAAGATTTTCATCAGCCTATATAACTAAAAGAGACACGAAAATGCTTTCCAATTAAAAAAATGGGAAGTTTCTTTTTCTTAAAAAATAAAAAAGAATAAACTAGAAACAGAAGACTTGCAGAAATAAAGTAGGTCTTACCTACTTTATCAACCATTTTGCACTTGGTTGATTTTCAAGTTCTAAGAAAATATGCTTGACTTCAAATGAAAGTTGGATCCTAACTAATGTGATTATGTCTGAATGGGAAAAAAAAGATTCCTAGCAGAAAAGGTAACTTATCTTGCTTTGAGTTCATTCTCACCAAGCAACACTGTCATATATGTTGTTGCATGGCAGAGAGTGTATGCTAAAGAGCCTTTGGCATACCTGAAGATGGTATATAAGGGAATAAATAATCAATCTGGTTTATGTGACTACTGCTTTAGAGTCTGGAAGTAAGAGTCATTGCCTCTGAACCAGATTAACACTAGAAATACTCTTTTTAAATGCCATTTATAGACTGACAAACTGAAGACATGATGAAAGTAAAGATATTCTATCAGAAAGACTCCATGAAGTGAGTTCAATCTAACCTCAATGATCAGTTTATTACACGTCTTGGCAAGGTTTTCAATTGTTGCACATACCTAATTCAATGACTGTTGATTTAATCTGAGCTTAGAAACACTACTCAGGAAAGTTTTCCGGAGATTATATACCTGTTTTATCTGTCTCTACTACTTCTGAAATGGACTTCTAGTTGACTTTTTAGGACCTTTAATCAACATAGAGACAGCAGCTCACTGAACTTTGTATCAGAGCACTGGCAAGCATAAAGTATGTTCTGAATACATACACTGCAACATTAAGTTAACTGAACATGAACAGAAACAACACATTCTTTAAATTTCTTTTTTTTTTTTGAAATCTAGAGAAAATTTCCTGTCAATCAAGTTCTCCTTGTTTGAAGCCATGATTCATTATATTCCTCATTTGAAATAGTTAAAATATCCATCGCCAACATAAGACCAAATACATCATTCACTAGAGATCTGAAATTCACATAAATATTTAATCAATCATAAAACTAAAATGAGAGAGCAGACCTTACCATTACAGACACTAAAAAAGTATTTCCCAAATAAATTCCAATCTCCTCTTCGAGCAACTTTCTGATTATTTAAAACCCAAAACTCTGCATTTCATTCTTCAAATCATAATAACCTCTAAGGTTTTTATACAGATTGAGTTAATATATATTAAATCCCTTAATAACGCAATAATTGACATTCCTAGTTTTTACTAGTTGTCTCCTAAACACGTTCTGACAGAGCTTAGAGCTATAACATTTTACTACACCAGAATTTAACTTTTTAAAATATTTACACAAACAAGTGGTGTTTATAATGTAAGACGAATTACAGAGACCATGGGAAGATACATAGATAAAATCCAGTGTGCCCAAGAAGTTTATAATCTATTTTTTTTAAGTCCTAAAGTTGGCTTAAACCAACACTCAATTTATTTCAAAAATTTCACTAATTACCAATTATGACCTTCCTTAGCATCAAGTTTACGACCTAGAGAAAGTAGTTTAGTAAACATACAAAAAAGTAACTGCAGGAATACACAGAGAATGACATATTGTATTAATAAGATTTATATTTAACATAAAATTGTTTAAAAGTTGTTTGCAGTCTATACTCAATTTCAAATACTCTTAGGTTTTTAAACACAAAAGTAAGTGTACTTTCAGTCAGATTTTTGGCTGTCAGTCGATGTAAGATGGTAGTAACTAAATATTGGTAAAGTGGGACAGAGAGAAACAAATGAATCATTGTGGAAAAAGGCTCTACAAGTAAACTAAAACATAAGATTTACTGGTGTTTTTTTTTCTCTGTCCTATAATGTTCAAAAGTGAGATTAAGTACTTATGTGGATTCAGAACATGAGATAATAAAATGAATGGCTAGGGAAATATGCAAGGAAAACTCAAATGTCTAACTCCCTTACCATTTTTTAAAAAAGCATCTGTTAAGCAATTAACAACTCTTTAAGAAAATTAAAGTGCACTATTCCTACTGAAAAAAAAATATATAAATAGACTGAAAACGTTTTTAATTACTTTTAATCTTAGGAGAAATATTTCCAAGGAGTGTATCATATAAGCAAACAGAAATGACATAATACATTTTCACATAGGAATATGCTTATGCTAAAGAGTATTCCAATTCCACACATAATCATTCTGAAGATAGCAGGAATTTTTAAAAAGGATTTTGTATTATCATGCAATGTAGCTTCATATGTATTTAAGCTGAATTCCTCGGTAAGGGGTGGGGGATCTAATTTCTATAAAACTTTCTATTGTGTCCATAATTCAAAGAAGTATTATAGCTGAAGTATTAACATATAATATTAAAAGAATCTATAAGAAGTGATATTTTAAATTGTAATGAATATTCTAGGGTTTAAAAAGCTGAGAATATATTTCATATGTAGTATATTGGAAATAATACATTTAAAATACATTTTGTTTTAATTAAACAAAAATTTAATTTTAAAAAACCCAAAATGCTGTAGATATTCCTTAATGGAAAGTGAACTGGTTTCAGCATAATTAGTATTGATTTCCATATTTGCATTGGAGTTGTGTAAACCAATATAATCTGTACTGAGATTGTGCTAAATGCTGCTAATTCACAGCAGTCAGTGGGATTCTTCGCAAATTTTAATTATTAAGTTTTAACCTCAGGACTACATTTCTAGCTGTATTTTTAATGTAAAGTAAATCCACTAATTGTCTGGTTGTTGAGGACACTATTTAATAAATAATCTCATTTAAAATAATTTGCCATTTTGAGCATAAAATACTTCTTACTGTATAAGACAGCCAAGTTAAGTCAAGTCATCCTTGCATTTGTGAGTCTTTCCGTATTTACTGCGTAATCATGAGTCAGTACTTAGGGAGGAAAAGCCAACATTAGTACCTGTACGGCCAAATGCAAAAATCTTTCCCTGACTGCAAGAAAGTACATCTTCTCTACCCTAGAGTCAACCTCACCACAACTGAGAAAAGCACTGAGCTCCAGAGGCATCATCAAAAGCCTAAGTTATTATATGAACTCCATGGCGCCCAGAAAACAAAAACACATGGATACAAAATTTAGCTAAACTGTCAGAGCAGTGTCATGGTATACAATAGCTCACTGTCAGAACCTCACCAGAAGGCACTGTACCAGCTGTTGTAGGACTTCTTGATTAACTCTCTCCAAGCCCAGTGACTGAAAACATGACTAATGCAATCACACAGCACTATTAGTATTGGTACTCATCAGAATGGACATTATTCTTGGCTGTGTGTGAAATACTGTTCAAGAAGAAATCCTGACAACATCAATTACATTAATAGCAACATCACTGTCCATTCAGAAACAGGCAGAAAAATGGCTAAACAGTCTAAGCAAGAAATAATTAGAAGAATCTGTTCCTTAATTAAAGAATGCTTCAAAAGAGATTGTTTTGAAAACACTTTAACTTCAGTATTAATTTCAATGAAAATGTGAAAAAATTGTTTTAATGCTATTTAAAACAAAATCTAATCTTTAAAAATGGATCTAAGATTAGTGTACTCCACAGAAACATCTGGTTATGTTGAGATCTTTTAACCTTTGAAATGGGATTAGAAATCCACTATTTTTAAGCTAAGTAATTTCTAATTATTTTATCTGGGTCACAGATAATCTACTCTTGCTAGGTCTAAAATGGCATTAGCTCATCATTACCATGATTATCCTGTTACCTTCTATTGTCAATAGAATAAAAGGGAAAAAAAATACTGAAAACTGATATGCTGCCTAAAAAGTGACATTTACTTTAACTGTTAACTAATAGGCCTAAATTCAAAAATATGTAAATACATAATATTACAATGAAATAGTACTGCTGCCACTATTTTCTCAAAATCATTTTGGTCTTTAGGCTACAGGGGAAAGGCAAGGTGGAAAACTTCAAAGGAAGGATTAAATTTACAGGGATTCCTTCTTTCCCATTTACTTTCTTACTACCTGATTTCTTTTACATGGTAAGGGCAAATCCATGGATTCAGAGGAAAAAAGTCTGCCTACATGTGAACTTTGTGGAAGTAATCTAAGTTTCTACACAAAATGAAACAGCAAGCAGACTGTATAAAGAAGTGAACAGTATCTGTATTCTTAACTTTAAGGTATTAAAAACAATTATATTTAAATGCTTATTCGTTAGTTTTAAAATTCATGGTATTTTAAATTAACTTCAAATTATTAAGCCTTAAGAAACTTTAAACTAGTATGGAAAAAAGATTTTTTTAATTCAGAGTGTTGTTTGAGGGCTCTCCCTGGTGGCGCAATGGGTTAAAGCACTGCATTATGAAACCCTCCCAAGCCACTGCAGCGTGAGTTCAATCCCCAGCCAGGGAGCTGACCCATATGGCATAGCAGGGCTCTTCTGACCCGCCCGCTGCTCCCCTCAGCAATGCGCTTTGTCAGTTTGCCTGTTCTGCTCCCTACTCTGTCTCTGGTGAATCCTTTCACCCACCACACCTCTGGCCTGTACCCCAATTCTGTAATCATAAATAAATCTTTAAAAAAAAGAGTGTTGCTTGAGGTTCACTACTAAATCCCAGGTAAATGAAATTAAAATTAACTGTAACTCTTCCAAATGCTTTGATTTAAGAAGCAGTAGAGTGACTACAAGCAGACTATATATATATATATATATATATATATATATATATATATAGCCTTCATCTCTTTTAAACCAGCATTCTTTTTGAATACTTCCACAGATGTATAATCTCAGTACAGTGTTCTGAGAGAATACTGTATGTATATAAAAAGAGTTTTCTTCTCCACTTGAGAAATATCACCTGGGAACCAACTCCCCTGTTTTAATACAGTGAAATATTGTTACAGCAATGCAAAAAAGAAAATCATGTAATTTGAAACCTATCTTGTTGGTAGTATGGAATAGAGTTGAAATGGTATTTGATATACACTCTTTAAAAAAAAAACAAATATGATAAATTACTTATATCCAACTCAGAAGTGAATACTAAAACTTTACAGTAGAGATTCTTAAGCTGTCTTGAACTCTGCAGTCAGACCCCACTTTCTGAATGAGGAAGGCTGTCAGATGAGAAGGAAATAGTTATTCCTAGTTACAAACCCAAGAGTTCTCCTAAACAATTTGTAACCATTAATCACAAGAAATTGGGGAAATCCTGCTTGCTCTCACACATGCTCTCTCTCTCTACACACACAAACACACACACACACATACGTGTGTGTGTGTGTGTGTATGTTGACATGATTTAGGAATAGACAATAAGGTAGAAAAAAAGACTTTAGAAGACCTTGGCACTGTTATCAATATCATGTTAATTACCATGACTAGAGAAATCACATGAGATATTAGAAAATGTCAAACACGAATGAAAATATATTTAAGTAGACATTACACAAAGATTCAATAAATACATGAAGCAATCAGTATCATTAGTCATCAGGGAAATGCAAATTAAAACAATGAAATAGTATTAAAAGCCAACAAAATAGCTATTATTAAAAAACTGACAGTAATAAATGTTGATGAGGTTGTGGAACAAGCAAAATTCTCATACTTTGTTGATTTATGAGCAAAATGGTAAAATCATTTGTGGGAAAGGTCTGCTAGCTTTTTATGAAATAAAATGTAAACCTCTTTCAAGTGAACCAATAATTCTTCTCTGAGTTATTTATGCAAGAAAATGTAAACCATTTGAATGAGGTTGTTCATTGGTGCTTTATTCCTATTTGCCAAAACCTGTAAATAGTCTGGCTGCCCACCAACAGAACAGATAAGCTGTGGAATAGCCATATGATGGAATACTACTCAGCAATAAAATGGAACTACGAATGCATGCAACCATAGATGATTCAAAAATATATTATGTGGAAGATGACATACAAATGGGCCCATTTGAAGTTCTACAATTATTAATATATAGAGGGAAAAAAAACAAGATGAATGATAGCCTTTGCTGAGGATGCAAGATTTACTGCTAAGAAACATAAAGGAAACTTCTAAGGTGACGGTAACACATTATAGGCAAAATGCCCATGTGTGCATTTGTCAGTGCTTACTTTACAAGTTAATGTGTACCTCTCATTATGTGTACATTTTGTCTCAAAGGGGGAAAAAATGTAAACAAGCTTTGGGTTCCAATTAATGACTTGTGTAATGAAATATTTGATACCTGTCACTTACTTTGATATATAACAAAATATACAATGAACTGGTAGATGAATAGCTTGCAATGAGATAATCCAAATATTCAAGCATGTTAATTCTGGATAGGTATTCACGGTAAAGTTTTTTGAATTTAAAATTATTCTCGTAAAATTTGAGGGGAGGAGGTTTATACAATTTATTTGTAAAATAGCAAAAGATTATCAGTAAGTATGCTTTCCTTCCATTTCGTATTTCAGCCTTTCAATTTTTCTCTCTTGATGCTAGTACCATTACTAATGTCCAGAGATATACTTCAAAGACTAGATAGAAGGATATAGAGCAACAGATATTTTCTGCTGTGTTTTTTTTTAGAAAGCTATTTTTCATTAAGTTGTTATCAATCAATAAAAGATCTTTAATAGAAAGTAGAAAAAGGATATCAACAAACTATATATAAAATGAATGAAAAATACAGTTAACAGTTAAGGTAGAAATTTTTCGTGGTAACAGTTTTAGCAGTATATAAAATATATAACAGATTTATCAGTATATACCATATGACTCACACAATTAAGTATAGAATTCAATTATTTTTTAGCATGTTTACAGAGTCTTGCAACAATCAAGTTTAGAACATTCATAACCCCTATTACTTCCAGTATCCCCAGCTTTCCAACCCTAAGCATCTTAACTAGCCTCTATCTTTAATAACTTACCTACTCTAGACATTTTATATAAATGTGAACACACAAGCATACAAGCAGGCTTTAGTGACTGGCTTCTTAGAACACCTAGCTTATATTCCAGGTTTACCAGCATGGGTCAATACTTCGCTTCACTTTACGGTCAAATAATATTCTATCACATGGCTACACTACATTTTGTGTATCATCCATTAATCAATGAACATTTGGGGTTACTGTCAATTTGGGGCTATTATGAATTATTCTACTATAAATATGTATGAATTTGTTTCTTTTGGGTATACACCTAGGAGATAAACTACATTAGATGCTGATTATTCCAAGTTTAACTTTTTAAAGAACTGCCAAACTGTTTTCTAAAGAATTTGCACTGTTTTTACATTCCACTGACAGTATAGGACGATTCTGATTTATTATTTAATATTGTTCACCTTTTTTACTACAGTCACTTTATGAGTATGAAGTGGTACTTACAATGATTTTGGCATTTCCTTGATGACTAAAGACACTGAGGATCCTTTCACATACTTATTGCCCACTTGAATATCTTCTCTGAAGAAATATGGAATAACATCCTTTCTCCATGTTTTAATTAAGTTGCCTTTTTGAGCTTTATGAAGCTTTAAAAATATACTCCACATTCAACTTTTTCATCAGATAAAAGATTTGCATATATTCCTTACATTCTGTAAGTTTTCATTTTCTTGACAGTGTCCTTTGACACACAAAAGTTTATACTGAATAATTTTGATGAAATTCAGTTTATCTTTTTCTGTGATTGGTTGTGCTCCTGGAATCATATCTAAGATATAGTGCGTAATCTAAGATATATTCCTCTGCTTTCTTTTAAGAGTCTTATAGCTTTGTATTGCTTATTTTTTATTTTATTTTATTTGCATAGAACTGGGTATAGGCTGGAAGTGCAGCAGGTGAGAAGATTCACCAGAGACAGAGAGAGCAAAACAAGTGGATTTACTGAAATACTGAGCATTGGGCAAGATAGGAGAGGTCTGTTGTGCCATATGGGGTCACCTCCCAGAGAAGCTTCGCTTCCCTTTTTTTAATTTTAATTTTTTTTTACAGTTTCACTTAGATATTTTGTGTTTGTCTTTTTTCATTGTTTTTTGGTGGGCAAAAGGGGACAGGTTGAAGGGAGACAGAAAACAAAATCAGAGAGAAAAGGAAAAAAAAAATGACTTTTCCCACTCTCCACCATCCCCTGGCTCCAGGCCTGAGTTGATGAGGATCTGGGGGTTGAATTCAGACATTAGGGGTGACAGTGCTGATACTTAACCCTAGGCCACCAGGGAGGCCCACCCTCTCTGAGTCTTATAGTTTAAAATTTTACCTTTAGAATTATGATCCATTCTGAGTTTATCTGTGTATATGATATGAGGTAAGAATGCAACTTCATTTTTTTTCACATGTCAGTATCAATTGGTCCACCACCATATGTTGAAAAGGCTCTTTTTTCCCCTATTTAATTGTCTTGGCATTCTTGTTGAAAAATAATTAACCAAAAATACAAGTGTATATTTTTAGATTCTTGATTCTATTTCACTTTTTATACATGCATGTAAATTTTTTAATTTTTTATAACCTACCCTTATGCCACAATTTCTTGATTATTGTTGCTTTATAATTTATTTTGATACATTTCTTACTCTATTTTTCACTGAATATAGTCTGAAATAATACGCTGTTCTACACAATATAAAGAGGGTGACACTTTGTGTGATAATCTGTACAAAATAAGTTTGCAGAGATTAGTCAAAAGAACTGGATTTTAAATTTTGATACATACTGTTATTGGCTCTTCAAAAAGGTCGTACCAATATACATCCCCACCAGTAATATATAAGAAAGTGTTTACTCTATGTCTTCTTCAGTGTAATATCAAATTTTAAAATTCTAACTTTTTGTTCTTCTCAGTTGTGATAAACCCCATCTGGCTAATCATGCCTGTAAAGAATTTAATTACTAATAAAATGTTTAAAATCAGCATCTCCATTTGGAGGAATTTACTCCAAATAGTTTAAAGATATGTACAAAGTAGTGTTAATTAGTATAGAAAAAAATTACTGTATACTAGATGCTAATCAACAGGAAAGTGGTTAATTAATATATTCACTAAACAGAGTATATGCAACTATAAAAAGCTATAAAAACAGTCTATAGTCATGTAAAAATACCTGTCAACTTCTAAAAGTACTTTACAAAATTGTACACTGTTTATAACTACTTTAAAATTATTCAACATATGGAAATGTTCATATATAAAATGACCATAGGTTATTTTTTCTTTGATTTCTAAACTTTCTATAACTTTATTGAAATAAGCTTGTAATTAAAAAATATGTTAATAAGTATATTAAGTTTCATTACAAGTATACTTACTGTGATTATGCCAATTAGTTGAGTATAAAAGAGTCCAGTAATTCCAACCAACATAGCAATGCCCGTAAAGGAAGCTAGTCTCATGATTGCCAATTCATGTCTAACAATGAAGAGGTCCTATAAAAAAGACAAAATAAAAATCTTCAAAATAATTTCTAAGAGTTGCAATTATAAATGAGAATTGAGTCAAAATATTTCCCCTTATTATTTTAAAAGAACTTCATCCACCCTTGAATCTGTTCTATTTCATAAATCGTACCTGGAAATTTCATGAACAATTGTTTTTGAATTTATAGTAACACACTGAAAAATACATGATTTTTTTTGTATTAAAAAAAAAAAGAAACTCTTCAGCCCTAATTTTGCAAGTTATTCATGTTTATTTACTATTTTGTGGGGGGGACAAGAACAAAACTGATGGTATGTAATCTTTGGTTCTAAAAAAGGAAATTTTACTATCATACTGCTGAAAAGCTTAAATGCACTGACCTGATTTGTATTATTAAGTTCAAGTGACCAACATACACTGAAATTATATAACTTAGTTAAAATGAAAGGGAAATAGTAGGATCATATGGATAAATCTCTAAGCTCACTTCATTTATTCATTCATCCACTTACCCAATTGCCACTGCCTAGCACACTGTTATGCTGTAAAAGTAATAAAGATATTGCCCATTTCCTCAGGAAGCATGCAGTTTATTCAAAGGGATCTCAACTTTCTCTGAGGATGGTAGAAATGTCAAAAAAAGAGGAGGAAGAAATGGAAACACTTTGAGGGAAGCTAATTTCCTGGCTCAAAATAATAAAACAAGGGTCTCGAAAGTGAATCAAAGAAATTCTGATGGGACAACAGGAAAACAAGGACTTTATTGACCCCTGGTTATCAACTAGAAAGGTCAATGGAATAACAGTGAATACCACCAGTTTTGTTCTTGTCCCCCTCACAAAATAGTAAATAAACATGAATAACTTGCAAAATTAGGGCTGAAGAGTTTTTTTTTTAAAAATACAAAAAAATCATGTATTTTTCAGTTTGTTACTATAAATTCAAAAACAATTGTTCATGAAATTTCCAGGTACGATTTATGAAATAGAACAGATTCAAGAAAGAACTCTTTTATTGGAAACTGTTGGTAAATATGAACAAAAGAAACTACAGTAGAATCAACAAGTGAGAAGAAGGATCCACTAAACATGCTTTCTAAATCCTGCTCCTGATTAAGGCTTTAAGACAATCCAGGTAACAATACAAAAAAATAGGTCACTGAGACTAATGTACTTGCTTGAAACAAAATAATTGTTTTTCTGTGTATTATAGTGATCACCTACCAAATGTAAACAAAAATCTGATTTCACATACAAATCACTCATTGATTAACCTGGAAAAACAAATTTTAAAAAGATACTTAGAGGGCCCTTCCTGGTGGTGCAGCGGGTTAAAGCACAACAGTAAGAAGCTTAAGCCACTTCCGCATGAGTTCGATCCCCGCCTGCCCTGGAAAAGATCCACATTGCACTTCAGAACTCTCCTGGCCCGCCCGCTGCCCCCCTCAGCAGTGTACTTCGTTGATCTGCCTGCTCTGCTCCCCAATCTGTCTCTGGTGAATCCTCTCACCCTCCGCATCTCTGGCCTGTACCCCAGTTCTGTATGAATAAATAAATAAATCTTTTTTAAAAGAAAAAAAGATACCTAGGATATCATATTGCAGTCAATTATTAGTGAGTTCAGAGTTTTAGTAAAAAGAGTCTAATTCAGAATTGTTACAAAACATGTAAAGCTGAAAAGATAGGACTATGATATTAAAAAATTAAATACAGTTTTTCTAAAACACAAATTTGTTCCTCCATGATTGGTATACTAAGCAACAATTTGATTATAGCAAGAAAATTGCGAGCAGGTGTGACTTTAGACATGGGAAACCTTAAGCAAATACAAAAAATCATACCCACCAAAACCAAGACATGTAAAAATTCTCAAAACACACATACACTATGCTTGAAACATCTATTCCATTTACCCACGTCTGGTATTACAATTTTCCTTGTAGTTCAGATGACCTCCTTCCATCACTTCACAAGAACTTACACACTGCAACACTTTCTGATGCCTACTTTCACAAGCAAACCTCAAAATACTTACGTTTATTATAATATGTATATACTTATTAATCACTAAACACATGGAAAGTGTGCTGCTGTTTTTATTATGCTCCTGCCCTTTTAAATGTCACTGGTGAAATTTTGGAGTGTTGGGCCTCCATTTCCCCTGTGGCTTCCACTGCCTGACTGCATAGTGGGTGGAGTGCATTTTAGGAATACATATATTATATTAGAGCTTAATATAATAAAAATTTCATATAAGATCAAAAATTATGTTCTAGTAAAAAGAAAAAAGGATTTACAAATGTTAGGCATGAAGATAAAACTAAAAGGTCTAAGTAAACAATTGTATTTATGTGAAATGGTAGAATAATTTAGAAAACATTTTACTGCTTATATTTTCAAACATAACTATACCCAAGTTTACACATACGTAATTAGTATCTTCAGTATTAAATCTACAGTGGAGTCATTAAGTCTAGTTCTGTAGAACACTTTTTGAATCTAAAAATTGGCTTGGGAATTTTATCCAAATCATAGGAACCCATTTACTGCTCAAGATCTTCATTATATAACTGGTGTTATGACTGAATTCTGTATCCTGCCAAATTCCTATGTCGAAATCCTAACCTAACTAGAAATCCTAACCTAGAATGTGACTGTATTTAGACACAGAGCCTTTGAAGAGGTGATTTAAGTTAAAATGAGGCCCTTATGGTAGGTACTAATTAATCTGGTTCTTATAAGAGGAAATTCAGAAATACAAAGATACCAAGAATGCTTCAGAGGAAAAAATTATGAGAGAATACAGGATGAGGGTAGTTATCCTCAACCAAGGAAGGAGGCGTTCAAAGACCCAAACTTGCTGACATCTTGATTATGGTCTTCTAGCCTCCAGAATGGTGAGAAACAATTTTCTGTTGTTTTAGCCTCCCAATCTGTGCTGGTTTGTTATGGCAGTCTTAGCAAACTAATACAATAACTGTATGTTGTTATTATCTCAATTTCTCCCCAATTTTTGTTACTATGCTTATGCACTTATAAATGTATAAACTATAAATTCATTTTAAAGAAAGTAACATCATGCTCTCAAAATGAGAAAATCTGAAAGTAAGCACAGGCTCCTGTGCATTCCTGAGAGGTTCCTTCTCATCACTTTCTTTCCCTTACTAATCCTTAAAGGCAAAAGCTACCTACTGATGGAGTCTTCATACTTTTTGGCTACTAATGTTTATCAGTTGCATATCACAGATAACTTTTTCCACTCTGAGTCTACCTTCTCACTCTTTTTCAGCATTTTTGATAACCTCAAATTCTTAATTTAAATGTAGTCTAGTTTATCAATATTTCCTTAAAGGCTATTTATATTCTATTAAGAAATCTTCCCCAGCTCTGAAATAATAATGGCATTCTCCAATATATCCTTCTAAAGGCTTTTAAGGCTTTATAGTACTGCCTTTTTCATTTAGGTTACTAATCCACCTGAAATTGCTGCTTTTTGTGCCACGAAATAGAGGAGTCTGGACTGACTTTATATGGATATACAATTGTTGCAAGATGGTTTATTTTAAAAAGTTCAGTAATCAAAGATCAAACATTCATGATGCAAAAGTGATGTGAGCACTCTACTGTTTTCTTGATTTACTTATTCCTATATCAGTGACACATTTTAGTTACTATTACTTTAATAGTAATTCTCTATACCTGTATCAAGTCATCCATCTTGTTTTAAAGAATGTCTTGGTTATTCTGGATCATTGAAATTCCCATGAATATTTTAAAGTTAGATTTTCATCTTAACAAGTAGGATAAGGCATACACACACACACACTCACAAAACATCTCCGGTAAGCCTGACAATTTTCCTCCTTAGATGTTCTCCTGTATTTTTTTTTTTGTTAGATTTAATTCAGGAACTTCCAGTTTCATGATTTTTTCTTTTTACTTTACTTGCCTAAAAGATCATGTTAGTATATTCAAACAGAATTGATTTTTGAGAAATGTTTTATAGTCATACCTCTTAAATGTTCTTAACAGTCCAAAAAAATATATTCACAAATTATTTACACAACCCTGTCACCCAAGAGTAATGATGTATTTCTTTCAGCAGTTATATCATTTCTTTGTGTTTAGTAACAGTGGTGATACTGGGCATAATGGACATTAATGCCATCTCTCCCCACATGGAGGGAGAGAAGTCAACATGTCACTAGTAAGCATGATTGAAGTGTTGTCTATTGGATTTTTGTTTCTCACTTTTGGGAAATATATCACCTGATAGAAGAAGTGTCTAGTTCTAATTCACCAAGAGTTGATAACATGACTATATCCATATGTATGATTTCTTTTTCTAGCCAATTATTGTGATGAAACACATGAACTGATCTTAACAAAAACAACCTTCTATATCTTAAGATTAGCTCAGTACAATCAAACTGGTTATATGTAATCAGTTTGCTAATAAATTGCCTGGGAGTTGTTTATCTACATTTATAATCAGACTAATCAAGGAGTTTTTCTTTCTCCTTTAATCATTGATCGGTCATATAGCCAACATATGCTATATATATATATATAATGAGTTGAGGAGTGCTCTCTCATTTTCTATTCTTTTAAAGAGCTTGTGGATGACTGGAATTATAGCTTTCCTTCATATTGGTAAAGACAGAACTCAATGGTAAAGCTGTTAATATCCTTTGCAGGGAAAGGTTAAACAAGTCACTCCTGTTATAAGATTAGTCATGTTTCAAAATTCTTTCTGAAATAATTTTCTTCTAAAGCTATACTATGCTTATGTACCAGGAAACTTAAAACAATCATATGCTACTTAATAACAAGGACATGGTCTGAGAAAAGCATCATTAGGCTATTTCATCATTTTGCAAACATCAAGGTATAATTACATAAATCTAGATGGTACAGCCTACTACACACCTAGGACATATATTATAGTCTATCAGGACTATTCCACCATTGTATATGTGGTCTGTCACAGACAGAAATGTCCTTCAGCAACACATAACTGTAGTGTAAAGATGCCAACTACCCAATGCCAACAACACCCCCACCAATACATATGCTTAACTGTTGAGAAATCTTTATTTTACTTTATTTTGATTTGTGGAAACTGTATCACAGGGGCTCGTGGCTACACACCAATCACTCCTACCTGACAAGATCATATTGTTTAGTACTTAACTTTATGGTAGGAAAAGGAGGAAATATCTAAAAAGGTTCCCTTGGGAAGCAGTAATAACAATAAAAGTTTGGGAAGTGGTCTTCTGTTGGATTTATTGTAAAACTATAGTTATGAGGAGTGTGGTACAACCACAACGATAGAGAAATAGGTGAATGGACTAGAAAAGAGCCAGAGACAACTAAGTATGTTGGTTTGTGACAATGATGACACTGCAGAAAAGGGGGGGAAGAATTATCCCTACAATAAATGATACTAAATCAGCTACATGTACATCTATGAAAAATAACTAAGTAAATAAAAAAATAAAATAGTCTCCTGAGCTCTCACTTCTGGAAAGTCTAGGACTAGGTGGTTCCCCATATGTACTCAACATCAGAAGACCCACTTACCTTTTCTTTCTCTCTGTTCTGCCTGAAGGAGGTGTCCTTCATGGTGACAAACAATAATTGCCATGGTTTCACATTTAAATTCAAAGCAAAATAGATATTCTTAAAGAGAAATAAAAACTGCTAATTTTTTAATGCTAAATGTTATAATATTGCTAAAATGTTAGCTATACAAATAAATTCAATGAGGACATATACTCAGTAGACCTTGTACTACAGAATAAGATTAAAACTTATAAGGTTTATGTGTTCTATCTGTCATGAAATGCTTATGGATATTTTAATATAGCGAACTGACAATTGTTAGAATAATAAGAGTATTCTGAAACTGGTTCTTTCTACAAACATGAACTAACTAAATATCTGACTTTAGTCCCTGCAGTAGAAAAAAAATTACCAATGACATTTCTGTGTTTCAAAATACATGCACAGAAAAAGAAAATATTAAGTGACTTTTATACTAACATTTAAAATAATTTCTATTTTATATGAATCTTAATTCTATACTACTGCTGGCTATATTTTTACATTCAAATATTAATAGTTGAATTTAAAATTCAACTCTTGCCAAAACATTTAAAAAGCTAAATTCGTATTTCAGCAATTTTATCCATCCTTTTGTGGTCATGATAAATGACCTTCTAGATATAGGGAGGATAGGAAGACTGCCTAAAATATTTTTCAAAAAATAGTAATAAATAACAGAAGAGCTCAGGATATTTGAAGATTAAAATATAAAAATTATTTCCAACAAACTCTTTTGTTGTGTTAGCCTGGGATAATACTTTTGTTCCACAGTTCTATCAGACACTAAGTCCCTTAGCAACACTATAGATATAAGTCAACAGAATAATGATAATGTATCATCCTAGGTGAAAGTTGGTTTGATGCGAAACTTTATTCAATATCCTTTCTTCAAATTCCCTCTTTTTCTTCCCCTCTTCTGCCACTCTCCCTATAATCTTAACTATAGTTAGTACATAGTTTTTGCCCTTCAAATAAAAATAGATGTAAAGGAATCAATTAGAAATTATCTGAATCTAGCACATCTAAAATAATGATGTAGCTTTAGGTGGTATGTCACACAAAATAGTTGCATAATCTCTACACTAAGCATCACAAATTATTTCTTCAAAAAAGAAACACACTTTTTATTTCTCATGTAGAAATATGTTATTATCTATAATATTTGATTAGCAACCAAGTACCTAGTTTTAAAAATATTTTTCATCTACTATAGTGCCTTTGTAAGATGTAATTTGACAGTTTTTAGATTAGGTAAACTACTAAAATGGATGCTTCAATGAAAACAGCAAAGGATATTACCAATCAGGAGATTCAATGAGCAGATTTTGTGATGCTTGAGCTTATTTATGTGTATTTAAAAAAAAATGCTGTAATAATATTGCTAAAATTATTTCCCCAAGGAAAAACATAAAAAGTGTTTGATACTATCTGAATAACATGACTTTAGGGACAGACAGAAATGATCCCAATTCACACCTTTACTTAGGGGTAATTCTGGTTAGATAAATTATTGAATTTTGCTAAATCTCATCACTTTATCTCTAAAATGGGAATCATACTACCTACATACATATCTCTGTCAGGGATATCTTAAATAAGTTGATATTTTCCACCAAATAAGTGCTTATAAATAACAACTAAGAATCATGAAATTTATGACTGAAATATTCACAGATCAACAAATAATAAATTTAACAAGTATAGTAAGTATGGTAATATCTTTCTTCATTATTAAAGATTATAACTTTCTAATATTGTTTTGGATATACAACTGACATACAATAAAAAGAAATGGACCCATTATAATTTAACAATATACCAAAAAGCCAGGTATTTGTTTATAAACATTTGAAATAATAATTACTTAATGCAAGACATTAGTTTCAAGAAGGCTTTAAAATAAAATTAAACATTACATTTGGATGATAAACAAATGGCCAAAATAATATCTGAAATTGAAAAGCTTCTCTTAGTATTTCAGAATTTCTAGTATTTATAGATTTTGCATTCTATGGTTCCAATTAAAATTTTAACTTGTCCCCATTTATTTAATAAGTAACCTGTAACTCAAGTTTCTAGATACACAGTTTTACCTTAATATTGAGAAATTGTGGTTTGTTTTTTTTTAAGTCACTATTTTCAATGAAGAATAGTAATTCCTTTTTAGATTCATAGGTCTTCTTTAATATAAGATTGAGCTTTTAAATCACTTATAGTTTAAAAATAAATTTTAAAGTTAAGCAATGGTTCATGATGAATAAGATTTTAACTGCCTACTTTCCCTCACTAGAGTGTATTAAAATTATTTCATAAAAATTTCACATAAAAATAGCAAAAATATAAAACACCAAAAGTGTGGAAAAATATTTCAAAAGTAACTATTAAATAAAAAGTCTAAAAACATTGCCACTCTAAAATACAATGGGGCAAATGTACTGCAATTAAAACAAGCCAGCTCAGAAAAAAACTCCTCTGTAAGAGAAATCTAGGAAGAGAGAGAAAGGGAAGAAAATCGGGGTTCCAAACCGTTCATTTCCCAGAGTTTGTGAATAGCCTGCTTTCTCTCAACTCTCTCTTTCCCATGAGCTTAACCATAATGTACCAGTTTCCTACTGAATACAGGTTAAGTGCCATTACAACAAAGTTTAAAGGGCAATCCATTTTTTTTCTTTTGTTTAATGAATAAACACTTTCACCTTAAAAAAAAAAAGGAAAAAAAAAAGCCTAAGTAAGAGTTGTTAACACTTTCTGTTCCTCTGTTCCCACCCAAGGAATAAACACTCAGTTCTAGAATTTAAAAAAAAAAAAAAAAGGCTACAAAAGATACTATGCTGCCATCTACCTATCTGAAAGGGTATCAAGAAAAATGCAGAACTAAAGCTTTTATTTCATGGTGGCTGACAGAAGAATACAGAGTCCAAGTCCACAGAATACTTCAATTATAATCTTCAATTTTAATATAATTTTAAAGGTAACTTGAAGCCTTTGGGGATCTTTATTTCATAACCCAAGTAATAGAAAGGGTAACAAAGTGACTAGGCAGGGGTCCTGACATTTTCTGGCTAGCTTTACACATGTAATCAACAGCTGGATATAGTTTTTTATTTGTCTTACAGAAAAATGAAAGGACAAAGGCAAGGAGGATTTTCTCAAAAATACTCCTGTGTAACACTATTATTTTTTTTAATGTCAACGGTAGTAACAGAAACTCGTAATGAAATCACTGATTTTCTACCCTTCTTAAAAAACACAATAAATGTCCCTTAAAACAAATATTACAAAAAGGATGTATATATATATATATATATATACACACACACACACATAGTAAAAACAGTATTTTAGCTGCAGAAATATTTGCTATACAAACCCTTAATTGGATCAAGATGTGTCTTCTCTTATAGCCAGTTCAAAAAAGGCATAAATCATATCTTGAAAAAGAAAATTATCAACCAGAACTTCTACAATTTGTCTTATAAAACTCAGGTATGCAATACAACTTATTACATATCTGAAGAACCAATATCTGAAAATAATAGAGGGGGAAAAAGGCAACAAAAATACACCCACAAGGTCTCAATACTGAAAATCTTAGATATAGACATTAAAATGACTTTGCTTAAAATATTTTTAAAAAATGATGAGAAATGGAGAACTTTACCAAAAGTGGTTTATATAAAAAAATATCAAGTGGTAATTTTAAAAGTGAAAAATATAATGACTGAATTATATAATTAAGTAACAGAAGAGCTTGACAATAAATCAAAGAAGAAAGCTGAGCAGTAAACTAAAAAATAGGTCAATAGAAAATATCCAGTGTAGGGTATAAAGGAAAATACAAAAAGGACTACAAAAATTAAGCAGTTTAAGTGAGAGCTTAAACTGTATGTACAATGAAAATTAAAGATTTGCAAGAGAAAAATGGAGCAGAAGTAGTATTTAAAAGGAAAGAGGCCAAGGAAGTCCCATTAGATAAAAATGTCACAAAGTCACAGATTAGAGGAGTTATTATAAAACTCTTAAACAGGAACACCGGGAAGAAAATATCACCAAAATACATGTATCATGTAATGACTGCTAAAATACAATAACAAAAATTTAACTCATAAGAATTACAATCAAGATGGTGCAACGAGAGGCTCCTGAGCCCAGTTCTTCCCATTGACCCACTGACTCAACATCTCTGGATTTGAAGAATTCCAGAATTTAGTTGAGTGACTTCTGCACATCAAGAAAGAGAAAAGGTACCCATAGAAAAATGGGTCTTAGCATACCCTAACTGCTATGAGTCATTCAAAACAGGGAAGGTGACTCTGACAATCATAGAGGTTTGAGAGACCATCAAGGGCATGGGCCAGGTGAACAGTAAGGTTCATCTTCTACATGAGGTCATCCGTCAAGACTTAGAGAGGTGACTATTTTATGTTATGCACAGAAACCAATGCAGAGAGCCTAAGAAAATGAAGAAACAAAGGAGTATGTTCTAAGCAAAAGAATAAAACTCCAGAAATAGCTCATAATGACATAAGAGATTTATGAAGAATTTGGAATAATGCTCATAAGATGTTTCTGAGATCAGGAGAATAATGAACAAAGTGAGAACTTCAACAAAAAGAGAAAAAAATATAAGAAAGTACCAATGAGAAATCACAGAGCTTAAGAATAAAATAATTGAAATTAAATTTCTACAGACATTCAGTGGCAAAAGGATCAACAAATCAAGGACAGGACAATGGAATTCATCCAGAAGAGCAGACATAGAAATGAAAAGCAGTTTGGGGCACTTATGGTACAGTACAGACAAGTAGGGCAGTATTTGCACATTACAGGTCTCTGAGAAGGTAAATAAAGAAACCAAAAACTCATTTAAAGGGTAATGACTAACAATTTCCCTAACTGTAAAAAGAAATAGGCATCCCAATCCAGGAAGTAGAAAGTCATATATGATGAATCTGATGAGATTCACACAAAAACACATACTAATTAAATTGTTGGAAGTTAAAGAAAATGAGAGAATCATAAAAGCTCCAAGGGGGAAAAGAAAAAACTTGTTATACACAAGAGAACCCCTTAATATCAGCAGATCATATTATCATATTCAAAATGCTTGAAGAAGAAAACTTCCAACCAAGAATACTCTACATATCAAAGACAGACTTCAGAACTGAAGGAGTTAGTTTGTCAGAGAAACAAAAACTGAAGGAGTTCATTTCCACTACTAATGTTAAAAGGACCTCTTCAAGCCAAAATAGAAAGACACTAATCAATAACAAGAGAATACTGATGGTATAATCTCATTTGTGAAGGTAAATATATATATAAATTTTAAATACTCTAACATAATGGAAGTGATCAAACAATAGTATGAAGCTTAGAAAATGAAAATATGAATAATTACTATAAATGTAATTAATTTTTTAATGGATACACACAAGAAAAAGATGTAAAATATGACATTAAAGACACAAAATGGGGAGTAAAATGTAGAGCTTCCATATGTGTTTGAGGTTAAGTTGTTATCATTTAAAATAGATTGCTATGCACAATATATTTTATGTAATTATTATCATAACCACAAAGATAAAAAACAATAATGTGTATAGAAAGACAAAGAAAACAGCACATCTCTATAGAAAATCATCATAACCCAAGAATAAGAAACAAAGGAATTAAAAGAATAGCCAGAGGCCCTCCCTGGTGGTGCAGTGGGTTAAAGCACAGCACAGGGGGACTTAAACCACTTCCACATGAGTTCGATTCCCGCCTGCCCCGGAGGTGACCACATGGCGTGGCAGACCTCTCCTGACCCGCCCGCTGCACCCCTTAGCAGTGCACTTCGTTGATCTGCCTGTTGTGCTCCCCACTCTCTCTCTGTTGAATCCTCTCACCCTCTGCATCTCTGACCTGTACCCCAGTTCTGTACAAATAAATAAATCTTTAAAAAAAAAAAAAAAGAATAGCCAGAAAATAATAAAATGACAATAGTAAAAACATATATAACAATGATTACTTAACATGTAAATAGATTAAATTCTCCAGACATAGTAGCTGAATATATTTTAAAACAAACAACAAGAAACATACAACTACATGAAGCCTATAAAAGATTCACATCTGCTTAAGGATACACAGTGAAAATGAAAAGGATATTCCATGAAAATGGAAACTAAAAACATGGAGAGCTAAAGTTATATCCAAAAATAAACTTTAAGCAAAACACAGTAAAAAAGACACTCAAGAAGTCATTATGACAAAATGGTAAGGCAACAAGAGTATATAACATTTTAAATGTTTCTGTACATGACAGAGAAGCACCTAAATCTGAAGTAAATATTAATAATCTGAAGGGAGAAATAAACACCTATACAATAGCAAGGTACTTGAGTACTCTTTTCAACAATAGAAAAATAATCCAGACAGAAAATCAGTAAGAAACATTGGACTTATGTGACACATCAGACGAGTAGAGTGAGTATTACCCAAGTAATCTGTCCAGCAACATCAGAAAACAAGTGCGCACACACAATTAAGTTCATATGAAAACTTGACTCACATGGAATTGGGGGCCAGTGAAAAGAAGTAAACTGGAAAATACAAAATACATGGAGATTAATCAACATGCTACTAAAAAAATCAATGAATTGAAGAAATCGGAAACAAAATTAAAAAATATCAATGTGTTTAAAATACCTAGAAGCAAAGATGGGTCAAACATACATGACATACACTTTAGCGACATCTTTAAAGGCAGATCACCCAACGCCACAATAGTGAAGGCAAAGATAAATAGATGGGACCACATCAAGTTAAAGAGCTTCTGTACAGCAAAAGAGACATTACTAAAAACAGACAGATCACTAATTGGGAAAACATTTTCTCACACAAAAGTAGCGATAAAGGACTGATCACAAAAATATATGGAGAACTGATGAAACTCAACAAAAATAAAGTAAACAACCCCATCAAAAAATGGGCAGTAGAGCTAAAAAGACACTTCTCTAAAGAGGAAATGCAGATGGCCAACAGGCATATGAAAAAATGTTCAACATCACTCGTAATAAGAGAGATGCAAATTAAAACCACAATGAGATACCACCTCACCCCAGTGAGAATGGCACATCTTCAAACAACTAGCAACAACAATTGTTGGCGAGGATGTGGAGAAAAAGGAACTCTCCTGCACTGCTGGTGGGAATGCAAACTAGTACAACCACTATGGAAAACTGTCTGGAGGTTCCTCAAGCTGCTAAACATGGAGCTTCCCTACGACCCAGCAATCCCACTCCTAGGTATCTACCCAAAAGACACAAAAACACTGATTGAAAAAGATACCTGTACCCCCATGTTTATTGCTGCTTTATTTACAATTGGAAAAACATGGAAGCAGCCCAAATGCCCAAAAATAGATGACTGGATAAAAAAGATGTGGTACATATATACAATGGAATATTACTCAGCAACCAAAAAAGAGAAACACATGTCTTTTGCAGCAACTTGGATGGAGCTGGAAAAGATCATGCTTAGTGAGATAAGCCAGAAAGAGAAAGAAAAATACCGGATGGTTTCACTCATAGCAGGAGCATAATGGACCAGGTGGAAAATAACAAAAATAATGAACAACCATATACCAGAGACATTTTGTGGGGGTGGAGTGGGGAATGGGATCAAAAACGGGGTGGGGGGAGGGAAATGCACGGGATTATGGTGATGGCACATGGGTGACTTGGTGATGGGAAACCCCCGGGGATTACAACTGAAATGGGAAAAAAAAGTACAAAATGATGTAAAAATAAACTTTTGTAATAAAAAAAAAGGTAAATAGAGTTAAATACTAAAACATTTGTTATTTCTTCATTTGAATTAATCATGTTGATAACACAATGTATAAACTTGACCTTTCATGACTCTTTTGCATGCTAAATTTGTTCATTAGGATTTAAATGAAGAGAAGATAAGCATTTGAAAGTGTTTCAATGCAAATATGTCAGTTTTTCTTTATTTTGTATTTAAGCTCTTAATAATTGTTATTTTTACTTTTGGAGAGACTATTTTCTAAATGCCAACTTAAGTGATATAATTTAATTAAATATCACAGGAGACTTATTTCATTTTCAAGGATTTGTATTCCTAAAATATAATTCTATGTATATAAATACACATATGTGTGCATGCATGTATATAAATATCTATTAAAAAATTGCAACTAAAGTACCTATAATAAATTAACATTGAAACAAAAAAAAATCAATGTGTGCTGACAGTGTGCATAAGAGTTGCTGGTATTTATACAAATATCTGGTTATTATGTCATACACCTGAAATTAATGTTATTTAAAATAAAAATCTTAAGACAAATGAAAATGGAAATACAACATAATAAAACTAACCGGGCATGTAAAAGCAAAGTATGTACCAATAAATGCCTACCGTAAGAAATAAGAAATAGCTCAACCTAACCTTGTATTTCAAGGAACTAGAAATAGAACACATTTAGTCCACAGTTATGAAATAACAAAGATCAAGTGCAGAAATAAAGACCAAAAAGATGATAAAAGGTCAATGAAACTGAGAGTTAATTTTTCAAATGATAAACAAGATAAACCTTTGAATTTAATGTGTAAAAAAGAAAGAAGACTCAGGCCCTCGCTGGTGGCACAGCAGATTAAAGCACAGCACTAAGAAGCTAAAGCCACTTCAGCATGGGTTCGATCCCCAGCCACGGAGGTGACCACATGGCGTGGCAGACCTCTCCTGACCCGCCTGCTGCTCCCTTCAGCACTGTACTTGGTCAGTCAGCCTGTTCTGCTCCCCACTCGGTCTCTGACGAATACTCTCATTACCCCTGCACTTCTGGCCTGTATCCTAGTTCTGTATGCATAAATAAATAAATATTTTTAAAAAAGAAAAGAAGACAAAACAAGAAATATGACAGAAGATATTGCACCTGATACCACACAAATTCAGCAGATAATTATACTATGAATAATTATATACCAACAAATTGGACAACCGTCAAAAAATTCTTAGAAACCACAAAGAGTGAGTGACAAATAGAAAACCTAAACGAACCCATTACTAGCCAGTAATCAAAAACCTCTCAACAAACAAAACCACAGATCCAGGGTGGTTCTAATAAACATAAAAGCACTTCCAAAAAACTGAAGAGGAAGGAACAGTTACATATCATTTTATTGGGCCAGCATTACACTGATATCATAATCAAACAGGATTTCACTAGAAAAAATAAACAGCAAACCAGCATCCTAATGTATACAGATGTAAAAATCCTCAACAAAATTTTAACAAAACAAATTCAACAATTCATTGAAAGGATCGCACAACACAATCAAGGAGAATTTATTCCAAGAATAAAAGGATGATTTATATCTGCAAATCAATTTGATTCATCACATTAACAAAATAAATATAAAGTAACATGATCATTTCAATAGGTGCCTTATCCCCACGTGACAAAAATCAAAATTCATTCATGACAAAATAAACAAACTAGCTATTGAAGGAATGTCCTCAATATATAGTAAAAGCTCTATTAAACAAGTCCACAGAAACATTTATTTAAAGTGAGAAGCTAAAAGCTCTTCCTCTAAGATTAGGAACAAGGTAAGATGTCTACTCTCACAACTCTTATTCAACATAGAAGTGGAAGCCCTTGCTAGAGCAATTAAGGTAAGAAAAGGAAGGGAAAAGCAACCAAATTTGGAAAGGAAGAAGTAAAACTATCTCTTTGAAGA
>NW_004567107.1:50149292-50152241 GCF_000260355.1 Condylura cristata
TCTCTCTCTTACTGTCTTTCTTTCACTCTGAAGATATTTAGAAACACAAAGTTTAAATAACACACAGGGTCAGGCTCACTCACCAGCTCTACAAAAAAAATATACAAGATTCAGAAAATACAAAAATACAAGCTCAAATTCAAATCCCAGTTTTACAACTAAAACCAGATTAATAGTCACTTCCTGGCTTTGTGAGTTCAGTAACATACTTTACCTCAAATAAGTCTTATCTCCTTATCTATAAAAATAGAGGAAAAATCATTAAACTAAGGCTCAAATCCACTACCCATTGTGCAATCAATTACTTAAAAATCCCAGTCACTGTTATCACAACCAATACCACCACTATGGTGACCATTTCGAACAAGTCTTATGGGCATATATTGTAGTTCCTTGACAAAATGGGAAAAGCATTTTCTCAAATAATATATATAATAACTGAATAATGGATCCTACAAATTCCCCTTTGTCATTGTTCAAAGTCCTGTGGAAAAAGTCCTTTTTTAAAAAAATAGCCCTTTGAGAACAAGTAATACAGTTGTCTATTTTTAGTTCTGAAAATAAGTTAACATTTTTTTTCTTTGTTTTCCGTTATTGTAGATATTTTTTAAACCAAATGACATATACTGAGAAAGAAATAAGTTGTTTTTTAAAGATCTCTCAATACTAATAAGCAATCATAAATGTAAGAAGAAATGTCAAAATAGGGTCCACTTTCACAATTCTAATATACTATATAAAGAAACAATTTGGGGATTTTTGTTTGTTTTCGATCTTCACTTAAAGACATCATTTCTATGTTGGTAACTATAACTCTACGTTAATAACGCCTCAAACAATAGTGTATATAACACTTCTTACCAAGTTGCGCTTTTTTAGTGGAAGAAAGTAGTAATAGTGGCAGAAAGCAAACATCAACGCGTAACAAGTAAGAAGTTCAGTGTAGAAACACAACTGCAGAAAAAGCCAATGGTTATCTTCACCAACACAATTGTTAATCCTGAAGGAAAAAAATGAAAAAAGAAACAATACTTTCAACTTTAATTAATTGGTGAAACTAAAAGTAAACATAAGTTCATCTATCCCACAAATATGAAAATATGTTAAAGCCACTCAAAAGCCAACAGCATACAGGAAAGATAATACGAATATGCCATTTCACAACTCGCAGGTACTGCTACTGTACACAGGAAGTCCATGTACATGATGCCCTTCAACTACAGTTTAGTAAGGCAGGAAGAGCAGATGGCAGTCTCCCTCTTTCATTGATATGGAAACAAGAACAAAGGAGTTTAGCCACTTGCTAAAGCATACAGTTAGAAGAGATAGTATCCAAGCGAACAAAAATGCTCTCTCCTATATAATGCTTTTCCGTTATAGCTTTTTAGCTGTGGAGCGAAATCTGAATGATTCAAAATAAAATAGCTTCAACTTGTCATACCTGATACACCTGCTAAGTATATACAATTTTTAAAAAAAAAATTAAAATCTATTTAATATTGTTAAAAATAAAAGCATATACAAACTATGTATAAATTCTTAGGGCTGTACCAACATGATAACCCTAACTGAGACAAAAGAGTAATGTTACAATTCCCACATTTTCAAGGTTACTTCAGTTGAATATTTTATTTTTGTAGTGAAATTTTCAATATTTTAGCAGAAACTTTAGTTCAAAACTAAAAATTATCCTGTACAATGAAATTTTACTTTGCACAATGAAAAATTACTTTGCACAATGAAAATATTTTCATTTCAATATACTGTCAGATTTTCAGTATGCTGTCAACTATCTAAAAAAAATATATATGTAACAGGTTCAATTCCTAACTCTAATCGTTATTTTAAACATATGTCTTTAAAGCTATTTTTAAAAATCAAATATAGAACTAAACTGAAAAATCTTGCAAAGGAATTTCTAAGAGTTAAGAGCTCATGCTCTATAAACAAGAAAATTTCCTGTGTGTGGTTATTTATAAGCAGAACTATCTGAGAAATGTGCTTTTGTATGAACTCAAAATTACACTTTAACATCTGCTTCTTGAAAAAGGACATTCTTATTCCATTCTTCCTGATGCCCAAATCTGAGAACTAACTCCTATGACCATGGCATTCTTCTTACCCAGCAGGCTTTAAGAAACAAAAAGATGACTACAACTGAGATGAAAAAATGCGCAAAATGATGTAAAAATAAACATATTATTAAAAAAAAAAGATACGCAACCTATATAGGTAAGGCTTGTTTTTGTAATTATTAAACTACTCAGTATGATACAATCAGAAATACAGACTTTCCTGAAGTGATCCTAAAACTGCTAGGGTGTTAAAATAACAATTTTTGAAAATATCAAAAATTCTTTATATATATTACATAAAAGTGAAATCATACAGTTTGTCTTTTTATGTCTCGCTAAGTTTACTAAGCACAATTCCCTACAGAAAACAAACAGATGAACTAAATGAAATAAAAGTAAACTTTGGGAGTGTAGAATGTAGCTCCCATTAGGGAATGGGGCTGGCTAAACCAAGAAAAGGTGAAGGTATAGTGTACTAATGGTACGGTGAAGGATAGAATGGTATTTTTAATTAGGAATTTAATATAGTATACACACATACTGATTCTTACTAATGCACATCTGAAACTTACATAATAATATATATAGTGTTATTTCAATAAAAAATTTAATAAAGATAATCCTATTTCATATATTGAAAAACTACTTCCTCCTAGTTTACATTATGCATTTTCCTTACTCTCTGAGTATCTCTGCAGCACTACATGATGGAATATAATCATGAAAATTCCTAAAGCTATATAGGCCTTTAAAATCAGCCTTCCTTTTCTATCCTCCAGCCCTTTCTGCTTTCCCTCTCCCTCCCACCAACATTCTGAAAAGAAAAAGAAAAAGAAAAAAACTAAACTAAAACTGTGGAAACAAGAGCCCCCCC
>NW_004567107.1:50152966-50156411 GCF_000260355.1 Condylura cristata
TATATATATATATATGCATGTGTGTACAAACGCACATTTATGCATGTACATGTATTTATAAAGAACTTCATTACACAACTTTAATTTTTATACAGCAATCTCATGCTAGGAAAACAGAGCTAAAAACAATATCTTGATCACAGATTTTGAAGACTGTTCTGAAGTGAGATACAATGCAGAATTATCACAGCATTTATTTTCAAATATTCTATTTTTCACGTGAACATTTTCTTTAAATATTACAAGAGGGCCCCCTATTGACAGAAAAATGTTGACAGTTCAGCAGAATCACTCACTATGCCTGTAATATTAAAAATTTATCTAAATCAAAATACTGTAAAAGATTTAAAAGGGAAGGATTCAGGATCTCTGAAATGCATTATTGCTTAATACAGATATATGTATAGCACTTATCACAAGTAGAAACATTAGCACCTACAAGTTAAGTACTTTCATTTGGTCAGATGTTGCACTGAGTGCTTTACACACATTGCCTCATTCAAAACAACTACCTTAGTTCTTTTGCATTAACGTGGATGCATGTAAATTCTTAGTTTTCTGCTCAAGTACCTCTATTTTAGAATAGGATCTCTGTTTAAAAAAGTGACGTTGGGAGTTAATAGAATCATATAACCAAAGAAAGGTATCCTTTATAAAACTGCGCAACTTTAATATAATTTTGTTTTAACCTGTTAAGTAATAAAATTTATTTTTTACTAAAAGTGAATTATTCTTTTCTTACCATGGACAGTGATGATCCATTCTCCTAACACAGTGGCCACAGCGGCTGCAGTGATGGGAACGCTTAGGTCTCATCAGATTACACTTGTTACATAACTCCCAGAACTCCCTTTCTAGAGAAGGAAATTAGAATCCAATTAATGAAGGCAAATGAGTAATGTCAAAATTTAGCAGCAACTTTTTCAAATATATAGGAAATCTCCAGTATATACTGAAATTTTTCTTCTAAAATTTAGCAACTTTTTCAAAAATATAGGAAGTCTTCAGTTTATACTGAAATTTTCTTCTAAGTCTCCAGTATAAATGTATTTGCTATATAAAATCTGTTGTTCTACTCATGTCTTACTTATGTTTTTAATTTAAAATTATAAAAATAAGACTATTAATAGTCAAAGTGAATTTCACCTATAACAGTAAAATCTAATGACAAACCCTAAAAAACAATCAAATTACTGTATTAAAGCAAAATTTTATTTAAAGAAACTAATTTCTAGTCATTTATTGCCTACAAGGCTCAAAAGAAGAAATGAAACTGAACCCTGACTTCAGATGAGTTTAGAGGGCATTAGAGTAGTTTTAGAAGTGAAAAATGGTAACAGAAAAATTTTAGGGACATGAGAGCACTCGTCACAGAACTGTCCTACCACCACACAGAGATCACCTCTAGCCAGTGATGATGAATAAAAGAGCCTAAAATGAAGTTCTGTGCTAAAAGCATGAAGTTTGCAGAAATAAAAATGTAGTTGTTCATTATAAGTTATTCTAATCAAATCCACTGAAACAATATTGGAGTCATTAACCAAGAAAATACTTTATTATACCAGAATGTATCTTATTTGTTAAAACAGAATTTTACTGTCATAAAAATCCAATATCCTTCATAACTTATTTAAACTTCACCCTAACCTCATTATAAGTTAGCAAATCTAACTTCCATATTTTGGTGAATATTAGTACATACAAAGTATGACATTAGCATAGAGCAGGTGGTCACTAAATGCTTGCTGATATATGTTCACAATTAAAAAAGTGAAAAGCCCTAAATAGAAGCAAAAGATAATTTAATTTTCTAAATTTCAATATTCAAAAAAATATATACTATATTAATTCCATTATTTTATTTTAATGATTCAGAGTAAGGTTAGTAAACTGAAATTTTAAATAATAAAGTTTGAAGATGACATCTTGCTATAGGTGTCACTGAAAAAAATCAGTAACATTTGAATGAAATCTGTATCAAATTGTTCTAATAACATGAAAGTTGAGGCATCTCTTACATTTCAAGCTTACTTAAAAATTCTTTCAATTCTTATTTTAACAAAAACATATGTGAAAAAGCAACAATATAAAATTCAATACATAACAAACTAGTCTTAATATAAGTGAAATAAAGCTTCATTTAATACATGCCATAATAAAAGTCACAATCATAACCTTTTTTTCCCTGCTTAGCTAGATGCACCCAACCATCCAAATATTAAAACTTGGAATTCACATATTTATAAGTCACTTAACAATAGGGTTCATTCTGAGAAACTCACTGATAGGCAGCTTTGTTGCTGTGTAAACATAATAGAACGTAAGTATTTCAAATAGTAATTTTCCATTTCTCTAGCACAGCAATTCAGGAGGGGTTCTTGCAAAAAGAACTAAGTCATTCACGGCTTCTCATTGCTCCAGCCAATAGGCTGACACTGTGTTTTATTACTGTACTTTAAGGCCTTGGGGTTCTGTGCCATATCACCAAAGATTTTAATCTGTAGTCTGCAACACTGTCCCTAAGTAGGACTGTTACCTTGTCCTTAAAAGCCTTAAAAGCTGGCACTAACTTGAATGCCTAATAAAAAAAAGTATTTTCAGGTATCCCTTATAACTGGCAAGTTTCATTCATAATGAAGATTTGCTTTAACAAGTAATTTACCACCACAGTAAGCTTATTTAGAGTTTCTCTTTTTTTTTTTTTAAGATTAATCTTATTTATTTATTCATACAAGAACTGGGGTGTAGGCCAGAGGTGGGGGGTCAGGTGGGGTGTGTGAGAGCTATCACCAGAGACAGAGTAGCAAGCAGAACAGGCAAATCAATGAGATACACTGCTGAGGGGAGCCAGGAGGCCAGACAAAAGTGGTCTGCTGTGCCATGTGGGTTAAATCCCTGGCTAGGGATTGAACTAATATCACAGTGGCTGGCAGTATCTTGATAGTGCTGACACTTCAGCCCCTGTCCACCAGAAAGGCCCCTTTTTTCTTTTCAGCTGCTGCCTTTACATTAGAACTCACAGACTCATCACTCTTACATTATATAATGAATAGTATATCTTACATCATTTAAACTTCCCAATGTTAACAGTAAATTCAACATTACAGCTTGGTCCACTCTTTTGTTTCAACATTGCAAACAAATTTTCATGATTTGTTTGTCATAGAGCTGAATGGCAAACATTTCCATACTCAGTCTTCAACCTAAGTAATTAGAAGTTTTCTCCATCTCTAATACAGGCATTTATTGAATTTTTGTTAGTTCTGTTTGCTTTCAACGAAGCAGATCCTTTTATTTAAAAAAATATATATTTATTTATACAGAACTGGGGTACAGGCCAAAAGTGCAAGGGTAAAAGTGTACATCCTTCTCTTTTACCTTTTCTTAAGTGAAAAACTTCCAGTTTCTCACTATTAAGTGTGATGTTAGCTGCAGTTTTTTTCTT
>NW_004567107.1:50156611-50159869 GCF_000260355.1 Condylura cristata
TATTTTTCTTTTTCTTTCTGGCTAATTTCACTAAACATGATCCCTTCCTGCTCCATCCATGTTACTGCAAAAGATATGAGTTTAACTTTTTGGATTGCTGAATAATATTCCATTGTGTATATATGTCAAGTTAAAGAGCTTCTGTACAGCAAAAGAGACATTACACAAAACAGACAGACATCCCACTGATTAGAAGTACATTTTCTCACACAATACTAACGATAAAGGATTGATCACAAAGATATACAAAGAACTGATGAAACTCAACAAAAATAAAGTGAACACCCCATCAAAAAATGGGCAGAAGAGCTAAAAAGACACTTCTCCAAAAAGGAAATGCAGATGGCCAACAAGCATATGAAAAAATGTTCATCACCTGTAATAAAGGAGATGCAAATTAAAACCACCTCACCCCAGTGAGACTGGCACACCTTAAAACAACTAGCAACAATAAATGTTGGCAAAGATGCAGAAAAAAAGGAACTCTCCTGCACTGCTGGTGGGACTGCAAACTAGTACAACCACTATAGAATGCTGTTTGAAGGTTTCTCAAACTGCTAAACAAGGAGCTCCCATATGACCCAGCAATCTCACTCCTAGGTATCTACCCAAAAGACACAAAAACACTGATTCAAAAAGACACCTGCACCCCCATGTTTACTGCTGCTTTATTTACAAAAGGAAAGACATGGAATCAACCCAAATGCCCTAAAGTAGATGACTGGATTAAGAAGCAGATCCTTTTAACAGCTTCCTTGTCTTTGTTCTTGTTCTTCAAGACTGACTGGCAAAGACTAGCTATCCCTGATTGTCTACTCTTGTAGTCCTTAATCACTTTGATTCTGTTTCCTGTCCAATACCTTAGGTGGCCTCTTACTGACCACATTAACAATAGATTTTATATGCTTAGGAATAATTATGTAGAAAAATTAAATCAAGCGCAAGGGGAAATGATACTATCAAGGAGATGCAGAAGGCATGAGAAGGGCGAGGTTGCTGCCAGCACAAAATGCTGACTTCACATTGGTTAGCACAAAATGCTGACTTCACATTGGTTATTACATAATTTAACAACAGGAACCTGGAGACAATGTGAAATGTATGGCTTCTCCCATGTTGATAGGAACACTGTATGAAGAGCCAACTTTCATTGAAAGACAATATAAGAACTTTATGTTCTTATATTAGTTCCATTAAATTATGGATGACATATTCATTATTGTCAATTTCAGAGAAATCAGCAATGTAATATGCTAGAAATAAGTTGCTTATTTCATACCTAAAATATTATATCATCAGAAAAGATGACACAATTTGGCTATCGTCAGAGAAAGCCAGTAATTGTGTCGTCTAGAACAGTTTGGCAAAACTAGAGTCCACAGAAAAATTCAGTCCACCACCTGTTTTTATATGCCACATGAGCTAAGAATATTTTTTTATAATCTTACATGACTGGAAAAAAAAATTGGGGGTATGTAAAAATTATGACTTCAAATTCAGTTTTGATAAATAAAGGCTTTTTGAAAAAATACATCTAAGCCAATTTGTTTACATGTTGTCTATGACTACTTTTGTGTCTGATAGCAGAGCTGGGGGCTGTAGCAAAGGCCACATGTTGCTTAAATTGAAAATATTTATATCTGGCTTTTTATAGTTAAAAAGAGCTTGCTAATGTATGGTCTGGCTATTGAATTTGTTTAAAGAACTTAAGAGTCATATCTTTAGCTAAATTAATATGTTTTACAAGTATCTCAAATGAAAAATACCTATGAAAACCCACACTTCACACTCTTGTACAAGTACACACACATACCCACTCCCAATTTTTACTAAAGAAAAGCCAAAGCTTAAAAATCCAGAAATTTAATTGAAGTATTATATCTGTTTTTGCTTATATAGCCAGGGGATAAAAAGCACTTCATCCTATTCTATCACTCTAGAAAACCATTTCTTAGTCTCCCCTCCCGGTTTTTAGGGTTTTTTCATGTCCAAATACAATCTTGGTGACTGATATCTTCTGGTGACTGATGAATACCTAAAAGATTTTTAGTCTAGCCAGCTAATAATATAAAATAAAAATTTACAGGAGAAAGAATCCAACTGATGATTTATTGTAGCTATAAAAAATTAAAAACTAGAAGATACACTTTTAAAGGGAAGAAAAAAAGCAAAGAAAAAGTGAGGCTTTCCATGTGAGCAAATGGCATCATATTTATTTCCATTCTGTAGAGAGATAGGCATGAATATAAAGGTTTGACTTGGTTTAATTACTTGGGATGGAATCAATTTCTGAAACTGCTAAAATGCTTGCATATTAAGCATTTTAGCAAATGAAGCAACTACTATGTTTCAAATCATAATTTAATGCTTCTGGGTAAAAAACTAAATTCAAACTACTAAAACCAATACAAAGTTTAGGTCTGAACAGATTTCTCTGACAGAATTGACTGCCAATGTAGGTATTAATAAGACTTTGAAAGATCATCTTTCTAAAGCAATCAAAGGAGAAAAAGAAACTAAAACAAAGAGTGAATACATAACCGACCATTAATAGCACATGTATACTTACACTGTAGGGTAGAGTTTCAAGGGATAGCATCAGATAACTTTAAAATGTGCTGTATTTTTTTAAAAGTTCGAAGAAAGATTTTACTGTGTAACTGTGTTCAAAAGTGCCTCTAGTAATGACAAAAATTCTGAAGTCATATTATGCAAATGAAGTGCTTGAGGATGAAAATGTGCTACAACTGATAGTGGTGTTAGCTTAACAACTCTGTGGTTAGGCTAAAAGTCATTAAACTATACACTTTATATAGGTGAATTACATGACATATAAACTATACTTCATAAAGCTGTTAAAAAAAAGTTAAGAGCTCTAATAAAATAATTTCATAAAATGTGGAAGTGACAAAAATATTCATATAGTTTAATCACACATGTGAGTAATTTGAATAATTATTCTAAAGATTTCTAAAGTTTCCATTTGACTACATTATCTACATGCCCAAAAGTTAATAAAATCAAATTCTACAATCTTTATATGGAACATTATCTTATTATTCAAATTGCCTCATATTTTGTGAATCATTTAGATACTAAATTTACTTTACTTTAAAATAAAACTAGACTATCAGATAGTCAAGTAAAATATTTCAGGGTATCTCAATAGAAAATGGTTAAATCAAAAAGATAGTGGGTTAAAATTTCCTTTTCTAAAAAAAATATGAAATTGCTCAATGTTAAAACAGCACTGAATAA
>NW_004567107.1:50160760-50165548 GCF_000260355.1 Condylura cristata
TATCTATATCTAGGAATATAATAACTGAATAAATTTATGGGGGTGGGCTGGGATCAAAAACGGTGAGGGGAGGGAAGTGCACTGGACTATGGTGATGGCACATGTATGATTTGGTGATGGGAAGCCCACAGGGATTACAACTGAGATGGAAAAAGGCACAAAATGATGTAAAAATAAACTAGTATATTATTTTAAAAAAAGTTGGGTTCTACATTTTTTACTAAGTTAAACCATATTTACCAAATAATTATGTAAGCAGCACAAAAACACATGATTAACTTCAATTTTCCCCAGAATCAAAGTTAAGGTGAAAACTTAAATTATATAGATCCATGGTTTTAAGAAAGAGTAGAGATAAGCTATTGGCCTCAGTAGTTCTCTAACAATAGGTTGAACACCTATGAGGGACCATCACTATCTTGAAAGCACAATTACCTTGAGGATTACATTAAAATATGATTAACAATTCCTTTCTTTATTGAATTGGGCAAAAGGTCAGTCTTCTAGACTCAGAGAAGAAAAAAGAAACAATCATCAACTGAAACCAAATTCAGCTGATGCCATGTGTCCTCCCCTCCATCACTGAAGCCTATAAACAAACGGTAACACAGTAGTTTCATGGGGATTCTATTAGACTCATAGATACAATTTATTTTGCATTTATTTAAAAATAATGTTTTTTTCAATTGCCATATTTTAGTGGGTTTAAGTTTCCTTTTCTAAAAAAAGGAATTATTAAAGCTCTCATTTAAAAAAAAAGACAATCCTCTATTTTCTCTCAGAAATAAATTATATGATCTATTACTACCGGCAATGAGGCCTTGCCACCCACTACAAATAATATGAGACTTACATGGTTTTAAATATGAAACAGTTCTACCTGACCCCTCACAGTGACTTGTAGTGTGCGACATATGAGTGTCTCACTACTGAAAACTCAGAAAGAGTTCTAAATTATGAAAGGGTTGCTTATTTGATTTGCTGTGGCCAGTGGGTTTTAAAACTGAAGTAGACAACATTACATGCCAGTATTCTAGATTAGGCCAGTAGAGAATAGTCTATACAAATTGCAAAATGTCACCTTACATGCCCATGTATAAATGCACATGCATACTTAATAACTGCTGAGTGACAATGATATTGCATCTATAAATTAATAAAAATTAAATATTCAACATAGGTTTTAGAGACTTTAACAAGTGAGGAAACATCAGTGCCATGCTACTTTATAATCTCGAAATTCGCAAGGCCATCAAGGAAGCCCTAAAATAATGGAGCTAAAAAACAACTCTGGTGTCATGCCACTGAATCTAATTTCAGAAGGAATTACTACATTGGCTCTCAGATTTTGCTACATAATGGAAACTGATTTAATAGTTAACTGTAATATGCTGAAGTTTTGGAAACCACTGAATTACTAATTAAAAATATTCTGGTTCTGTCTCTCATTGGTGGTGCAACGAGTTAAAGTACCACATTATGAAGCTCTTCAAAGTCACTACAGCACAAGTTTGATCCCAGACCAGGGAGCTGATCCACATGGCGTGGCAGACCTCTTCTGATCAGCCTGCTGCTACCCTTAGCAGTGTACTTGTCAATCTGCCTGTTCTGCTCCCCATTCTGTCTCTGGTGAATTCTCTCATCTACCACACGTCTGGCTTGTACCAGTTCTGCAAATATAAATAAATAAATCTTTAAAAAACAATTCTGGTTCTATTATGTATTACAACAAAAATCTAAACTGCTTATTAGAAGAAAGCACCAAAGTTCTCAAAGTTTACACAGCAAATGACCAAAACGCAAAACATGAAAAAAGGATAATAGTACCTGGCAAGTAACAAAGTAATTCATTTTCCATTTATTCTTGTGCTTTCAGTGGTTGTTATGCAATAAGGTGTTCAAAAATGCCCCTCAAATTGACACAGAATAAAAGGTTTTCAAATTTTTCACTGAATTATTAGAATCTGGAGAAATATATGCACTGTATTCATAACACTATAAATGTTTACACTAAGCAATATTAATTTATCAGGGAAGCGGCACCATGAAGAAAATTCCTTTATAAAATCTAAGAAATACAATTTCTCAGATAATTATCATTCATTCAAGAAAAAATTAACCTAGTTTCTACCTAGTGACAGAGATACTTAGTCTCTATCTATATCTAGGAATATAATAACTGAATAAATAAAATATAGCATAAAATCTCTAATTATACAGAATTTATATAGATCTTAGAGTGTGAAGAAGAGAAGCACAAACAAGTAAATTGAAAAGGAGTGAGGGCTACCAGAAGTCGGTTAAGTTTCACAGTTTTAAATAGACTAGTATGGAAAGGAAAATATGAGAAAAAACTTGAAATGAGCTATTCAGTGACACATATAACTAATCTATAATAAAAGCAATAAAATGCATTCATAAAGATAACAATTCTAGCATAGTAAAACTGATACATCTGAAATATACCATACCTCCATGTGGAATCTTTGGGTTCTCAGGGAGTCTTCCAGGATCAGTTATTGAGGCCCTCACTAAGGCAACCAGGCAAAATATGGAAATGCCATAGAATACTTTAAAAGAAAGAAATAATTATGAACCTTTCAAAACCTTTTATCAACAAGCATATTTAAAGTTTAAAATGTATATTTTAATAATAGCATCAAGGACAAATAACTTTCAAAAGATGAAAAACTTAATGATTCATTTCATTTATCACTACTACTACTACCACCACCAACCACCAACTACAACTTAATATAATCCTTCTAAATATTTTGCGTGATAATAACTGACAAACTTGTCATAAATCAGATTCTTTATCCACAGCAATACCCTGTGGGAAAAAATGGTATAAAATGAAAAATGGTATAAATGAATTGAATATTTGTTATGCAGTAAGGTGATCAAAATTTCCCTCAAGCTGACACTGAATAAAAGGTTTCAAATTTTTCACTGAATTATTAAGAACCGGGAAAATTACATATAGTAATTTTAATTTACTTGCAAAGTACTTTATTTGCAAGAAGTAAAAGGAGCATTTTAAAAACCATTTTATAATTAAACTTCCTCATTAATTCCAACTGATTATCTTCAAAATTACTTGAAGTTAGTGAGTTTAAATACACCTGATAGATCCCAAGATTTAATCTGAAAATAAAGAATGTAGAAACTAGAGTTTTAAAGGGAATCACTAGAAAAATAACAGTAAGGGAAAATATTCAATTAAAAGAATGTTAAAGCTTTTAAGAATTTTTAAACCTTAAAGAATGAGTTTATAGGCATGGAAAAGGGGAAGAATGGGGGGGAGAAAGTGGTACACACACAACAGGGAACTAGATGTTAGTGCTAACTCCAGGCTGACTGCATGGTATTCCTCAGCTTTGTCATTTGTTCAAGACAGACGACATTTCAACAGCTCTTCTCAGGCCAAAATGATATAATGAGCATGAAAACTATAAATGTGATATACATGGAAAATACGTAATTTCAACCTTTTCTTTTAACCATAATTAAGCATTACTAATGAATCAGAGTAGAAAATAAATGTCTATAGTTTAAAGAATTATCACAATCAACACCATACACAATAATTTTTGTATCATAAAACTCTTATTTCTCAATAATGTTTACCATTTTTATTATTAAAACTCCTTCCACAATACGAATGAGAAACATTAAAAATACAGACACACGTAAATTAGTGTTTTTATGCCAGTCTTTAAAAACAAATTGGTTTTATATATTTGAAGAATCACATATAAAGGTCATTCTTTTAAAAATAACTTAGTAAATAATGATTATTAATAGCACTAATAATATTTTTAAAAAGGTCATCATCACAGTGGCACTCTAAAATATTCACAATGAGAAAAAGCTTTAATTACGTAAAGAAATAAAGATCTAGAAACTTACTTATTATTAATATGCCAGGAATATGTCCTTCTTCATAGTGAGGAAAGAGAACAATTTTGGGAATCATAATAATATTGAATAACCAGACAAAGACAATCAAACCCATGCAGCACCAACCATGTGGGTCAACAACAAAGTGAATCCGAAGACCCATTTTGCAGTCTTGGAACTGCCTACCAATCCACAAAGGAAATCCTAAGAAGAAAGAGGAAATAGGGAAGTTATTTACAGAGGACAAAAAAAATTGACTAAGACAAAACTACATAAAGCAACTACAAAATGACAATGAGCTTTTTTTTTTTTTTGTATAGTTGATTCCTTTCACAAAATATCACAACTTAGAAAAAAACAAAGATAAGAAGATATGTTTTAGGATATTTCAATTTAACCATTTTCTTCAAATACTTAATATCACTTTCCATTATGAATTACTATTACGGAGACTTAAGTTGGCATTACCTTCTGCAGTTAAACACAAATTTTTCAGCAGTTGACCACGTGAACCCAACAGAAATGAGTATACATATCCACCAAAAAGACATGTACAAAATTTTAGTGGATTTAATCATAAGACTGACAGATGGTTATACAAGTCAAAATAGTGGTTGGAACTGGAAAGTGACAAGATCAGGAAAACTGCCAAACTAGAAACATCCTGTATCTTGACCTATGTGGTGATTTATGGATACACACATATGTAAAAATTCATTAGGCAATATACATAAGATTTGTGTGATTTAATTTTAATTGACAAAGAACCTCAAAATTGTTTTGAAAAAAGTTAAATGCACCCAGATATAAACCCACAGGTTTATGGACAGCTAATTTTTGACAAAGGAGCAAAGAAGATACAATGGAACAAAGAAAGTTTGTTCA
>NW_004567107.1:50166675-50233954 GCF_000260355.1 Condylura cristata
GAGGGAAGTGCACTGGACTATGGTGATGGCACATGGGTGATTTGGTGATGGGAAACCCACAGGGATTACAACTGAGATGAAAAAAAAAGTAAAATATGATACAAAAATAAACTATTATTAAAAAAGAAAAAGTTAAATGCAAATTTCCAACAATATTATTACTATTTATTTAAGAACACTCCTTTTTAGATGGGCATTTTTTTCAGTTGATTAACAAAAAGTTTACAGACCTTCCATATGAGACACTTAAAGATATTTCTACACATGCACCGTACCGAAAGAGTGACATATAAATATATACATAATTCAGTATAGATAACTCATAAAACTTAAACAATAAATTATAAACTCTAGGGGGCAACTTTCTCATAAAATACAATGGAATAATACAATAAACTAGGACGATGTTTCTCAAACCTGTAAGCAAACAAGGATCAAGTGAAGAACCTAAAGAAAATATTCCCTAAGCCCCATTCTAGAGCTACTGAATTGTAGTTCTTTATGCAGTGAAGCTCAAAAAAATCAAGTATTTAAAAATGCTCCCAAAGGTACATATGATACAGATGACTGATATCCAGGACCCAGATCCATTATAGCAACAATGACTTGAACTCAGTTCAACAAACAAATAACTAATACCAGACCTTCCATATGAGACCAAACTGGCACTACAGTTACTTGCTAGACATTGTAAGTACAAAGATGAACAAGACATAGTTTTTCCTTAGGGGAACTAACAGTCTAATGGAAGAAAAACTGATTAAATGGGTTTTAAATAACTTGGTAAAATTCAGAGATGTGGAAAGAATCACTGAAGATGGGGACTTCAGGGTAAGAATTCTAGTAGAGGATAAAACCTGAAACTAGTCTAAAAGATGAATAAAAGTTACTCAAGCAAAGAAAAGTGACAGCAGAAAGAAAAGCAGGAGGTATACAAGAGTAAAAATTATGAAGGTTATTAAAAACTGCTATCACAAATCAAAACTTTCAGGGGAGAGTAAAGAGTGAGAAAGAAATAGCTTTATCATGACAGGACATAAAGTTGCCATGTTAAAATACTAAGACTTCATTCTTAGACACTGGAAAGCTATTGAAGCAGGGAGCTAACAAAATGAGATTCATACCTTAAATAACATCAGCTCTGGTGTTAAGAATAACGTCAAAGACAGACTTAAATTAGGCAAAGAGAAGATGAAAAGCCAAAATTAATTTCAGAGAAGTGATCAACTGAAGAAACAGCTAGAATCAAATTAGTACATTTTACTAATTGATTACATATTAGGGGTTACAGATGAAATAATCAAAGATAACGCCTATATTTTCAGTATAGATTACAGACTACTTCATTCTAAGAGCTGCCGTCAGTTGACGAGCCTCAGGGTACCATCTTTCAGAAGCTCTTTCAATGTTAACTTTAAAGAGATAGTCCCATCCTATTAACCCTAGATCTTGCAAATATCGGGTAGCAAAAAAAGAATACAATTACTCAAATTCAACACCACCAAAATGTTTAAACTAGATATGTCTCAATTAGTAGTTACAGGTGAATTCTAAAATAGGAATAGCAACTGAACCTTGGAAAAAGTAAAAGTGGAACCTCACTACCTTTTTAATGTGAAAATCAAAAGACCTGTGAGTATCATAGTGAGCAAAATCACAGAAGATAAACCATGCTGCTTAATTTGCTTGCTATTATTTCAGTACCTAAAGGAGGTAAAGTATAAAAGGTACTTATTTGTATAGCTTTTTACATAGCTAAAGAGAGAAACATTTTAAAATATGGTTAGTTTTATTCTGCCAACCATTAAGTAATAAAATAAATGACACAAGGCTCACATTCAACATGCTCAATAGTACCAGCTTTATGTTCCTCCTTTTTAATGTTTTGGTTCCACTCAAGACTAAAATAAATAATATAAATTTCAATAATTTATAGCAACAATAATTTCATTACTTATTTCTACATGTATTGATATTAGAAGCAGAAAAGCAAACAAGTCAGCAAAAAGTAGGAAAATTATCAAATATTCATTTTTTGAATTATTTTTATTCTCCTCTACTAAAGAGAAGTTCTAATCATGAAACAATTCCCCACAACAAAAATTTGTGAAAAGTGCAGTTTAAATGTGTATGTTTTTCTTTGATAGTGAATAGTTTAAAATCTGGTTTTTTTCTCCTGGACGTAAATATAGAGACAACAAATTCTAAAACAAGCATCCCCAAGGAAAAGAGAGCAAGGATAAGGATAAAAAAATATAAAACAAAAATCAAATAAGTTTTTAATTATTTTTTAAAAGTACCTGAATGTAAAAATCAGTAGCATATATCCTTACAAGTGGATGGCAGACAAGAACAGTAGTCCTCCGGAGCACCAAATCAGATTACAACCAGAGACATAACTGGGAGAACGGCAGGGTCGCTCACTCATTAATATCCACCAGGCGTGGCTAAGGGTGAACAGAAACTATTACACACTCTGAGCAACAAGTGAACCAAGCATATGGCTGCTCTAGGTTTGAAGGGTGGCATTTGTAAAATACTTTCATTAGCTGCTGATTCCAACATGTTAATTTATATATTAAATGGTGAGCTCATAACTCAAACTTTGATGTAACTAGTGGACACACTGGTACTTCAACATTTTTTAAGATTGCTATCTGGTACTTGAGTGCTATGAGTAACTTCATTAATGATGTAAATTACTACAGCACAAGCTTTTCTTAAAAGAAATTATAATTCAACTCCAATAAAAGAGATCACACAAATATTTACAATGTTCAAACTTATCTAATAGGAGGTTTCCTTTCCTATTTTGCCTTTCCAGGAAACTAAGTTTCACTACAAATTTTCCTCAGGAAGGGAATAAAATATTATTTTTTAAAAATACTGTAGTCACAATGAAAATAACAGAAAACTCCTATGTGACAGAAAACTAACATCAGATTTCAGAAAATTATAAAAATTAGTCAAAATCACTTATAAGAAACCTAGTAAAGATATATCACCAACCTATATACTTATATATGACTCTCCATCTCAGCTAAGATGGTCTTACTACTGTTTCATAAATCTGAAAAATGTTTTCCTTTCCCCATTACTCCCACTTGAAATGTCCCTACTTTACTCTATTGAAATGCAACTCATAATGTAAGGTCAATCTGAATTTTATACTATAAATCAAATTTTTCATGGCTCCTCAGTTTTTTTCTTTTTCTTTTTTAAATTAAATATAAAGGCAAAGATACTAGAATAAAGCAGCAAGAGCTTTTATACTATGAGAATGAAAGGGTCTTCACAAACAAGACGATAGTCATGTTTGACCAGAAAAACAATAAAATTTCTTAAGTTAAAAACACAACAAAACATGAAAAAGACCTAGCATGCCTGGAAAAAATATTGTATGAATGATAGGAGGCAAATAAGTACATCAATACATACAAAAGGAAAAAAAATCCAGTGGCTGTGGCTGGAGAGCCAATTGGCATTGTCTATTGAAATGTCAACTCTTTGACACAGAACTTTTATTTCTAGTACCACTATAAAAGTATTCATGAGAACGTGCAGGTATATATATATACACAAGAATGGTCTATAGAACACTATTTTGTGATCACAAAAAGTATGGCACAACCTGAATGTCCTAGAAGAGAAAGGGAATGATCAAATATATTTCCACACTAAGGCAATTTGAAAAGAAAAAAAGTAGAGGTATACAAGGAATTCTAAAGAGTTATGTTTAGAATCTATTTATGGTTACCCATAACACATAGTGTTGAGTCAATAAAGACAGTTACATAGGCAAAATCTACGGAGGAAGGGGACAAATCTTTTGTGAGGCTTTTTTTTGACTCACAAGTAATTTTGGTTTTAATTATTCAATTCATTAATTGTAGCACACACCAGACATTTGGAAAACAGAAATGGCAACAAGTGTATGACACAATGCCTGGAAACAAAACTTGAACAAAGTGAAAAACAGTGTCTTAAGATTCTTGGTATCTATCAACTCAAGTGCCCAAAATTAGAAGACGGGATTAAAAAGATGTGGTACATATACACAATGGAATATTACTCAGCAGTCAAAAAGATAAACTCTTGCCTTCTGCAGAAACATGGATGGAGCTGGAATGGACAATGTTTAGTGAAAGAAGCCAGAAAGAAAGAAAAATACCAGATGGTTTCACTCATAACATGAGAGATCAGGAGGAAAATAAAAAGAGAGACAAACAAATGTAAAAGTAAAAATTAAAACAATGAACAACCATAAACCAGAGACATGTTATGGGAGTGGAGAAGTGAGAATGGGATTGGAACTGGGGTGGAAAGAGTGCACTGGACTGTGGTGATATCACACAGGTGAACTGGTGGTGGGAAGCCTTTGAGGATTACAACTGAGATGAAAATGCACAAAATGAAGAATGATGTAAAAAAATGAAAGAAAAAAAATACTCCAGTTCTAAACATAAAAAAAGTCATGATATCTGAATTTTTATCCTTATAATTTTGTTCTTTTTGGAAAAACAATCTAAATCATGGTAACACATAAGCTGAAATTTCACTACAGTTTGGACATTTACTATCTCAAATTTAAAAGAAATTACAAACTTTGGAGTGTACAAAAAAAATTACAAGGGGTAAGTCTAGCTTGTGTAACACATAAGTTGTATTCTATAAGGAAGAGTTTTGCAGGTACAAGAATTTTGATGAAAAGGATTTATGGAAGAAAGACAAATCTAATTAAGGGGCAAAGGAGCTAGCTTTGAAATAAAGGGTAGTTATCTTAAATGAGGTATTTCCTAAGCACAAATATTAACAGTAGTATTTCATTATTACATCAGAAAAAGTTGGAAATGTGACTACAACTGAACAGTTTCATATACAAGTCATTTTGTTTTAGTCAAAACCACAGTGATATTTCAGCTCAGTTGACCACTCAGAGCATTTGTCAACATTACTTTAAACTGTTATTTACCCAACATATTTTCTGCTTTTCTTTTGTTAGGCTGGTAGTCATTTTTTAGTTAGAAACTTTTCAGTTTTGTTTATTTGATTTGTTTTCAGGCTCTGCTAGTCATTTTCATTAGGGAAAAATGCATTCAAATCAGTAGTATCTTTATTCTGTATAGCCTAAAAATAACTTTGTGGCAGAGTTGATTTTAGTTTCCTTGTTTTCACATGTCCTATGAGAAAATAAGAATCATAAAAATCTCTGCAGTTTCAATCCTCTTGTCACTTGGCTCTCCTTAGAATGTGGATGGAGAGTTACTATCAGTGTCAGTAATTTTACTAATGTCAGAAGCATCTTCCATCATTTCCTCTATAAACAGATCTTCTTTTCCTCCATTTTCAGCATCTGAACAAAAACCCATAATCTTTTCATCCTTATTTCTTAGCCAGAATTACATTTCTCTGAGGTAGCGTTTTGTTTTTTTTTTCCCATTGACATTTAACTATTTTCGTATTTACTACTAAAAAGATCCTAAAACTTCTTGTCTTCCTCAAATTTTTTCTGATTACATATTTTGCTGCTATATTCTGATACCATGAGTTTCTTGAAGAGATGAAATCTGCCTTAATCTAAATTATTTCTCCATTAAGTTCTCCAAGCTAACTTTTCATGATTCTCTTCTACCAACACAAACTGACCTGCTATTGTGGCACAGAATTTCTCAACGTCATCTAATTATTCCTGATAATCTTTAGCCAAAAGATATAATTAGACATTCTGTTCCTGTTTCACTATAAAGAATATCTAGAAACCTTTTATCATTTAAGTTCTTGTCTCACCTTTACAATAATCTGACCAATCTGCCATTAATATTGAGTTTCTGTTTCTTTTGACATAAACAACTGAGTACCAATAAGAAAACTCAACTAAGAGCCCTCACATAAATTGCTAAAGACAGAACATGTGCCAGTGGATGAACAAATTCTGGAGGTCTCAGAAATCTGAAGGGTTTTCTTCCAGGAAACCCACCAGGTGCTTATTGGGAAGGTTGGCTAGAACTGAGAAACTTTGCCCTGTGATACTGGATGGCAAGGAGAACAACAGTCACAGTCATCTGCACCACTGATATGTCTCAGAAGGGATGAATCTTATTAGCAATTTCTAGCGGAAGAAAAGGACAGAGACAGACAAGGGGCATAGGAAAATTTCTGAGAGTGTTGACAAAAATCTTTGTCTTAAAAGAGAGACACAACTGAAGAACAAAAGAGCTCAGTAATCTTATGATTAAGATTTAAGGTCAGTACATTCCTTGGCATGAAAATTTACCTTAAAAAAAAAAAAACCCTATAAACCAATATTGAATGTTAATGATCTGTACACTGAAATATTAGAGGGAGGGGGAGGAAGTGTACCTAAGTCTGCAATTTACTTTGAAATGGGTCCAAAAATAAATAAAGTGGTTTGATGGATAAACAGAGAGCTGGATAAGTATGTGATGAAGTTTACTAAAACATTAATTGTAGTAAACATTTAATTGAGTATTTTTTTAACTCTTCTATTTGAAATTTTCATAATTAAATGTTGGAGGGTACACATTTATATGACTTTTTTCATTAGGAAATATTACAAGTACAAATGATTTCTGTATATGTATGAGGGAGAAAATGCAGAAGAAAACACATCAACCAAGGTGTTAGCAGCTACCATCACTGTCTTGAGGAAATTAAGAGTAATGAGAAGTTTTCACATCTTGTATATGTATTTAAGATTATTAATAAATTTATGTGCTTCCAAATTTTTCTCAGTTAACCAAGATAAAGACAGCACAGCAAGTCTGACTACATTACAAACAGAAATAAAATGTTTCAGCCTCCCGTACTACTCTATACTATCCTTATATTAAATACTTTTAAAATTGATATTTTAAGCTAATGTAGCGCAAAAACATCATTTGTAAAGTCATATAACATATACAATTCAAAAAGGTGTTTCCAAAACTATTATAATAATTATAAATTATTTTTCTATGAAAAAAGATTTAAGAAAACATTTACTTAAAAATAAGAATTTTTTTAAATAACTACAATTATTTTTTGCTAACGAACAATTATTAAATGCATCTTAACATAAGACTTCAAGGATCTAAGTAACATATAAAGAAATCCATCCCAGTGTAAAATTAAATGCAGACTTACCATTTGCGAATTCACTGAGATGTGTGGCAATTTCTCTGGTACTTGCATTTAGAGGTTGTGTCTTGATTCATTTTTTTTTTTTAATTAAATCCCAGCAAATGGATCTCTCCTCAATAGCAGTTCTTCACGAGAATCTATTAATGGTTAAAAAAAAAAAGATCTCTCATAAAGATAAAAATATTAAACAGATCATCAATATTCTTTTTTATACATTAAGAAATTATGATTACCTTTTATTTTAATATTTATTTATTGTGAAATATCAGTTATAAAAATTTTAACCTCATAAAAAAATCTCATCTCTACTGATTCTACATTTTCATGTCTTATCCCATAACCTCAAAACTTTCATCAAATTACCATCATACACAAAACCTCTTTAGAAACGACCCAATTCTCAAAAATCCCAAATTTTCACTATGTATATAGTTTTAGGGTTCAAACTTCCTTGACTAATAATCCCAAAATGGTAATACTGATGTGATGTGACAGAATGCAATGTAATATCTATCAACATGTAAGGCAAGTATAACCTAATTACAACTGATAAAATACAAAGTAAAGAGTTTAAATTGAGGCAAACTTTAGCTTAAAATGATTCGAGAAAAATTAACCTTTTTTAAGAAAATCAGTAGTAAAAGTTGGTTTCTACAACTTAAGCTTTAAACACTCTAAAACATTCTAAATACTATCGTGACCCCAAATTTCATTAATTCAATTAACATCTATCGAATGTATACTATACTTTGGCACTGAGTATATGTAAAAAAGAGATGAGTGCTATCCTTAATAAAAACAGACTAGTAAATAGACAAGATTAACATCAGGGAGGACAAGAATTAGAGAGCATGAAAACCTCTCATATATGAAGGGAAATGGCTTGTGGAACTTTTCCAGTTATGTTAATACATGTGTTTCCTGGGTTACTTCACAAAATTTCTTACAATAAACTGCCATCAGGAAATTATTTCTAGAGAGAGTGATGCCTATGAGTTAACTAGGTGAAGAATGGCGGATGGAGACACTTCTGAACAAGGCAGCAGAATAAGCAAAGGCATAAGGACAAAAAGCAAAAGCAAACACTGTCTAAGCAAACTTCAAAGACCAGAGTCATTGCTTATAAGGAAGAAGTAAAGCATGTATAACCATTTCATAATCAACTCTAACACATGCATATCGTAACATTACTAGTACAAACAAAACTATATAAAATACATAAGCTATATATACTTCACCTGAGTATAAATACATGAAAACATACCTGACAAGTTTAATGAATTGATGGTAACCTTTCTACATGTGATATATGTTCCTTCATTCTATTTCACTTTAATAAAAAATATATTTATAATGCTGTTCACAGTCTACCAAACTGATTCAAGATCCACAAACAGAAAGCAATACTAAGAGTGAAAAGCACTATTAAACCACGGCAATGAGTTTGGACTTCGCCCTTCACACTGTGGGAAACCACTGAAGGATTTTAGGTAGAAGAAATTTCTTCATAGTATGAATTACAAATGTTAACTGCATAGGGAGCAAGAGGAGGAAGGGAGAAGCAGCACTTTAAAGAACAGCCTGGCTATATGAAGTAAGCTAGGTGTACTAATTATCGAGGTGAGAAATGAGGATACATGGTAAGGACCTCAAACTTTTAAGAAGATTGAGGATCGTGGATGTGAGGCAGGAACACTTAAAATGGGAGACACGCAGGAAAAAGATTAAGAAGTTAATGAGTAAAATTTATGGGACTTTGTGATCAATGAGAGGGAAAGGACATATCCTAGGATGACTCCCAAGTTTCTTAGAGACTAGTAGAGGTTGGTACCATTCTTCAGGACAAAAAAAGGGCAGGGGAGATTATGAATTTGTTAAGCAGACTCTGTTCATTATAGCAATAAACTATTACATCCTGAGGATGTGAAAGATTCAATAAAATTATTATCATTACATTTCCATTCCCTTTACAGATTTTTTTTTAACCTGTATTTTCTCCCATGGTAGTTTTCCTATTGTCCACGAGTGGCTGACTGTCCAATGTATTTGTTTCTACTCTAAGCCTCTAAACAAATTTACAGTGGTTTGCTTGGTCCTACCTTCACTTCTCAGAGACAAAATCTGGAACAAAGTGAAGGAGCTACTACTGTAATGGTAAATAGATGAATTCATCTTCTTCCAGAAAACAATAAATGTACACAACACAATGCTCTGAAACATGCCCAAAGTCAATAACACTGCTAAGGCCCTGACTCTAGAGTGGCCTACTAATGTTGTAGCAAAACAGTAGCTGCTGTCAGTAACATAATTAGGTAAATAGCACAGGTCAACCATCTCCAAGTCAAACCCCAAACACTGGCTAAACATCAAGGGCAAAATTCTACTTTAAGTTTGTGATTACAATTATAGGAGTTACATTGCAACCACAGTATCCAAAAAAAGTGCAAATCCACCCGCTTCACTGTGGAATCAAATCTCATCTATGTGGTTTAAAAGCAACACTTGGCTTAGAATTCAAGAAATTCTGGAATAACACTGAATATCCAAAGTTTCAGAACCATATCATTAAATATTTATAACAGTGTCATGTCTGGAAAAACATAACAATTTACAGAGGAAGTTTTCAAACAAATCTCCCCTCCAATTTTTTTTATCCACAGGGCCAAAAGAAAACGGTTTATGTATCATACGAATATGTAAAATTCAAACCTTACGGTTGTACGTTAGAATGAATTTTAAAAACATTATTACAACTGTACACGTTTTTATATGTTTCTGCAGATAGTTAACTTTGATTTCATCTGCTCTGAAAAGTGGACGTGTGATAGCTAAATAATTCTCCCTAAAACATCAGTCTACAGAGTCTATGGTTATTATAACCATCTCTGTAATAATGAGGCAATTCAATTTTTAAATATTATATAGGTATTATTCAGCAGATTTGTAACAGAGTAGGAAATTAGTTTTGTACAAATACTAAAGAGAGCGCCATCTTCAAATGATGATGCTAACTCTCTCCAACTATAAAGTGGAGATAAAAATACTAATTTGTGAAGTTGTTGTAATCCTTAAATGATAAATTGCCTAGCAAATAATAAACCAAAAAATGGTAACTTCAAAGGGGCTGGGGGAAGAGGAGTAAAGGAAACTTAAAGACAAGTTTTACTTCTAGTCTTACAAAGTCCATAACAAAACATATTTCTAGGACCCTCAATAAAGAGGTGATATAATTTAATATAACCCAGCTATCTACTTTCTTAGTCTGAGGACTACTTGTCAAACACAAGAAACCTAAGGTAATAGAGGTTTTCAACTACTTTGCTACTATAAGCTAACAGGGAATTTATACTTCAACTATCGGCAAGAGAAACCCCCAAAATAGAGATTGTTCCTAAAACAGTAGTCAAATAGTGACTAAACTAAAGCCTGTAAATTTAAATCTCTTTCAAGTAAAAGCAGGTCTGGAATCTTAAGGAATTAAGTATGGAGGGAAAAAAATCACAACTTTCAGAATACTTTCAGAAGATAGTTTCAGAAGATAAGAAGAATGCACAAGTAAAGCAAGAATTCTTACCCAACTGCTAGGTTCTGCAGAAGACTGAAAATGTGGGTGGGCAAAGTATCAGTGCAACATACCTGCACCTTCAATGATATCAAGAATCTACTTCGTAGTTCAAGTTCTTTTAAACTCTGGGCAACACTGATCACAAGCCATGCTCTTCACTAGGTGTCCGCCACATGAGTGAAATATAAAATATCTCTATTAAAAACAGAGCACTACAGTGACCAATCAGAACATCCTAACAAGAATTAAACTAGAAAGTTTGGGATGATGTGAAGACTACCAAACACTGTTTCAGTCAGTTCAAAATGTCTACTTGGGAATTTTTGTTTAAGAAGATAGGGGAGTGGGAAAGGGAGCAGGAAAGGAAAGAGGAAAACAGGAATTAAATGTCAGGTTGGGACAAAAAGGCCACAGATAACCTCTGCTCAAAAACAGCATAAGGAAAAAGCTCCAGACACAGTAAAAGCCAGAAAGGAAGAGGCTCTGGTATTCCTGGGCATGAATCACACATGGTCTTCCCAAAGGGAAGAGAAGTCAAAGTCATCTACTTAACTCCAGTACCCACTGAACCAAGACAAGTTATGGGGAATGGGTGAGAGGGAAGAGACTGAATCCAATTTCCTTCACACCAGGCTTAATCAAAGCAGGCAGGATTTCAGAACACTAACAACACTAAAAGAAAAAAGTCTCCTTACTTGTTGAAACTGAAAAACATGCAGTAGGTTAAAAAAAAAAAAAAAAGTTATTCATTCCATACAAATAGAAGACTTAAAAGCAGAAGCATGGCTGAAATCATATTTGAGCATGTTAAGTCAGAATTAAAGTAAAATCAACGAGCAGTAAAGAATGATGGTCAAATAGTCTTTCATGGAAGCAGCAACAAATAGCTGATGAGAATACATATTAGTCATTCTTTTAAGTGGGCAGTTTAATCAACAAGAAAGGAAAAATTACAGAAAGAGAAAGCCTGAAAATCGAAAGACAAATTCTGAAAAAGCAAATTTTTGTCCTGGGAAATAAAATGAACTACTATTACACTATTTTTGGTCAGGGAACTACCAAGAGCAATGCTGCTTACATCTATGCTGTGTTCCTTAACGTAAACTGACTCAACTTACCAAAGATGTTTACCTCCCCAAATCATTTGTCTGACATTAAGAAAAACTGCTGTCCATTTCCAATTAGAGCTTTACCCTGTAATTTTTATTGATTCAAAATAGTTCAAATAGTATTAATGCATGGATTACTCTAAGATTACTAATATTCTACTAAATTGTCAGTATTCTGCTAAATTGCCATGTACATCTAATAATGCATTTGAAAACTTTAATCTGAGTCATCTAATGGTTTACTAAAAAGTTTACTAAAACAATATGAGATGCCCTCATTCTTTTAAAAAGTGAAACTGAACTGAGGTCTCCCTGGTGGCACAACGGGTTAAAGCACAGCATTATGTAGCTCTTTGAAGCCACTGTAGCACAAATTGGATCACCCATCAGGGAGCTGATCCACATGGCTTGGCAGACCTCTCCTGACCGGCCTGCTCCTCTCAGCAGTGTATTTCAGTAGATCTGCCTGTTCTGCCCCCCAGTCTGTGTCTGATGAATCTTCTCACCCACCACACCTCTGACCTGTACCCCTGTTCTGTAAGCATAAATAAATCAATCTTAAAAAAAAAAAAAAAGTGAAACTGAACTTAGGGAACTACTTCCTAGTTTCCTCTACTATCCATTGTGTACTAATACCAACACGATTTAGGTTTTGACACTAAGTCACTGACTCAGATTCAATTATAATTCCTGAAAAACAAAGAAATCTAGGAAGATATTACTAGACTTTATAATTCGTTTCTTCACTAATCCAAGGCATTTTTTTTTTATCCATGATGATTGTCCACAGGTTCTGAATAGGTCCTTATGAATTAAGAAATCAAGTTGTAGGCCAAGTAATAAAAATTTCATAATCCACTGGTTAGTTCTTGTTGTAAAATCTGCTAATAGTTTTACACATACATTTTTATAAGTTTCAATCCTTTCGTTAAATAAAATACCCCAAAAGTAGCCAATATGGCAGTTATCTATTTTATTTAAAATACACTCTTTCACTTATTCCACCTACAGCTTCTTTTTCAAAAGCTTCTAAAATATGTTAAGTTTAACAGATATCACAACAGTTTGAAGGAATCTAATACAATACTACTGCTTTATACTTAGAAAAAGGAGTTCTGGAACAGTACTATGGCAAAAACTGTCCCAAGATTATAGTTAACCATTTTTAGTTATATTTTGATATAATTTTACTAATGCATCTTCAGATACATGCTTTAAAGGTACCTTTAACATGTTGGCATTTTGGAAAGCAAAAAACGACCCTTCAAAGATTTAGTCTGGCTTCCCTTTGTATAGATGAGTCACAGAGTGATCACTTACCTAGCCATGAATGCATAGCTAGATGGTGATGGTGACAGCAATGTGACCAGAATCTAGTTTTGCTTTCTACAACCCCCAATCTCACTTGATTTTTCCTGAAAAATTTTTCCTCTCACCTCTTCTTCAAAAATCTTTTTGCAATTAAGAGATAGCACAATTAAAACCACACCTCTCTGAATGTATCTTTAATAAAACAATTCAACTCAAGAGTTGGGAAAGAGTTAACAAAACATAACACCAAGTCTTTTGGTTCAGGGATGGCACCTATTAAACGCTCATCAAATAGTTAGCACTGCTACTGTCGTCATTGTATTCCAAGGAAGGTAATGAATTGTGAAAGTACACATATTAGCATAGTAGGCCAAGGATCCAGTTGACATATCTTTATAACTTGCAGTTAATTATCTTCAGTCCTCTAGACTGTAACCTTACACTGAATTATGGCCAGCCCACAATGACCTTGATTTTTCTTTCCTCTTGTACTTCTATGGATTGCTATATTGCAATATTTTTAAGTAATAAGTGGTGAGGTCCTGTCGGCCCTGAAGATACAGACATCCTCCGCTGACTCACAAGGATCTTAAAATGTGACCCAAATATAGCTTGAGAACGACCACAACTTTAAATGGACTCTCCAGTTAAAATCCAGCGACCTACTAACAGTAAATGATAACAAGTGCAAACTGCTACCACCCATAGCCATTTTCTCAAAACCACTCTTGTGGTGGGAGGCAGGAGGTTAAAACAGGAGCAAACTATTTTTCCTCCGGCTAGTCTTCTGCAGCCTCACACCAACGTTCTGGAAATGAATGAAAGGCTGTGCTGCGACAGCAGAGAAAAATCCTGGATCCTCGAACAGAGCTCCCGGAGGGATGCAGAGAAAACAGTGCACACACACAGGCGACAAACTCAGGTCACAGATTTAATATTTTTCTAAAGCCTCCCCAAATCATCTAGACTACAGCAGGAACCACCCACCACAGTTGGCGGGAGGCTGCGGCTCCAGCTGAAGATGCTCTGAGAAAGGCCAGGCCAGGGGAGAGAGCAGGGCGCAGAGGAGAGATTCCGGGTTCTGAGCAGGGGCAGGTGCGGGGAGGGGGCAGGGCGCCGGCCAGGTGAGGGCGGGGTGGGGGGAGGCGCTGTGGAACCGAGGCCAGGGGCGGGCTTGGGGGGCCGCCGGTCGCCCCCGCGCCTTCACACACTCACCGGCGCCGCGGGTCCCTCGCGCCGCCACTGCTCTCGCTGCTACCAGTGGCTCTTCACTGCGCTTCGTCCGCCGCCTCCTCCTCGGTGCCGCCGCCCAGGCCGGGCCGCGCTCCCCTTCCGCTTCCGGGAGCCCCAGCGCCTGGGCGGCGAGGTGGGTGCCCGCCTGCCCGCCGGCCCCCACGCGCCTTGGAGAAACCGGCCGTTGAGGTCGCAGTCTCCGCTTCGCGCCCCGGACCCGTTGGCAGCCGCCGAGGGCGGCAAGGGCAGTGATCGCGCTGCGGGAGGGGGGAGGAGCGCGGAGGCCCGGAACCTGCGCGGACAACCTTAGCGCTCTACCTGACGCCCTCGCTCGGCGCCTTTGCCCGCCCTCGCTCCCCCTACCCAACTCTGCTCTAGCCGACCTTTTCTTTGTCCCCACATCCTCCACTGCCCTTCTCTTAAGGAGGACCCGGGAGACTTTCCTTTGGGGGGGCAACTATTCTAGCATCAGGAGAGATGGTCGACTGACCTCTCTTTCCCCAGAGCTTTCTGATGGCCTCTGGTCCCTTCCTTCAGCGAGCGCTCCAAGGGCAGCATCAGCACCCCCTGGGAACTTGTTAGAAATGAATGATAAAGGGCCTGCTGAACCGGTGTCTGCATTTTAATAGGGTTTCCGAATCACTTTTATCTGTGCATCTTAAAGACTGAAAAAAAGCACTGAATTGTCCGCATCAGGGCCCTCTCTGTGACAGTTTGGACCAACTTTTCAAGATTTTTCCTATTCCTGCAAACAACCAAAGTGCATACCCAAGAAAGCTCTCCTTAATATTTCAGGGTATATCCAAAAGTTGCCAACTTGCTCAAACCTACCACTTACAAAAAATAGGTCTAAGAAAAAATAATCCACCTCAGGTTCTAAAGTAGTGTCTTCATCAATCACAAGAGACCCACTAACCACCCCCTCCAGCACAACCCACCACTACCACCACACACACACTTGCCCTAATATGGGAGCAGATCTTTATGCCAGCATGCCACATGCCACATGCCACAAGGGGAGGGAATGTGTAGATGAACGAACTATTACTTGCTTCATAAAATCTGAATTCCTTATGGGATGGCATTGAAGTCTTAACTCGATTCATTTACCCTTCCTAGAATAAGCTCCATCTTCACTCAGGTCATCTACATAAGCTCCACGCTTGAGGGCCAAATTAAATCCTGCCAACCCCGAGATGGCTCTCACCACAGCACCTTCATCACATACAGTACAGCTAGTTTGAGGCCCCTGTGATACCTGTATTGCCAGTTATTTTTAAACGAGTTATGCCCTGGTTTCAGAATTAATGACAAGCACCTTGTAACCTTAAAGACCTAAATCTGTGGCTACCAAAGTGTGGTCTCCACACCAGCAACATCAATATCACCTGGGAACTTGTGAGAAATAAATATCCAGTGCTACCCCAAATCTATTGGCTAGAAACATTAGAGGTGAAGCCCAGCAATATGTGTTTTAACAAGCCTTCCATGAGATTCTAACGCACACTCAATTTTTTTAATTAGTGTCCTAGAATATTTCCTCATACTAGATGGTAGTTTTAATTTAACCCCAAGCAAGTTTTATTGCCATTCAGATTAAGAAATAAATGCTTCCATTCATACATACCTGGGTTGGAAGTCTGTCACAATAACTTTACGAAGAATTTATCATTTGTTTTCCTTATACATTTGACATTGTAGGATTTTTGTAACTTGTCTTATTTGAAAAGAAATAACCCAGACAACTTATCACTTTGGGGGAAAAATACCCCACCAACTAAATTTAGGTACCTGAATTGCATATTATTTGGTATCTCAGCGTACCCCTGTGAGAGGGAGTAATATGTGGCAAATGATCTCAATGAGTGCTAAAATGAAAATTAGTTCATGAGCACATGAATTCACATGACAATTGGAAAAAGCCTATTTTGTATGTCCCCCTTTTCTCCCATGAGTTAACCTGTCTCCTGTCACCCAAGTCAATTCCACAGGGAATTTTGTGTGAGGAACATAAGAGATATGTGCCAAGGAAAGCATTCTCAGAAAAAAATCATAAGCCTTTTTAGGATAGGAAGTTAAGGGTTGATCTACCCTTTCACTGAAGGTCAAGTCACCCAGTCCTATCACTAGTGCTAAATGCTGAGCATATTGTAACACACAGGCCTAGTAAGGGAGACATGGTGTCATGCAACCTTTTGGAGGAGATTTTCTGTTTGTTGTAAGAATGGAGAGAAGATAGACATTGTGCACTATTTTTCCCTCCAGAATTCTAGTCTACTTCATTGTGCCTGTGGCTGAGTGAAGCATGATTATTAATCAGTCTAAAATTTATCTGGGAATAGAAAAAGTAGACAAGGACAAGTAGCATTGCTGCCACTGCCAACTTAGCTTTTCAACAAAGGCACAGCCAGGGCATTTATGTGGATAAACTCAGCCAACTACTGTGCTTCTGTGCCGTGACGGGGGAGGACTGGATTTTACAGCAATTTCCAAAAGTCAATGCAAGTGCAGTCCAGAGTTTAATCAGTATTGGCTAATAGCCCTTGGCAGCTTTGGGTGGATGGCGTTCTCCACCTGCCCAGCTGGGTACCATGCCCTAAGCACCCAGATTTGATGCACATTCATGATTCTTGGTTGCTTATAGTCATTTCCCCCATCTGTCTGAGTGGCAGAATGCCCATCCCACAACAGTCTCATATTCTAATAGTTATTCTTAACTTCCTTCGGGTTACACATCTCCTTAAGTATCTGGTGAAATTTGTGGACTTTTCTCAGTGAAGTAAACACACACATAACTATAAAAACATGTACATACATATTTACATATAAAGTGTCACAAGCTGTCCCACCTTTCCCTACTTCCAAAGGATCACAATGAAGTCACAAACTCTAAGCTAAGAACTTGCTCTAAGACATAGAATGTAGGTAAAATAAACTCCTGCCCACCCCAGATATCAAGGATATTAAATCAAGGAGAAAATGGCACTGCATGCTTAAGAAACAGAACAAAATCATTGGTAGACAGCAGCACTGGGTTACAGGATCACCAAAGAAACTAGTAGTTCTAACAAGATGGTTAACAAGTGATTTCGTAAAGAAAGGTTCATGCATCTGACAAATGGGAATAGGATTTTGATGGGGCAGAAGGATCCCTTCGGGATGAAGGATAGTATAAGCAAAGGCATGGACAATTCAAATACAAGATTTGGTCTGACGGTGGCTTAAGTCAAAATACATGTGAAGACAGAGAGGAAATGGAAAGGTAGAAAAGAGTCTGATAAGGGTTAGCTTCCAATACAATGCTGTGGATACTCTGGCTTCTCGTCATATCCTATAAATCTTTTCCTTTTACCAATACAATGCTATGTCCAAAGAGGAGCTTTTGGAGTATGGTGAAGATTTGCTTAAATCTTTCCCTATTAACCTATTAACAAGGGCAGTGGCATCATCAACATGCAGAGTGGTACAGCATTTGGAAAAGTTCTAAATATCCCAATTTGGAACCTATTAGACAAATCACATGGCTTTGTCTCAAATTTGGGTTTGATTGATGTTTGCTCTAGAGGTTTCTTTTAAGTTAAATCAAGATGACTCTGACATTCTTATGGGTTTACTGTCAGTGGAGAAATGTATCTGGTGAGTGATCAGGTGAGTTTAGAGTCCAGGATGCTGAAAGAGTTCAAAATCTGCTCAGAATTGAAAGATCAAAAATCAGCTTGGACTGAAAAGAGAAAAGAACCTCTGCCACTAATCAAATTCAGAGGACACACACAAATAAAGCCAGCTGCAAAGTTAATAGAAAACACTGTTTGTGCCAAGGTTGGGCAGCAGTTATAATTTACCATAATTACCTACTTTGGGGGTGATTACTGCCCAACAATGCCTTAGAATGCTTGCTGTTTTAATTTATTACTAGGAATACCCAATGTCTCAGCCACCTTCACTTCATGACAGCACCCAATTCCTAGTAAATTGCCTCATTTCCCTTTCCCACCTCAAAACAGCAACCAATCCAAAACAGGTTCCTTCTTCCCATAGACAGTCTTCAGAATCTCTCAAAGGGAGCCATGTCTAGCTCCTCCACCTTATCTAGTGGCACTCTTTTGTTTCCTTGCAAAATAACTTGATTTTGTAAGGTCACCAGCTTGTGCCTGATAGTCTTAGGGTGATAAGTTTAACAACTCATTTGATAATGAAAGCCACCTGTTGCCAGGACTTGACGTCAATGTTCTTCAGGAAAGGGTTGTCTCTTTCAGTGTCATAAGGAACTACCATTCAGAGATGTGCAGTTCAGCAGTTTCACACATACGCTCTTCCAACATGGGCGGAAGTGACCAAGTCACCCTAGCCACTCAGCCTTTGAAGAAATGTAGATCAAGATAGAAAGCAGAAGAAGAAAAAGCATTTAAAAATAATGTTTATGAATAGATTCCTTTTAGACAACTGTTTAGTTTAAATAAGTTGAACTAACAGAATTCCAAGACAGAAGTCAAGTGGGTCTAGAAAGACAATGAAAAGTCCCACCTTGGTTCAATATAAATAACACATTATAAATAGGGCTGTATTAATAATACCAACTTTTCTGTGTGAAGGAGATTATCACTGTAAAGAAAATAGCAAAAACACAGCTGGGGGAAACATGATTTTTGTCTGCAAGATAAGACCATACTAGAGAAGAGCAAGATATGTTAGACTTGGAGCTTAAAGAAAGCCTGCTGGGGCAGGAACCAAGTGGGATCAAGTGTCCAAACTCAACGTTATCTCTGTAGGAGATGGAAAAGTTACTTAATTCTCAAAGTCAGAAGCAAAAGAAGAAGCAGAGGGTGGGCAACTGGGAGATTCTGAGGGAAAAGGAGGGTAAAAAGTTAAAACTAGGCCCTCCCTGGTGGTGCAGCATGTTAAAAGCACAGCACTAAGAAGCTAAAGCCACTTCAACATGAGTTCAATCTCCACCCCAGAAGTGACCCACATGGTGCAGCAGACTAACTGCTTCCCTCAACAGTGTACTTCATCAGTCGGCCTGCTCTGCTCCCCACTTTGTCTCCAGTGATCCTCTCACCGCCCCTGCACCACCGGCCTGTACCCCAGTTCTATATGCATAAATAAATAAATCTTTAAAAAAAAGTTAAAACTTCATGACTTATATCTCTGTGTGGACACAAAAATAGGAAGTGCTGCATTCTCAGAAGGGGAACTGAAATTGGGGGGCAGGGGTGCTCAGAGCCAGGAAAGGAGATGAGGAGCTTGAAGGAGACAGAGCTCAGGGCTCATGTGAGAGAAAGTTGACTCGAAGAAAAAGACTGCCTCTGAGTCCTTCAAGGAAAACTCACATGCCAGAAATAATAAAAATAGTACTTCTCTGTTTCAGTTTATAGTTCTAGAACAATTTCGTTGTTTTCCAAACACACTAATTTAACAGACCAACTCTGGGTTCATAGTATCCGTAACTAGTAGATTAAAAAAATTAGACTTCCTTATAGTTTATCTTTTCATACCCTGTAGTACCACAGAAGAAAATTTCAGTCTTAGCTGGTAAACATCTAGTTGCCATGAGTACAAGGGCAGATCGAGAGGCTTGAAGAAACTCCATAGGCAATGCAGCTCCAAATGTCATGATGGAGAATAACTTGGGTCAAGCAAACAGCACTGGGGAATTCAGTGGAAGATAAGATGAAAAATTGATCAACTACTTAGATTGTATTGACTACATCTTGGGTTTATTAAATACCTATGCTGCTTGGGATAGTGATAACAGCTAAACTCATACACAAGTACACACACACACACACACCCCATTTTGTTTCTGCTGATATCCTTGTTTTTTGTTCTCTCAGTCAAAGAGTAACTTTTACTGTACTTGCATTACAAAGACAAAATGTCACTCCCAAACTCATACCTGTTCTAGCAGGCAAGCTTTTTTGTTCACCTCACCTATTCTGCTTTGCTATTTGGCAAGAACCTGGAGTTGTGAGCCTGCACAACGAGGCAGTCATGGAATAAGATTGACCTTAGATTTAGAAAAACCTACACCTAGGACTCATCCTAGTGATTTACAAATCCCAGTGGATTTGTAAAAGCCAGCATTCTTAGAGACTCTTCTCCAAGAACACAGTTGTGCTATCATCCATTAATTGCCACGGGAATCACCAGCTGTCACCACAAAATCTTTTATGGGCATGCTGTAAATATTAAAAGAGCATGTTAAAATTACACCATGCACAGCAGCAGCTGATGCTGCTTTATGGAGACAATATTAGAGAGTGTGTGTAAGTATCACACTACAACTCCCATGATCCCTATATCCTATAGTTCCCCTAAAGCCATGTTTGGGCTACAATTTTAACTCTTTAATCACATGAAGGAATCAGGCAAACCAATCATTTTCACTGAAGCAAATCTTACCCGTGAAACTAGGTGTGTCGTTAATGTTGTAGATGTCCTTCCATACGTTCATCGGTCAATTTTCTATGTAAAATGGGAGGTGACTTTTTTCGCAAGTTTCCTAGGGCAAGAAAGAATATTTCACCTTTCTTATAGTTAACACTGTTGTGTGGGAGTGCATCCAGGAGCTGTAGGACCTGTCTGGCATCTTTTAGGTTTTTTGCCAAGCAGATGGATCTCCTGTCAATATGGAATTGGTCTGTTCTGATTTGTGAAATCTACCTGAAGCTAACAAGAGAATTAGTTGGGCTCCCCATAAGTCTTGCTTGCTCCCCAAAGATCTCCATTAGCCCACCATAGTGTCTGAAACTTCCACCTCCATACTTGAGAGAGCAATCTAGTTTCAGAAGTTACCTGTTAAGATGCAAGTGATTAAGGGCCTCCCTGGTGGCACAGGGCTTAAAATCTCAGCACTATAAAGCTATAGACAGCTACTGCAGCAGTTGTCCAATGCCCAGGCAGGGGGCTGACCCACATGGCACAGCAGACCTCTCCTGTCTCACCCACTGCTTCCCTCAGCAGTGTATTTCAGTACATCTGCCTGTTCTGCTCTCCATTCTGTTTCTGGTGAATCCTCTTACTGCCATCACACCTCTGACCTGTACCCCAGTTCTGTATGCATAAATAGAGAAAATAAATCTCTAAAAATAAATAAATACAAGACAATAAAAATTTAAATGATCAAGTAATATTTTGAAAATAATGTTAATGTTTTATGTGTGATTACAATATTGTCCTTTTCATGTAGGAGAAGTTTCTCAACCTTAGGAGATGCTTGCTAGGATAATAAGATTAATTATCAGGATATCTGCAATTTCCTCTCAAATATTTGAACAATATAAAAATAATGTACTGATACACACACATTCATAAAAGTCGAGACATAAAGCAAATATGGCAAAATATCAACAGTTGTTTAACTTTCTGTACATATGAAAATTTTCAAAGTGAAAAAGGAGAAAAGTGCAGATCCTAAGCATACCCTAACCTGAACAGAGAAAGATTCGTGAGCACCCCAAGACAGTTATAGGTATACTACTATTTGAGAGACTGAAACATAGTGCTAAATGCTAAGAGAAGAATAAGGCCAATAAGTACGTGTGGTAAAAGACATAACTTATTTGGGAAAGAAAAATACTTCTATTTCCTCTTGGGGGGGGGGGGAATATATATATTTTAATTGGGCAGGAGTAGTATGCCTCATGGATTGCCATGGAAAAAATATTAGACTTTTAAGAGAGCTCCAGTATAGAACAGCAAAAGGTTCAAGAAGGGCTAGGAGAGAACTGCACAAAGTTCTCATCTAGAAGAAATCTGAGCAAGTGTTAGAACACACTAGATCAGATTTGTTCAGGTACTGCTACTTTCTCATTATCTGACCTGGAAGCAAAATCACCTGTGGAACTTTAAAAATATGCCAATGCTGATATACTGTTCTCAGCCTTTACCTTTACCCATTGAAACAGAAATTCATGTATTTTAAAACTCATAGATAGTTCTAATACACAGCCACGGTGAAAAAGTAGTCACTTGTACCCAAACTCTTCAACCAGCTAATTTCTCTTTCAAGGGCAGAAAACTGACATAGTCACCTTGGTACCCCAGTGGGTCAGCATAGGGCCTGACATTTAATAGATTCTAATAGAGGTTAATTGAGGAAGTGAACATCCTCATGGGCTAGATAAAGTTAAACGATTGGAATTGGGAAGCCCAGGTGACTGCAGATAACTTGAATATTCAGAAATGAAGTGAGAGGTGAAGGTAAGGGGTTTGTGGGTGAGATCATAGGTAGAAAGAAGGAAAAGCCCATTGGCTTTGCAATTTTCTTAAGAGTTATGCCAGGAGTCATAACCCCTCTGCAAATGAGAAGCAGAATAGACATATAATCCCTGAATTTAAAATACATGAATTCTGTTTCAATGGGTAATTAAGAGATTCATACACTGTGTTCCCATGGTCCTAAAAAGCTCCAGGATATAATTTAAGACCCTGCTAAATATCATGGATCCCAGGCGCCCTGAAGGGACATTCTCTCACTGTCTTACTTGGGCTAGTGTCAGAGGTGACAGCTGTCTAAGTTTTCTACTTTTTTTTTTTTTTTAAAGATTTAATTATTTATGAATACGGAACTGGGATACAGGCCAGAGTGAGATACAGGGGGTGAGAAGATTCACCAGAGACAGAGTAGGGAGCAGAACAGGCAGCTGGATGAAGTACTCTGCTGAGGGGAGCAGTGGGCGAGACAGACAAGAGAGGTCTGCTATGCCATGTGGGTCACCTCCCCTCCTCACCCCAGCCAGGTATCCAACTCGAGGTGAAGGGCTGCAGTTCTCTTCACAGTGCTATGTTTTAACCTGTTGCCTATCCAGGAAGGGCCCATCCCTCCCCCCCCCTTTTAAAATCAAATTGCATTGATTTACATTATTATATAAATTCCAGAGGTCCTTGTAAGTATAGTGGTGAGTATCTCCATCTCTCACCTATTTCTGTGGCTTGGGCAGGATACAAATGTCCTTTTAGTAATAGAACTATGACTTATTTTTTAAAAGCACTGGCTGGAAATTCTTGTTCTTTGGTCTACTGGACTAAAATAGTTGTGTTTCCCTTAACTGTAGACAAGAGGAAATTGTGATAATTCCCTTAAGAAACATTAACCCAAGTCCCCACCCACAGGTGTGTCACTGGTGATTGAAACTTTTGAAGGATGGAAAGAGGAACAAAACAGTAAGAGGGAGGAGGCAATAAAATGAAAGCCTGAGCTCTCTTGCGGAAATGTGGGTGGCTAAGTGGACCTGCTCTTGGAAAACTAGTATGACAAGATAGGCCATTCCCTGGCTCAGGGTGTTATTACTCACCCAGTTCACCACCATGAGCTGTTGGATGGGAATATTAGATGCCACAAGGTGAAGGGGAAACACTAGTGTGTTTTAGAATTCACCCTCTGTTCCTAAAACGGAAACCTAGCTTTCCTGAATGCCAGACATTTGCATGTGATTTCTCAGGCCCCTCCTACCCCTCTGGCCTCCATGCTGCTTCTTCCCAATTTATCATACCTGTTGTTGGGTCATGGAAATTGTTTTAGAATCTCATGAAAAATTTGGACCTTCTTTCCTCGTGTATGTATGCCTGTAACCCCAATAGTTACGCTGATGTAAACCCAAACCATCTTAATCGGCACAAACACCTATAAAAACTCCCCACCTTGGCCCTCCCTGATGGCACAGCGGGTTAAAGCACAGCACTAAGAAGCTAAAGCCACTTCCGCATGAGTTCGATTCCCGCCTGCCCCAGGAGACCACAAGGCGCGGCAGACCTCTCCTGACCCGCCCGCTGCTCCCCTCGGCAGTGTACTTCGTCGATCTGCCTCTTCTGCTCCCAGCTCTGTCTCTGGTGAATCCTCTCACTGCCTCTGCAACTCTAGCCTATACCCCAGTTCTGTATGAATAAATAAATAAACCTTTAAAAAAAAAAAAAAACTCCCCGCCTTTATGCCTGTTTCAACTTCAAGTTCACTTTGTGCACTACCTCTCAAGAAAGGATCCCAAAGTTCACTCCATTAACTTACATGTATAGAGCATTTAACCCTTTTGACACATTAAAATTCCATATTCGATATATATGTACTTCTATGGATATATCAAAACATGTAAACATTAAAATCTACAAATATATCAATCACGTATTTCATGTTTTCAATAATAGCATATAGAACCAGGGGTGGCAAAGGTGAATCATAATACACAGGACTTGCTGCTAAGGAGTTTACATTCTAGAAAGGAAAATAAGGTAGGGAAATAAATACTTACGTAAGTAAATAGTGACTATGGCACTGAGAGGTAATCTCACTATCTTATCTGAGAGTTCTTTTCTCTTGCTGTCAGATTTTGTCCCATTCTTTGATTATCCTCAAAATCTTCCTCAGCTCTTAAAAAGGAGATAAATGAGAAAGAATTTCCTTTTTCTTCTGTGGTCATCCATGTGCGCGATGTGATTTGGCCAACCACAGACCTAGCTTTCCTCCAGATTTAGTGGAATGATAAATATCTTCCCTGGTGTCACAACTGGTTTAAGTGTAGCACTATGAGGCTGTTGCAGCCACTGCAGCATGAGTTCCATCCCCAGCCAGGAAAGTGACTCGCATGGGTCACTTCTGACCTGCTGGCTGCTCCCCTCAGCAGTGTACTTCATTGATCTGCCTGATCTGCTCCCCACTCTGTCTCTGGTGAATCTTCTACCTCCACACCTCTGACCTATACCCCAGTTCTGTATAATAAATAATAAATAAATCTTTTAAAAAATGATAAATATCTTTACAACAATATATTCTGAGTGCTGTTTCCTGATACTTGAGAGCATCCTTTCTGATGTAAGTGATGTAACTCAAGCATGGGTAAAGATTTCCAGATATCACAGAAGGCACAACCTAATAGATGAATCAAATGTTTAACTTTGATTCTGTGTGAGTCAGTATATTTATATGTACCTGCATTTATGTGTAGATATGTGCACCTGTATATAAAGATATATGCATATGTATGGACAGTTCTATAAAATTTAAATGTATTGATATATCCATGTTTCATATAAATACATACATATATATTTCTAGTCTTGCTATCTTGATATAATGTGGCATCGTTGGAAAAATCAGGGACTTTGTAGTTATTTAGCTTCTGCTACTTCTTAGCACCTATACTTTAGAATGGTCATTTAATTCATACAAGTCTCATCAAGGATGTGGAGAAAAAGGAACACTTACACTGCCAGCGGAGAATATAAATGGCTCACCCACTATGGGAAGCTGTGTGGCAGTTCCTCAAATTACTAAAAACAATCCCCGGAGGTGACCACATGGTGCGGCAGACCTCTCCTGACCCGCCCACTGCTCCCCTCAGCGGTGTACTTCATCGATCTGCCTGTTCTGCTCCCCACTCTGTCTCTGGTGAAGCCTCTCCCAGCCCCTGAGCCTCTGGCCTGTACCCCAGTTCTGTATGCACAAATAAATAAATCTTTAAATAAATAAATTACCAAAACTATAAGAGATATTGAAAATCAAGTTTCTGCACTAGATATAAAACATACAAAAAGAAAAGTCCTAAAAAATATTGTAAAACCATATCAGGTTGTGTGCAGAAAAAGAATAGCTGTAGAACAAATAATATAGGATATTGTGCATGCGATTAAAAACCCCGCTTTAATATCACCCTTTGAGAGACTGCTTAATCTTAGTAACTAACCTTTAGCACACTTCCCTATTTTAATTATTTGTAACTACATAGTGTCATCTTTTAATTAATCAATAAGTGGATTGATTTCCCGTTTAATTGATCAATAAGTGGATTGATTTTCACATTGCTTGATTCTCTTAGCTATAATATGAGCTCTGGAGGACCACAGATCTGAACTGACTTGTTTCCTTCCTATAATCACAGCACCTAGAAATGTGACTAGCACATAACTAGTGAACAAATAAGAATCCACTGAATAAAGGGAAATATACACAATATACACAAAATATCACCATGTTTGTTTTTTGTTTGTTTGTTTTTACAGATGTGTATATACCTTTGTAAAACATGAAAAGGTATTGGATACATAAAAATCTTGGGGAAGGGTGTTGGGTTGTCAGGGGGTGGGAGATGGAACTCAGCATGGTGGTTAAACTCAGCAAACTGTTGTGTTTAGAAACCATATGTGAAACTGTTTCTTAAAAAACAATGTGTTTCTTAAAAAAAAAAAAGCACAGATGATGAAAAACTGTTTCAATGGTGAGAATTTGAGTGTTTGTCATTTTATTCTTAGCACTTTTAAATTTCTGAAAACAAATTTTTAAACAAGAGAACATCTCAATAGAGAATAATAAATTAACCCTTTGTAGTTAGAATAATTTTGAAATGATAAGCATCAGTCTTATTATATACAACTGGAAAAAAAGGCCAAGGTTGAAGAAGAGCACTCTGTGACTAGTTTAAGTCAGGCCAATGCTTGGCTGAGAACCTAACCTAGGAACGCTTTCTTTTTAAGAGATAACTCAATGTCTTTTGAACCTGAAAGATTGACAAGAGGCAAAAATAATTAGCTTTGAGGCTCATTTGCAATAACTGATTCCAAATTGATGGCTAGTGAATGAACAAATACCTTAAAACAAATAGAAAATATGATCCAAATGACATGCAGAAAGTTGCTTAAACTTTCAGACTTATTTTCTTCACTTATAAAAATGGGTATTTGTTCAGCTCCTAGGATTTTTCTGAGAATTGCATAACTTAGATATTTGTTATGTAAGCTATGTAATTTGTGTAAAAGTCAAAAGACAACATCTGTCATTTAATGGATATTTGTTACTAGTTTCCTCTTGGTAACTTAGGCTCCCACATATATAGAACCATTGGAAATTATCCAATTTTGTTCACTAATATGGTTGAATCATGAAATTTCACAAGGGTCATCATTCTCTGAATGTAATATCACTAGCAACTTCTCACCTTGAATTCACATGTGAGGGTAGGCATACCAGGATTTGATTTGAGTCTTAGGCTTGAGAGTCTGTTTGCAATGATAGATAAAAGGGATATGCAGGCCCTCCCTAGTGACACAGCCGATTAAAGCACAGCACTAAGAAGCTAAAGCCACTGCAGCAGAAGTTCGATCCCCCACCAGGGAGCTGACCCACATGGCGAGACATACCTCTCCTGACCTGCCCACTGCTCCCCTCAGCAGTGTACTTTGTCAGTCTGCATATTCTGCTCCCCACTCTGTGTCTGGTGAATCCTCTCACTGCCCCTGCACCTCTGGCCTTTACCCCAGTTCTGTATGCATAAATAAATAAATCTTAAAAAAAAAAAGGGGGGGATTTGCAAGTGTGTAAGAAGGGAATGGATAGTCTAATTGACAGGGCGAGGGTTACATAATCAGGGCGATGTGACAGCAAATGGACAGCTGCTCAATGGCTTTTGGCACCAAAGTATATTGACCAGCTGGGATATCATTAATATTTAACAGTTTTATTCTTATGACCATATCTTGGCCAATTAGGTTGTCTTTGACCACGAAAGGGTATAATATATTCTGATGTCAATGCCACATGGGTGTCTGTGTAATGCATATTCTGTTACGTTGATGTGTTGTAGAATGTACACTAAATATACATGCATTTGCTTGTTCTAAATATCAGGTTAAATGGTGTGATTAGAGAGGAATCGACTGAAAATATACATTGACATCTCTGAAAAAAATCATTATTCTGGGAAATACTTTTTTTGTGTGTGTACTGAAGTAAAGAGATCCAAATAATTAACATTTTAAGATGAGTTTTTAATGACTGATTATAGAAAACATAACATGGCTAGGAGAAGCCAGTTTTGCATAAACTCTGCATACAAATAAATACCGAAAAAATGTTAATACTAAAAGAGAGTGATTAGAAAATCTTAACAGAAAGTTGGCTAAAAATCAGAAGAAGCAGAGTTACTACCCAATGGAACCATCTTAGAAATACTTCAGCTAGATAATCTCTAGGCAGTACCTTTAAATTCTGGGACAGACAAAGCAAATTAGGCAAAGTATAAGACAACTGAATATCACTACATTTGCCAGCATGCTTCATACATTAAAATTTAATGACTTGGGGCCTCCTTGGTGGCTCAAGAGGTTAAGTCGCAGCACTGAGAAGCTATCAGCAGCCGCTGCAGCACAGTTTCAATCCCCAGGCCACGGAGCTGACCCACATGGCACAACAGACCTCTCCTATCACACCTACTGCTCCCCTCAGCAGAATATTTCAGTAGACCTGCCTTTTCTGCTCTCCACTCTGTCTCTGGTGAATCATCTGATGCCCCCACAACTCTAGTCTACACCCAAGCTCTTGTATGTAAACATAACTAAATAAATCTTTGAAAAAAATTAATACCTTAAAATATTCAAAATATTTTCATAACTTGCTATTTTGGCATTTTTAGAATAAAATTTATTAAGTTTTTAATATGGCAGCCCAAAACAGTCAATCATACTCAGAATCCTGACATGTTATGAATTCAAAAGGGCATATAGATAAAAGATTTCACCTGTAAACTCTTTCAATTTTCAATCATTTGAAGTTTATTTAGTTTGATATTTACTAGAGTTCCTTGGTTACTTTCATTGGCATCTTTGGATTGAACTTTAAACCTGGTGTTAGTCATATGTTTTTCCTTCCTCCTAATATAGCTACTTATTTGGCTACAAATGATTGCTCCTCTTCCCTATGTAAACCACCAAAAGAAACATCAATGTACTTTCTCAAAGTCAGAGACCTGACATTAAGAATTTATATGGTGAGTAGCAAAAATAAGGAGGTATCCAAACAAGCTACTCCTTACATCTATACCACAATTTAATCACCTGATAGAAGTCAAATAAAACACTGCCCGAGGGGCAAAAGAAGCCATTCAAAAAATACCCCTGGCCTTTTAAAATTTTTTCTTGCTGCTTTGTCAAACTACTAAGGAAGCCCATTTTTATAAGTCTAGTTTATTTCTCATTACTTTTCTCAGTTGAAGAACTTTTACCAAAATGTGGAGAAAATAAAGCATGGCATAGTAGTAACAGAAAGGACTTTGGTGATCATCTAGTTCAAATTCCTCCAGTTAGTGGCAGAGTCAAGACTAGATCCCAACAGGTCCAGATAACTAGATAAGTACCATTTTCTCTAAATCATTCTTTCTTAATAGCTATTTTTCAAACCTTTCCCTATTATGTACACACTTAACATTCCCAGACAGAATAACTAACAATTTCACGATTGTGACCTGGCCTCCCCAACATAATTGAGGATAGCCTTTTAAGTCGAAAAACCTGGGATGAAGGGATCCTGAGCATGAAGTTCTGCTTGGGGGCCAGTCCGGAGGTGCCCGTGGTCATGCTCTGTCTTCACCTTACACTGGCACTCCTCTACCAGCATCACCACCTTCACCACAGAGGCAAGGTCGGAGCAGTTCAGTGACAAGTGCATCATGGTGAACTTGGCAGGTGAGCAGTGGGAGCAGAAGGGAGGTGTATGCTGCACAGCTCCAGGAAAACGAGCAGATCCACATTTCCCAAAGCACAGGTTGTTCTGAACAACTACTTTTTCACAGTCTTCGTGGGTGATCATCTAAAAGGCAAACGCATTGCCAAGTTATCTGCTGTCATTTCTCTAACACATGATGTAAGTGCCATCAACTATATAAGACTGAGGGTAATTTAGACTTTAATTCCAAGAACTTTCTAATTCCGGCTACATTTTGTAATGTCAGTCATGGTGGCTGTAAGAGCAGAGAGCTATAAATTTCTCTACTTGAGTGAATGTATAGATTAGTCTTTAGAAACCCCTAAGTTAATATGAGAAATTGTACTCTGCCACTCAAACTTTAAGAAATAGTCTGTAATTGGATGTTACCAGCTGGAAGATCCTAATGGCTAGTTTCTCAAGTGAGTAATTTACCTTAACTTTTTCCTCTTCACGGTGTGTTGTGCATAGTAGATTCTCAATACATGTTTGTTCCACTGCTCATGAATAGATCAGAACATCCCAAGTTTAATCACACCCTATTCTGCAGTATCTGTAGTACATTCAAAACTAAGATTTTGCTTGGCATGATGTTGCAACGCATATGCGTACAAATCGTCATGCATTGCATCATCTGTGCCTCTTCCATAACCCCAAACTTAGCTTTATGTGCTCGTCAAAATATGATTCAAACACCTTATTTTAGTCTAATTACCATTAGAATTCAAAATAAAAGTTTCAAAGGAAATTTGATTGCCCAATTCTCTAGGCAATTTTCTAATTGCACACGGTGCAAAAAGCAGTCATTATTGTTTGATAATTGACTTATTGCTACATGTCCTTGCTTTGCGGGCAGAATACGTACCTGCCTTGCACAGGCAGTTAGCTTATCCCACTGCCTGCTTAATTGGGTAGTATTACTGGACTGTAAAATTCCACTCTACACTGCGCCATTACTTTGGGTTCAGTATCTTCATATTTAAGGACCTGATGCAGTTTCAGAATTTAACTTTTGGAATATAGGGGTTGCTGGGACAGACTGAAGAAAGTAGATGATAGAATACCCTTTTGCCTCAATAGTGGGGAATCAATCATGATAACCATGTCTCATGAGCTAGGAGATAAGTCTTTCTAAGAGGGGAAATGTATGTCTCATCAAGATTGTTTTTAAAAGCTTGTGAGAAAATAATTTAACCAAATTTTTTTTTTTTTTGCTATGGTATCACTTAATGATATGGCAACTTCTGTCTGACAACCTTAATGTAATTTATAAGTCTATGAAGTAGTTAGGTGTGAAATACAGGGGATTAGACCATCATAAACATGTACGAGAGGGTGTGAGGTGGAGCCCGATGCATTCCAGTGTCTACAGAGAGCCTACCTGCCTATCCAAATCAAAATGTTATGTAGAATACTAAGAGAATTCCTGGTGATGCTCTAAATTCACAGGTTCTAACAGGGTACAGCCTTAATTTTCTCTCTGAATAGACCACTCCCATAAAATATAAAAATGAAATCCTATAAAACAAACCCCTATGCCATCAGCATGAGTGATTGTTTGCATTGCTAGTACCATTTACCATGCTCGCAGAATTTTCAGAACACCAAGAAGCAACAGAAAGTTTAGAAGTAAATGCAAGGAGCATCATCATTTTTTGCCAAATCCTTGATAAATGGCCAAGGACCAAATCTGGAGTCAGAGGAGACTCAGACTCCTGAACCCTTTCCCCTAACCCCTGTTTGTCCCTGCTCCAACCCCCCCAAACAACTACCTGGCTGAAGGGTACAGTCCTACAGGTCTCTCGATGAACTTCATGGCTTTTGATGGGTAAGATGACTCCTTGAGAAGTTGGACCCATTCTAAATATGAAGTGATGCCAAAATTTCTTGGCTTCTTCCCTCAGAGGAGATTTCTCCATTTGCCTTCCGTCCTTTGGCTGAGTGAGAGCCTGAGTCCCAGCAGGGATGTGCTGACTGATGGAGTCACTAGGTGGGTAGAGTTCTCGTTCAGGCTTCTTCCAGAATCTTCCAAACCTGGACAGCATTTTCTCTCTCTGCCTCTGACTTTTCCCAACAGAACTGGCTCCTATCAGGTGTGGCATTGCAACAAACAGATCTGGCTTCTCCTCCGCTTCCTCGTGGTTTCTCGTGGGGAGCTCTGTATGATTCCTTTCTAGGAGCACAAGGGAAATAGGACGCTGACTCTGGGGGCTGTTCCTGTGCCACAGAGCCTTCCCAAGAGGCAGAAGCACCAGCAGCTGCAGTAAGAGGCGAGGCATGCTGTTGGGGCCCAAGCTTCCTAAACTTCAGATTAACAGATGGCAGGGCCCAAAAGAGAGGCTCATTCTCTGCAGGACTGTGAACAAGAGAGTCTATATATAGATACCTGCCTTGTGGAATGGAGAGGCAGGTGGTCAATAGCCAGGGAGTGTAAACACATTTATTGTTTGCTTGAATTATGTAGTGCTAATGGTGTCCTGCCTTCACTCTGGTTTTGTGTATTTTAGAAGACCCCAGTGAAAGCCTAGAGCCCAGGGGGTAATTAGCTGACACTTGATCACTGAGATTTAAAGAACAGTATTAGCAAAATCAACACATTCTTTGCCCAGATTTCTCATCTCTGTTATTAGAAAGGACCAGTTAGCTAACGTTAGCTGTGCTTCTCTTTCTAATGGGTTAAAATAGATAAGATATGCATAATGACAGAAACATATCAGATAAAATGTAAAAGCAGGCATTTAGCAAAAGTCCAGGTTTTTGGGCTCAACACACACACACACACACACACACACACACGACCCAAGAATTATGTGGAATGTGTAAGGAAGGAAAAGGAAGAAATTGAAGACTGTCAACTTTGTTTAGCTGACTCCCTCTCTTATCAAGACTTGAATGGAGCTATTTATTTCAATATGTGAACAGAATAAAGGCAACATATTTTCCTTTTCCGTGCATGGAGACTCACAATTCCATGTTAATCCCTTCACCTTTAGAGTCAAATACTTGGGGCTAAATTTTACAACTGGTCAGTCATCAGATAAACTCTTTCAATTGTTTACAAATTTCCCAACAGATTTCTAAGTAACAGGCTGGCAGCTCATCAGTCTTCATTGGGGAGGGGGAAATGGCTATCTCCAGCCCTATTAACTTTTTTCTTTCTTTAAACAAAGGGCCAGACTTGAAAACGTGGATTCTAAGAACCAGGTTTGATAACTCTGGGCATGAAGCTGGCTAGTCAGTTCTTTATCTTACAGAATCCACATCATCTCCCCTTACTCTCCAGTAATTAAGAGCAAATTAAATCAAGATGGAGACAAACATGAGTCTTTCAAAAAAACTTTGTTAAGTGACTATCATTCCAAAAGTTCATAAGTCAGTCAAGTTTATGGGAAAGAATCATTCACGAAACTGAAAAACCAAAATTGAACCCAATTGACCCCCATGCCATTTGAATAGTATTTCCATTGCAAATGAGTTCAAGATTGGCTTACATTTTCTCCACTTTAATTTAGTCATCACATTCTATATTTTCAGGAACATGAGTAATTCCTATTCTTTTTTCAAAATTGATGAAACTTTCTTCCCAAGTAGTGACCCACTGAAATTTTTTTCAGCTGTGTTCTTTCTAATTAACAAGTCCAATTTCTATGACATAAAGCCTCAAATTAATTTATTTGCAATAATTAATGACTTGTAAATAGACCATCACTTTCTCAAAACACTACAGAAGATATTTATTAATGATATCAAATATTCATGGAAAATGTGCTAGTATGAATTAAAGTACAGTTGATCCAGATTAAATGAGCATCAGTATCTGCTCATAGTTAAGTATTTGCTTAAAATACTATTAAAAGTTGTCTACTATATTTGGATTTTTAAAAACTCCCCTTAGCAAGTTAATGCAATAAGCTTTCCAGAAGTAATTGCTGTGTTCCTGATTACAACGATGATATGAAAGGAGTCTCCTGACTCTTTTTAAACTTTACTTTTAATACCATTAATTGCAGTACCTAATAGCTCTCCAAAGTAAACTCTATCCCTGTGATTCCATTTAGCATCTCAAAATTCTTGTCTCTGAACATGGGACACAACCCAAATAATTTCTGTTGAACTGAAATTTGTAGAAAACTCATTTTGTAAAACAAGCATCCTGTTAGATATTGGGAGATGGCCGGAAGTGATTAGACCCTACCCTCGGTTGGTTGTATAGTCTATTTATGCCTTCTATAGCTTAATTTTGGTAGCTGTGGCTTTAGGGGTTTCATTTAACCATCATGAACCTTTCTTTAGTCTTAAGTTCCCTTTCCCTTCTTCTGATCCCAGTTTGGTGGTCATAGATGAGATTTAAAAACTACTGGTGAAGAGTCCTTTCTGGTGGCACAGCAGGTTAAAACACAGCACTAAGAAGCTAACGCCACTTCAGAATGAGTTCGATCCCCACCTAACCCAGAGATGAGCCACATGGTGTGGCAGACCTCTCCTGACTCGCCCGCTGCTCCCCTCAGCAGTATACCTGTTCTACTCCCCCACTCTGCCTATTCTACTCCCCATTCTGTCTCTGGTAAATCCTCTCACCGCCCCTGTACCTCTGGCCTGTACCCCAGTTCTGTATGCATAAATAAATAAATCTTTAAAAACAAACAAACAAACTACTGGTGGAGAATTTCCTTTTGCTATTCTCTCATGTTTGTTGAGAAAACACACAATTATCCTGAGGGATAAATCTGACAAGGTAAAGCATTATGTAATGACAGCTATGGAACATATGTCTATCTTCAGCCCCTGTTTTTATAGTGAAGGCAGCAGATGGTCACCTTTCACCACTGTGTTCTTCCCAATCAATTCTAAAGCCACATATTTGTATCTTACAGACATCCCTTAAGAACATAAACAAACATTTTATAGCTTTTAGCAAAATCCCACTACCTCTAGGGATGCTCAGTGGTAGCAGGCTTCTAGTTATCTCCCAGTTTGGTTGAAGCCAAATGGAGGTAGGTCTGGAGGGGCCTGTAGCCACAGCAGGAAGCTGGTGTGTGGAGACCACACCAGAAAATTGTTGGTGTACTTAGCGCTGGGGTCTGGTCCAATGGAAGGCAAGCAGGAGCTCAGGAGAGCCAAGTTGGCTAAATCTTCTGGGACAACAACTTGTGAAAGCTGAAGACCCAGTTTCATAACAATCTCCAACACTTCCCCAACCTGAACTCAACGGTCTGATTTCACTGCGCAGGCTACCCAGGCACTCAGACGTCCTGAGGGCCAGGAGGATTTCCCATAGTGTTTCGGGGCAGTCAGGAACCTCTACGCTTTCTGTTTCCTATGTAATCTCAGAAGGGAGCTAAAAAGCAGTCTAGGGCTCTCTGTGGGAGCAACAGAGGCTAAGTTCTTTCCTGAAAACCCCAGACCTAAATCAACAAAAGGTGAGAGGAAATGTTGGGGTAGGAGGTGAGCATTAGAGTTAGAGAAGAAACTGACAGACAGAAAAAGGGATTTGAGGGGATGGGTGTGTGGGAAAAATCTGGGTAGGTGTATGTTGTTGCTTCAGAACTACCTCTCTTAAAAAATATAGAATAGCAATGTTGTCAAAGGGGTTCTGATCATGGAAAAAGAAAAAAAGAATGAGGAAGAGGGTAAATTAGGCTAAGTAGTTTCCCCTTAAGCCTCTTATCATAATTTAATTTAGTCAATTATTCTAAACCTCACATTCTGCTCCCAGCGTTCCTTCCTTACCACTTTCTATGGAGAAATATATTAAAAAGGTCTCACTCCGCAAAGCTGCTTCTTTCCCTGGACACATTCACTCTTAAAGCCAAATCTAGGGGACGTCCTGTGGATAAAACAGTGATGGTATCCCTATCCAGTCCTACTGGATGTCATACAGATGGAGAACCTAAATATTCAAAATAAGATACGTAAGGAAAACCAGGGCAGGCACCATTCCCCTGCTTATGAGGGACTGTCAGGTAGATTTAAATCTCAGAGACAAAGCATTTGTTACACTGAGTTTCTGCTGACTTCATTCCATAAATATTTGTTGAGTACAAGAAAGTACAATAATGCTGTGCAAAAATGTGCAAAAATGACCTCCTAGGTTTCCTGTCCCATCTAGGAGACAATTACTGTTATCAGTGCATTTGTATATTTTTAAACTCTCACCCATTATGGGCTAAACTGTATCCCCTCCCCCACTCCATGTCCCTCCAATTCATTATGGAAGTCCTAATTACTAGTTCTTCAGAATGAGACTGAATTTGGTAATGAGGCTCTTAAAGAGGTAAGTAAGGGGAAAAAATGAGACCATTAGGGTAGACCCTAATCCTATAAAACTGGGGTTCTTATAAGAGGAGATTAGGATACTGACAAGCTCAGAGGAAAGACTACGTGAATAAATGAGCTAAGCAGGCTTTAGAGGGAAGGTACCTAATGGTCACGGTGATCTTAAATTCCCAGCTTCCAGAATGATGAGGAAATAGTTCTGTTGGTTAAGCCACTCAATCTGTGGTATTTTGTTAGGCACCTGTGGCTGATGAATACCTCATCTGAAGAGACCAAAGCATGTTGCCAATAGAAAAGGACTAATATTAAATGATGCAGCATGCTACAAGAACTTGCATTACTGCTCCTAGTTAATAAATCCCAAATTACCTTTTGAGGTCAAATTATCCTGCATACAGTTTACTAATTTTACTGTTCTTTCCAAAATAACACCCAGATTGAGCCTCCCCAGTGGCACAGTGGTTAAAGTGTCAGCTCTATCAAGTTATATCCAAGCCACGTCAACAAGAGTTCCGTCCCCACTGGCGAAGTGACCCTCGTGGCTCAGCAGACCTCTCCTGTCTCCCCCGCTACTCTCCTCAGCAGTGTGTTTCAGTAAATCTACCTGGTCTGGTCCCCACTCTGTGTCTGGGGAATCCTCTCACCCCCATACCTCTGGCCTGTACCCCAGCTCTTGCATGCCTGCATAAATAAATCTTGTATTACCCCAAGACTACTAAGAACTGCTCTTTTTTTTGAAACTGGGCATGTCTCTATTACAGCGCACAACTCTCAGACAGTAGCCATAAGTAACTAATCATCCACTAAACAAGTATGGAGACAAATTTGACCAAAGCAAATGAGGCCACTTGACCACACCCCCACTTCCCACCGGCTATCCATTCCCTACAGCTCACCGTCTCTGCTATAGCCAGTCCAGGACAACCTCACTGACACCAACCCTCTGCCACATGCCTTTACCTCCATTCTTGATGTTATCTTGCTCATCTTTATTCAACTGAAAGCTGCTCTCAGAGAGAGTGGAGGTGGGAGCAACTCTGCATTTGAAGCAGAAAGACGTCGATTCCTGGCTCTGCTTTGCCCCTTGTCACCTCCATAGTCTCAGGTATCTAACTTTGCATCCCTAAACCTTACCTTGCCTTCCACTGGCCTCCCCAGCCACGCGGCAGGCTGGTCCCTCTTGTGACTAGGAAACACCACCCTTCAAACTGTGAGTTTCAAGCTGCAATCTCATGCCAACATTCTCTTGTTTCGCTTCTATCACTCACTGGTTCTCAGCACACTTTCTGCTGTATCCCTATCAGTACTGCCATCACTGTAGTTAAATGACTATTTGTGCAAACATTTGCTTAACATCTGCCTCCACTTTAGATTTCAAACTCCACAGTTGTCTGTAAATCCTCAGATTTTCATGTCTTCCCTTCCCGCTTGGCTTCATGTTCCATCTACTTTCTTGCCCCCATTTCCTTCTCATCAGCAAGAAAAACACCCAGATATCCACCTTCCCTGGGTCACACCAGGACAGTAGAGATCTGGAAAAGCAAAAAAAATGGTTCTAAGTAAATTATTTTTCCATCTTAACTGAATCCTCTACTCTCCCCAGCTATCTTTCTTTCTACGGTAGTCAACTTTCTCTTTATTTCCTTACATAGATGATTTTACAATCCTTTGTAATCATCTCAAACCTTTGACATCTCTGTCTCTTTTATCACTTTCAGCCAATAAGCTCATCCCTATCTCTCCAGAGCAGGAAGTCCTCAGATGACAGACTCCTCCCACTTGACCATCACACAACAGTCCATTTCTCCTTTCTGTGTTCTTAGAATTCCATCCTTCTTACCTATCTTATCAAATAGTTTCCCTCATATCATCAAACTGGCTTCATCTACCATCTCTCATCAGCATTTACTTCAACATTTGCTCATTTTGAATCTTTTATAAAGTATCTCTTGATTTCATGAAAATGTTCTGTACTTCAGTGCTGTCTCCTGCCTGCACAGGCAAATTTGGGAGAGAGTTACACAAGCCTAATCTTCGTTGACCTGGCTCTAGCATTTTTCTCCAGCTCTTTTATAACTTTCCTAGTAGGATGGCCCAGGCCTCCTTGTATCTACTGGAGCTCTCTGTAACAGTTGACTCCTTTCCTGAATTTGGTCCTAAATAAAGTGGAGAAAGAGAGGTGAGAGTGAGCCAAAGAACTATGAAAATCCTGACCTTTTAAGCTACAAAAGCAGACCTACCAATCAGTCCTCTGGCTTAAAGTAGGGAATTTACAAGGGCGCCATCTCACTCAACACGTGGGGGTGTTAACTGGGTAACTGGGGGGCCTAGACGCCTGGTTTATTCTTTACTCTTCCATTTCGTTTCCCTCGGCCACAGTGCCCCACCAGGGAGAGAAGGCTCCTGAGGGGGCAGGGAGTGTTGTATGCTGCTGGGAGCTGCATTGGTAGCTACTTTGAGAACAGGGGTTTTGTTTAAAGCACTTTTTGTTTCTTTTCTGTTCCTGGCCCTACACTTTGCAGGTTAATGAATGTTTGCTTTAACATACCCCCCTCCCCCCCCCCAAAAAAAATGTAGGCCAAACTTCTGGCAGAGGTCCTTGTATTTTTCCTGTGAAGAGATCTCTGTCATGGAGAACTTATCTTTGATTTTAAAACCACATTTTCACTGAACCTGGGAAAACTCAGAATAAACCTTTCTTTATTTCCCAGCCTGATCATGATATCAAAGTAGGCCTTTGAACTCTGTCACATCTGCCCAGTTCCCAGGCAAGTCTCTCCTAGAGGGTAATTATACTCCTAGAAAAGGTAACTCATGCCAGAGGACTGCATGTGTGTTAGGTAACTTTATGCAGTTCGTAAATTGTTTGCCTCCAGTTGGAGGATGGGGGTGGTGTGTCACCAACAGAAATGAGTGTAGGGGGCATCTGTCTGAAAACTGTTCCCCCACTGGCTACCTTGCCAGTTCCTGCTTATACAGTGCAGGCAGCTTGGGGGAACCATATTGTCCCTATAAGCTCATAACACATGGACAAATGATTAAAAACACATGGAAAACAGTTCCACAGCTAAGCTCAAATTCAGATGGGAATGGAAAATCAACTTGCAAAGCTTTCAACTGACTCAGGGCCAAATGTAGGACAGAATGCAAAGAGAAGTTGCCAAAATAGAGGGAAGTTGGGGAAAAAGAAAGTCATGGATAGGAAACCTTAAACAATGACACCTTGTATTGACAAAGCTTCTCAAAGGCTCTCCAAGGGTAGGCACCAAAATCAATGTTGGAAATATTAAGACCTTCATTTCATGAAAGATTTCAGACAGATTTATATTTTCTACCCTCTATAAATAAAGGTTGGCTTGACTATCTTGGCAACACCTATGCAGAAACATAATGTTAAGTATCTGTAACATAAATATTAAGATATTACACATTTTTTCCCCTTGAGGTGTGGGAATTAAGTAACGAGGCAGCATGAGACAAACTGAAAAACGGTGTCAATAAAATTCAAAAAGCAAAGCAGACCTTCCCAGCCACGTTTGCCTTCTGTTGTGTACCTGATCCAGGGTCTGGGTTGAGTAACATTTATAAAAGGTTTAACGATTGGTTCAAATCTAACATGCTTAACAAGTCCTTTATTTGTGGTTAGACACTAACATGACCAAAAAAATTCTGATGGCTAGGGTATATGTAGGAAAGAATTTTATTGTGTGCCTGTGTTTGCTGGTCCTTTGACTCCTTCTTTATCTGAACCACCGTTGTCTCCACATAGCACCATTTAAATCTTCACATACTCATTTGGATGCATAATGGAGCCTCACTATCTGTAATGAGTGTGTTCCATAAATCTGCATGCAAGGGAAATTCTGAAATGTGGCTCCATGAAAAGCCAGTCTGAGAATATGACTATCTTCCAAGTATAGTCCATTAGCCAAGCAGACAATTCTTTTCCATCATGTGAAAAACTCTCCCCCTACTTGTCTCTTTATGAGATTTATGTGCTCTACCTCATCTCTAAGCACAAGGCACATTGAGGTGGTAAGAAAGTCTTGCTCAAACATCTCCAAAAGATGAAAACATGTCCATGTTTAACACAACTATCCTAACCTTACTTGTAATGTAGAGATTTACAGCCCTGAGGCTCCCATCCCAGCAACTCCATTTGTCCTGCTGAGCACAGCCATTGTTTGAGGTCGTAGTTATCTTCTCCATCTTTGCTCTGCACAAACACACATACACTTTACAACTTTTTTTTTTTTAAGATTTATTTATTTATCCATAGAGAACTGGGGTACAGGCCAGAGGTGCAGAGATAGTGAGAAGATTCACCAGAGATAGAATGGGGAGCAGAACAGGCAGATTGACAAAATACACTGCTGAGGGGAGTAGCAGGCGGGTCAGGAGAGGTCTGCCATGCTGTGTGGGTCACCTCTGAGGCAGGGATCGAACTCATACTGAAGTGGCTTTAGCTTCTTAGTTCTGTGCTTTAACCCGTTGCACCACCAAGGAGAACCCCACTTTATAACTTTTAAGCAGTATCTTTCATTGAGTGCTTACTATGTCCCAAGCATTGAATTTACACAACATTTTTCCAGGATGTTATTAGTATCCCATTTTATAGACCAGAAACCTAAGTTTAGGTAATATAGGATACATAGCTAGTAAGTTGTGTAACTGAGAAATAAACACCCCTCTGTCAGTTTGCCTATTGCAAAGTAATGACTAAATAGTGCATACATTATTTAATAGTTTGCCATTTTAAATTATATTATGTGATAAAATTACTTAATGGAGGCAATATAATATTGCACTAAGTAATCTATTCTCACACATTTACATTGTATAGTTTTCATTTTCTTTGAAAGTTTTCCATTATGTTTTGGAAATTATATAGCTTCTCTTTCTTAACATATATTTTTTCAGTATAACTGACATATAAGAAATTATATTTATTTAAAGTATAGAACTTGGTAGATTTTTGACATATAATTGACACATATATATCTGTGAAACTATTACTACAATGAATATATACATCATTCCAGGAAATTTCCTTATGTCCCTCTGAATTTCCATAACCATCCCTCTCATTCCCAGTAATACCTGGTTTTCCATCCCTAGAGTTAGTTTACAATTTTTAGAATTTTCTATTAATGGAGTACAGATGCACTACAAAGTACTTTTTTGTCAAGCTGCTTTCACTCAACAGAATTATTTCAAGATTCACTCATGTTGCATCAATAGTTCATTTATTTTTATTTCTGGATAGCATTTCTTCATAAGTACGTACTTTAATTTGTTTATCCACTCTCACGATAGTGGACATTTGGTTGCTGATCACCAGCTTGGGCCAATATAAATATAACTGCTATGAAAATTCACATGTATGTCTTTGAGTAAAAATATGTGTTCTTTCTTTTTGGGTAAATAGTAGTGAAATTGCTGATGGATGTGATAACACTATGTATAACTTTTGAAGGAGACCCCAAATAGTTTCCAAAGTAGTTTTACCTATTTATATTTCTACGGATATTGTAGGAGAGTCTCAATTCTTCCACACCATCACCAATATTTGGTATGTCAGCTTTTACAACTTTAGTCTATATATATATACACACACACTATATATATATGTATATATGTATATATATATACACACACATTTATGTAACATATATCACATATCACATGCAATAACATGTTACACAAGTATATTACATGTTTTACATGTATTGTATATATAGGTTAGTATATTAGGTTGTCAGAAAAGTCATGATGCACTTTTGCACAGAAAACAGAAAAAATGCATCATGACTTTTCTGACACCCCAACATATTGATTATATAACGGTCTTTCATTGTAGCTTTAGTTTACATTTCCCCTGTGACTAATAGGTTGTCATATTTCCTTGTACTTTGCTACTATTGTATCTTCTTTGGTAAAAGATCTGTTCAATCTTTGTCTCATTAAAATTTTTATTACTGAATTTTCAAAGTCTTTAAGCTATAGTCCGGAAACAAGTACATCAGATATGTGCAGAGTAACTATTCTTCCCAATCTGTGGTTAATCATTCTCGTAACAGTGCCACAGTCAAGGTGCATTATTCTTTTGTAGATATTATTAGATGCAAATTGGTGAAGTTTCTAGATTTTTTTTTTGGTCTAATTTTACAAAGGATATTGGTCAGTAGTTGCCTTTTCTTGCTATTGTAATACTATAACGCTGGCCTCCTAGACTAAGTTAAAAGTAACCATCTCAAAATTTCTAGATGGCTTGTTGCAAAACTGCCACTATTTTGTCCTCAGATATTTGAAGAATTCAATAATGGAGGTTTCTGACTCTGGAATTTTGTGAGAAAACTTTAAAATATGAACTCAATTTCTGTAACAATTATAGGGTTCTTTCAAGTCAGCTTTTTTATTGTGATTGAGGTTTGGTAGTTTTATGTCTCTCAAGGAATTTGTCCATTTTTTTTAAGTTTTGTATTGGCAAGAGTTATGATATTCCCTTTATTTCTTTTAATAGATATAGGATATATGTCACTTTGCATTCTTGACATGTGTCCTCTTTCATTTTTGTCGAGTCAATCTGAGTAGAAGCTTACCAATTTTATCGATCTTATCAAACATTTGTTCTCATGGATTTTTTTTATAAGATTTATTTATGCATCGAGAACTGGGGTACAGGCCAGAGGCAGTGAGAGGATTCATCAGAGACGGAGTAGGCAGCAGAACAGGCAGACTGATGAAGTGCACTGCTGAGGGGAGCAGCGGGCATGACAGGAGAGGTCTGCCACGCCATGTGGGTCAGCACCGCACCAGCTCCAGACTGGGACCAAACTGGTGCTCAAGCGGCTGTGGCTACCTTTGTAGTTCTGCACTTTGACCCACTGCCTCATCAGGAAGGGCCCCAGATTTTCTCTTTTCTTTTGTTTTAATTTTTGCTGTGGTATGCTTTCCTCCCTTATTTCTGTTTTCTTTTTTTACTTTCTTAAGGTGGAAGCTAACGTTATTTCTTACTTGTTAATGTAGGCAATTAGTACTGCAACATTCTCCTACGTACTGTTTTAATGGCATCCCACAAACTTTTGACATGTTATTTTCATTTTTATTCAACATTATTTTTCATTTCTCTTTTAACTCATGAGTTAAAGAAATTGCTAGTTTTCCAATCATGTGGTGGTTTTTCTGAGACCTTTGTGCTACTGCAATATTTTCTAACTTAGTTTCATTGTGGTCAGAGAATATTTTGTATGACTTGAATCTTTTACTTCCCCAATGCAAGTCCAATTTTACTGATGATGACATAACATTTGGCTACTTAGCCCACCTACTGCATAGCATCTTCCTTCAGTAGCAAAAACTTTTCAAAAGCTTGAGAAAGCCCCCATTTTCTGAAGCCTATCTCAGTGATAAGATTTTCCTGAAGGTTTAATGTCTTCATTTCCTCAAACTTCCTTTTGACTTGAATTCTTTTAAATTTATTGTGACTTATTTTATGTCCTAGAATAGTACCAGTAAGGATACATGTTCCATGTGCACTTGAAGAAAATATATATTGTTACTGTTGGGTAATGCAGATGTCAATTAAGATTGTTAAGAGTATATATAATTCTATATTCTTCTCTGCCTACTTGCTCTACCTTATGGAGAGGGTATTGACATTTCTGACTATAAAGGTAAATATGTATATTTGTCTTTACAGTTCTCTCAGTTTTGCTTCATGTGTTTTTAAAGCATTGCATTAGATGCAAAATTGTTTAGGATTATTATATCTTCTTGATATGCTTACCCCCTTTAAATTTATAAAATAAACTTTTATGTTTATGGTAAGATTGTTGATTCTAAAACCCACTTTATATTAATACAGCTACTCTAGTTCTCATTTAACTACCCTAGAATGGCATGTCTTTTCCATGCTTTACCTTAAATATGTGTGCATATATGGTATTCAAAGTATGTTTCTTGTAGGCAGTGTACAGATAGATGGGTCTGGACACACATTTCTTCTGTAGGGTAAGTTGGGGTTGAAAGCCAAAACTCAGATGGGCAGAGAAGCAACAGGTGAACTCATACTTCTTTACTTGAAGAAAGTATTGCTAGTTAACATGAGGCCTTTAATCCAAGTGTTGCTTGATTTTTGCTCCTTCCTGTTTTTTTAGATAAATGAAACCTTATTGCCAGGCAGAATATGAGACTTATAAAATCTGTTCAAATGAACAGTTACATGTGTAAGTTATGAGCATAGTATATTCATTTCCTGCACAATCTTGCTTTAAAGGCTTATAAAATTAACTTTCAAAAAATGATGGCATTCAGAACACTACAGACATTCCATCACACTCTGCCAGTAACAGTTCTCCTGTGATGGATGGGGAGGAAGAGTCTCGAGAAAGATCAATAAAACAGCACCATAAATTTTAAAATATGCCAAATCCACATTCCCTTCCCCTTAACTAACTGTATAAACAAATAAACAAGACATGGGGTAAAGGGTGGTAAAAAAAAAAAAAAACAAACTTTGGCTAAGTCAATATACACAGCAAAAACAACCCATTTATGGCTTTCTAAAACAAGCTTTTAGGGCCCTCCCTGGTGGTTCAATGGGTTAGAACACAGCACTGCAAGCTAGCCGCAGCTGCTTCAGTGAGAGCTCAGATCCCCAGCCCAGAAGGTGACCCATATGGTGCTGCAGACCTCTCCTGTCTCACCCTCTGCTTCCCTCAGCAATGTACTTTGTTGATCTGCCTGTTCTGCTCCCCACTCTATTTCTGGTGAAATTTCTCACTTCCCCTGCACCTCTGGCTTGTACCCCAGTTCTTGTATGCATGGATTAAATAAAATATTTTAAAAAATATACCATCATCTAATACTTTAATTTTTATCTCATTCACTACAATATCTGCAGTATTGCAAACAGTGTCAAATGCAAGGTTTTAGGGTAGATGGAGGCTGGGCGGATGGATAGAAGTCATATAACTAAAGATGGTCTAAATAGCTATGATTAAAAATAATCATGTACTTTCTTCTTCATTCCTTCTTATAATGAATAAAATATAAAATGTTAGAAACTAAAAGAATAGTGACACAGAAATCAAAATAACCTTATTTTATTAATTTTGATACAACACTAGCTACAGTACATTTAATATGCTGCTTTACTGCAAAACATAATCAGCACCAGTTTGAAGTTTAAGTCATGCAGAACCATACTGTTAATGAGAATATGTGCATGTTCTCTTTGACTATATTAAAAATCAAAACAGAAATTTAAATAAATGTCACCTGGTCCTTGGAAGGAGATGGAAAAATCATCATATGCTTTTTAAGTTAGTGTTTAGCAAATATATGCTGCATGTTGTTATAGACCAAAAATGAAAAAATTCTGAAAAGTTACACACCCTTCAGCTGAGTTGATGCCTTTGGATAAAGTAGGACTTTCCCTGAGCCAATAAACAAGTCTGGGAATAACTGGTATCCAGGTCCTTCTCTCTGCTGCTCTCCTGCCTACTTACCATCAGCCCCATCTCTCCCTACTCGAGCCTTCGCCCCCTCCTCCCTTTCCTCACTTATCCCCATTCTACCATTATTCCACCTCCTTCTATTGTCACCAAAGCCTGAAGGGTGACAGTGACCAATTAAGATGGGGAGAACTAGGACAATTATTTACTTCTCCCCAAGTGAGAGATGGATCAGGACAAAGACAGGAGGGTCCTGGTGAATACTGCCAGGCACCCAACACTGGCCTCACTTTTGGTTGTATCTTCTCTCACACCCTCGATTTAACAACATGATTCATAATTTCACAATCTGGACTATTTAAAAATATTCTTCAAGTTGTTCTAGTGATCATAAAAAGTCAAAATGTTCTCATGGCAAACACTGGCAGTTACACTTAAATATTATTGTTGTTTCAGAACTGTCTAAAGTAACCTATCATGTTGACCAAAGGTATGGCAGAGTCTCCATGGCTCTGGATTTCCATTTTATTATTTAATATGATTCTAAAGTTCCAGTAAGAAGAAGCAGCCCTTAAATTATTTATTTTTTTAAAGCTCTACTTTCCCTCCTAGGGTTGCCTTTTTTTCTTTCTTTCTCTGACACCCACTTTCTCTATTGCATTGCCAGAGGACCAGAAGGGGTTGAGGCTGGTATGGAGCCAGGTTTTGTGTCGAGACCTACCTGTGACATCTAGACAAGGAGATTCCTGATTCCTCAAAGATGTTTACACTTAAGTAAGAGGTAGAATGTCTTAGTCTGGTCCTATTTTTTCACTGTAAATTTCCTGCTAGTCAAAATCTTGATAGATGACTAGAGATGAAACCATGCTTTCTACCCAGAAACTGACCTGAATTTCTTCAGCCTTTTTTAGTTTCATTTAAGATATCATTCTAATAAAACCTGCACCAAAGAGTGAGTCCATTTGAAAACTCCCTTTTGACTCTGAAGCCACACTGGTCTCATACAGCAGTTTACATTTGACATAACCATGTTTTTTAGTGTTTCAGAAAAAAAGAAAAATTTTGAGCAAATGTTTCAAAAGTACACTTCTAATTACCTGCAGTTAAACCTTGATTTCAGAGGGGAGTTCTTAGAAGGCAGCAATAAGCATCACAGCTATAAAGAAGTTTAACTCAGCTGAAAACATAGATGAACATGGCACATCAACATTAGACAATAAAGCTAACATGATATTTCTACAAATATGAAAGATTGAAGGACCCAAATCATATAAAAATAATTTCTGAGAATATAGGTGTTTGCCAGTTCCTATTTATGCAAAAATGTCATTTTCTCATCTGCATACCTCATTTGGTCACCTAAGAAATAGTGTGTTTCTTCTACCTATTAGCCATCATTCACACAGACTATATATCAAATGTTCTCGAGAAATACTAGTCAGTATTAGAAGTATAGATACAAAGGTTCACCTTACTTCAAATTTATCATGAATCTGAAAATAGGGCAAGTCCATACTTAGCTTGTAAAGGGACAGTGCCGCATTCTTACTGGAAATGGAGACCTAGTTCAAGAATGGCACTGGGCAAAACCCTGGAATCGGGTAGTCCCTGAATTCTTAAATTGAATTAGACTTTTGAAAATGAGCTTCTACCTGCAACACATTTCCAGCTAAACCCGCTTTTCACGGCAGAGATTTCTCCTTTTTTCCCCATAGTTTCCTATCTCAAGTTTCACATTTAGAGGGTCTCCAAAGGGGCAGAACAACCCTTTGCAGTTCTATGAAATGGTGGGGTTATTTTCACTCAGACTGCAGTGGTTGCACTTGCAACACAGACTTCAGAACAAACTCACTAGAGGCAGTAGGGCGAAAACACCCAAAGAACCCAAGGACCATGAAATTGGTGCTGACTGAGACAGAGTGGAATTAGGGTGGCGATCCTCTGAAATAAACAAAGCTCTACCTTATAATATTTTGGGCATTTATTTTGAAAAGTATTGTGATATAAAGCTTGTATCTCTTCCTAAAAGATATATGTGTTTACCAGTATTCTGGAACTATTCATCTATGGTCCTTTTTCTAGATAGAATCACTCATATACTATGATAAGAAAAAAAAGTACCAGGTGAGACATGACATTTTGCATTCTATTGAGCAATATGCACAAATCCTGTGAATAAATAGGTGAGATATCCCAAGTGGGCACCCAGCTATATTTAGAGTTTTCTGGAACACATGTAATTGTGAGGTTTGCTCTTTCTACAGTCCTTGGTTTGCCATTTCCCTTGTCTTTGAACCAAAACACAGTTCCTGCCAGGCTTTGGCCGTCGAGGGGGACCTCTCCTCCAGCTGGTGAAGGTGATAGGTTCACCGCCAATCCATTCCCAGAGGCCAGCATGCACTTGGTCATTCAAACCTAATGTGAACCAAAAGAATGTGCCAAAGGATTTTATTACATTTATGCGTGGACATCTTATCAGTCTGTTGTTTTAAGTCTGGTAACCACAGGAAAACATGGACCAAGGATCTAAAACATGAAGTAGGAGGTAGGAGGCTTCTAAGACACAATCAAGAACTTAAGCTGGCCCAAGTCCAAAACCAAGTTCTACTTTGCTAGCTGTTGGTTAACCACTCTTTGTTTTAGTTTCTTTGTCCAAGAAATGGGAATAAAAGTGTTGCGAGGATGAAATAAGATAAGGGGTAGCATAACGATGAAGCTTGTGCCATGTGTTCAACGAATGGTAGTTTTTATTATTCAGATTATCCTAAAGTAGACCTCTTATCACAGAGAAACAGATACACTCTTGTCTGTTGTTCATCTTTCTTATTATCAAATGCCTTGGTCTTCATATTTGAAAGTAGTTTACTATTTGTTATCTTCAGTCTGAAGCTTAAGATCTTTTCCGTCTGCTACAATTTCAATAAAAGGATTTTTTTCTCTACTTGCCTCTCTATTCCCATTGGCAATTTTTGTAAATTACATCTTACTGTTGTAAAGTTCTTGTAATTTTCCTTAAAGAAACATTCCTCTAACTCACTCTCTTTCACAATAAAAATAAAAGGAATAAAACGGGAATAGAATGTCCTTAAAATAGCATGATCTGACATCTGTGAAACCAAATTTGAGAGTAAAAATAGTTTTAATTACATAGCATATTACCTTTTTCCAGCTGACTCTCAGTCAATATTTTTGGAGAGATTAAAATGAAGTGCTTTTGGTTAGGGTCAATCAATTTCCTTCTGGATTGTTTCCTTGAATTATTGATCAGGTGATGCTACACTTAAGTACATTGTAAGGATAGAATCAGTCATGGTGGATGTATACAATATTATCCTCTAGTCTTAATTCTCTTAGGTAATTTCGGAATTCAGACATTCACTGAGCACTACAGAAATTTTGAGAGGCCAAAACTGGGTTTTTTATGGTTTCTTTAAATTCAATTATTAAAGTTCCCTCAAATAAAATGCCCTTAAGAAATAGTAAGAAAATTAAATTGAGGTGTCCTGAGAATCCTATCTTTAAATGAAACAGATTTATATTAGTGTATTATTGAAAAGATGTTATTGTTAAAATTGAGAAAAACATTAAAATCTCAGAAAAGAAACAAATTAAGATCACCTATAATTCTTATGTGGAGGTAAAACATCTCATTCTTTAGCATATTTATTTTATCTGTCTATATCACTGACTATATAGGCTTTATATATACACATATATCACACACACACACACACCTTTTTTTCTAGATTAAATCATGCTTCAGAATACTGCCAACCCTCCTTTTTGACTTAACACCTTGCTACAAATGTAATAATTTATATATTTTATTCGTAGCATGCACCAAATGTATATTTGTGGACCCAATTAATAAGCATAAGGCACTTGGCCACATCTTTAATATTTAATTCCTTACAAAAGCACTAAATATTAAACATCTCTTCAGATGTTTATACTATATTTTATTTAATCATCCCCTATTTATAAGCAATGTCAAATTTTTTAGTTTTTAGAAGCAGTCTTGTTGGATTCTCTTACCTATCTCACCATATCCCTTACAGTTATCTAGATAAGACTGAGTCAAAGGTGTCAGGTGAGTTTACAAGTCAGACTGTCTAGCCATCTAACTTTGCTTGTTACTGTAAACCACAATCATTGGACCCTGGAAGGAAGATGCTCTCTGCTTGACTATGCCTCCTGCTGAGTGCAACACCAGAACTTACCTATCCAGAAAGGCCTCCTTCCACTGATGTCCCAGAGCCATCGCATGTGTCGCTTGGAGAGGACCGTCACGAGGCTGCCCAGGTGTCTACATGCAAACAGATGAAAAAAAAAGAGCTTTAGTGACAGGAGCGCAACATTTCATCTGAGAGGTAATGCAAGCAGGCAAGCAAAACTAGTTTAACACAGAAAAAGGTACATCTGTTGAAAGAACTTGCCAAGATTTTAATGGTCTAGTTTCTTAATTTAATGAGTATCTACAGGGTGGTGGTAGGTGACGGGAAGGAAAATGATGTTTTATTACTGTAACTAGATTGCAAGCACAAACTCAATGTGTTTTCAGCATTGTTTTAGAAAATTGGAAACTGCCAGGTGAAATGTTTAGTACCAGAATATTACTCTTTCATAGGAAGATATTTCTAAATGGCACACATTTGGCAATTATCCAGCAATCATTAAGTTGAACAGTAAAGTGACCCAGCCATTCAGATAAAATTTGTTGAGGCCAACATTTTAAACTTGGAGTTTTAGGTAAAACATGTAAATAATGGTGACTCTTCATCATACCCAAGTAAAATGAATATGGCCTCACTGTTAAATCATCACACCTCTTCTTTCAAACATAAATAAATATTACTCCCCAAAACAGAATTATTTATGAATTATTTTTGCATCTAGCTGAAATATTCCTATAAGCAATATTTTATTGCATCTAATCTCCTAACAAAGCTCATCAAAAGCCCTTTTACAGAATGCTTTCAATACAAGCCAAAAGATTGTCACTTCTTCCTCTTTCTCCTCCTCTTCTTTTAACACAGAAAGTTTAAAATCAGAAATACAAGCACTGTAATCTCCTTGCTTGGCTAGTATACATTATTAAGAAAAAGCTTCACTAAATGGTGAATTGAATTTTACTCATTTGCCTATGACTTTCAAAAATACAGATCCATTTCTCTGCTTTCCCAGATAACATATAGTGAACATAATTTATTTATATCAATGATTTTCCCCATTAATAGCTGTACTTTACTGTTCCATAATGCAGTGGTGAGTTCAAGGCCTTCTGTGATATGTCACAAATGGCCCCAGGCTGATGGATTTGAGTTTGGGGACTGGCTTCTGACCTCATTATTTACTGTCAATGCCTGTCTGACAGTTATAGCAGCTATGATAACGCATTTTTTCTCCACTTCTCATATTCAAAATGTCAATGCTAACACATTGAGGAGTTAGACGGACTAAATACCAAGTGTGTATTAAATGTAGGTAAGAAGGATTCCAGGGGCTGCCACAGTCAATAATGGTATATTGAAAAGAATGTAGAAGACTTGGGTTTTGCTTTCTACTCTGTGCTAATTCCCTTACGGATGCAACTTTGCACCCTCAGCTTCATCACCAGGAAGTAACAGGTTTTACTCTAGGATATTTAATATCTTCTCTCTTTTAAGATTATTGAAATTATCACTAAAAATAACTTTTTTAGCTACTGAAATACTAATTTGATGTCCTTTTTGACTCTCTAAGAAGCAAAATCCCAAAAGAATGAGATTAAAAAATAGTTGTGCTTAGAATGGGTAAAATGTTAGAGCACAATTATTTACAAAAGAAATATTTAGGCACTTAACAGTTGATTATTTTATTTAAAAAAATATTTCCTTTTCTTGTATGTTTACATACATATAAAATATTAGTTTAATACAGACATGTATTACATAGACACAAAAATAAAGAGATATAAACATATAGAGATAATAACCTTTTGACAGCTCTGCAATTTTAAGACATCGAAAGTGTGATATTAAAAGTAGAAAACTTGTTTTTTCTAGTTACAAAAATAAAGGCCTACTTCTTTGAAGCATTTTGAAAGTATAGATATATTTTGGAGTGACTCTTTAAGGAGAGGGCAGCAGGGGTTCCAGACACTCCTGTGGGAAACCAAAATGGTTTCATAGATAATGATCTATAATAATAGAATTACCAAATGTACAGGGATTGCCTAAGGAAATGAGCAGATGAGATTACAATATGTAAATTCAAGAAATACCTAATCTAGGAGTCTGGCTCCTCTAGGTTAGAAAAATAATAAAACACCAATGAGGAGGAAAGGAGATTGCAGATAAAGATTGAGCTGAGTTAGCAATCTGATTAGGGACGAGGGATACGGTAAAAATGCTGCTCTAGACACAAGTTGCTGTAAATGAGCTCATGGAGGATGGTCAGGTAGCAAACGAACGTGAGTAAACAGCTCAGAACTGACTCTGAGACCAAATTAAAAAATAGACTAGATAAGTAACAATTTGAATTATAGAATCTAAAACCATCTCTTAAAATATATTTCATGGAAAGGCAAATATCCAGACTACAAAATGTGGGAAGTATGAAGTTTTCATTATAAGAAGAATTGATCAATCCTAAATAATAACTATTTTTCCAGCCAAAGGGGTTAGAGAAGAAGAGGACAAAATGAACCAGAATGTTACTGAATAAAAGGCAGCAGTGTAGTCTTTAGAATGAATAACAACATGATGAATGCTATCAGAGAGTTTGGAATTCCAAGTAAAATTGCACTAAGAAAGGAGGGGAGGGGGTATCTACATTCCTCTTAGAATGATTGATCCAAAGGAAACTGGAGATATTTTTATATTTTGTTAACCTCCTTTGCATACCCTAGGATACTATCAGATGTGTTATTTGAATTCTGTTTCAATTTCTTGACCAATTTGGTGAACAGATGTGAAATAGAAGTTTATATTATTAATAAACATATAGTCACTACCTAAAATTTAATAGAAAAACTCTAGTTGTCCTTAAATCTCTTGTTCAAAAAATTTATTCAGTTTTACATGTAAAAGAAAATCAGTTAATTTAAAACGATTCCCTAAGTTATCAAGGTAAATAAAAGAACTTGCTTGTACTAGCAGGTTTGACCTGTTAGATATGACCATACATTCCCTAGAATTTATTGGGAAGATGGAAAATTTTATCACTATTATAATAGATTTTATATGTTTATTCTGGAACAAAATCTCTTTGCATTTACATTATTTGTTTTTCTTCTTATATAGTTAATCAATGAATACTGCTTGCAATTCATTACACATAGATCCAGAATCTTTTTAATTGGAACTATAGTATGATACCAACACAATGAGAGTTAAGTTATGCAATTTCTAAAAATTTATTTATTTATGCATACAAGAACTGGGGTACAGGCTAGAGGTATCAGGGGTGAGAGGATTCACCAGAGACAGAGTGGGGAGCAGAACAGGCAGACTGACTGAGTGGAGAAGAGGATGAGATGGGAGAGGTCTGCTGTGCCATGTGGGTCACCTCCCTGGCTGGGGATCAAGCCAGTGCTACAGTGTAATTTAAATTCAGTGTAGTTTATGTTCTTGATAGAACTTTGTAAAAGGGACTATAGGGGCCCTCTATGGTTGCACAACGAGTGAAAGGTAAGCATTATGAAGCTACTGCAGTCACTGCAGCACGAGTTAGATCCTCAGCCAGGGAGGTGGCCCACGTGGCGTGGCAGACCTCTACTGACCTGCCCGCTGCTTCCCTCAGCAGTGTACTTCACCAATTAATCTGTTCTGGTCCCCTCTTTGTCTCTAGTGAATCTTCTTACCCCCTGCACCTCTGGCCTGTACCCCAGTTCTGTCTACATAAATAAATCTTTAAAAGAAAAGGGACTATAGGGAGGCATAATCTCTATAGTAAATATAATAAACTGACAGATGTAAAATGTAGGTTTAGTAATTTGCTATCTAGGAAAGCCGATCTGGAGAGTTAAGGTGCCATTTCTATGAAGCTCATGATAATGAGGAATTATTTAGTTATTGGGTTTCAGCTCAGTACTAGAAGAATAATACTTAAAATGTCTAATCTGGTGTTGACATTCCCAATACAATAAATGGCAATATTTATTGAATGACTCTTGTCACTCAAAACTTGATTTACCTTATATTTGCCTTATATATTTCCTTCATTTGGAAGGAAACCTAGGATTCATGATTCAATACAAATTTTAATGTACCTTTGCTGTGAAAGACATAAATTTATTAAATTAATTTTGAAAACCTCTTTACACTCACCCAACACAGTTAAAATAGGTCTGTTGTCAAAACACTTTAGATGTGATCTCTCCTATACTTATGGAGCTATTTTGGGGAATAAAATTTACCAAATAAATCCTGCCTCTACCACTTATTTGTTTGTATGAACATGAGAAAGTGAGTTTACTTCCCAAAATCTCTTTATCTATAAAATGTAGATATCACAGAAATGATGGGAGGATCAAATAAGCTAATCATTTGAAATAATTCCATAAATTGTAAAGTGTAATATGAAAGTAAAGTGTTAATACAAGGAGGCAAGGAATGAAGTCAGTCAGTATAAAGTGACATGGTGTGAAGGTGCTGAAAACACAGTTGCAGATAAAGTCAGACTAAATGCATGAAAAAGTAGCTAGACTTTCAAATTAATTTACACCTTCACCAGAGGACAAAGGTTGGAAATACTTCGCTTAGCTATTTTCTTTTCATGCAACTTGAACCTGACTTTTGGGAAAGCTGGAAGATTAGGCTTTTACTTGTGGCCAACAGTCTGTCCACTATCACTGCTCTGTTTGCTGGGAGAAATAACCCTGTCATGTCCCAATGGGCAGGAGAGGGGGGCAGCCATACATTAGCCACACACCCTCCCAGGAGACTGGTTGCCAAAGAGAAGCTATCAGTTCTACTCTGGTCCCCTGGAGCCATTAGCCTGATTTCAGGAATGATTGAGTTATTTATTTATGCATATAAGAACTGGGGTACAGGCCAGAAGTATGGGGGTGGGCAGAAGAAGAAACTGAGGGTTTGAGGAAAGATGATTCCCCAAGTTTGACTGAAATTTTGTTACAGACCCTTTTTCAAAGGACTTCACTCATTTTGCCCTCAGAAAATCTGAGAACAAAAACATTAATTTTTATCCCAGAGAAGGTGTTACTACAGTTAAAATACTACACTCAGTATCTTTTACATGACTTAAAATTGAGGCCCAACCAATGTTTAACAATTTACCTCAATGTACATTCTCAAAGAGAATCTCCAAGAATGAGCAGTAAATATATTCCCAAACATCAGATAGATGTCTCAAAGATTTTGGGCATTTCTGGATCACAATCATGTTTGTTTTAATTCTCTGGGGAGGGTCTGTGGTGTCACCTTGAGAGTTTACCGCCTAATGCCCAGGACAATGCTAAGCACACAATGGACCCTCAATCATTATTTATGGACTCACTTTGAAAGCAATTAATTAATTGGTTTGGGCCTGAAGTTTACCATTGGAATAAGTGAATTGTAAAATATTAACAAATATACAAAGAATCTCCTTTTAAGTAAGTTTGCTACTATTTATATTTAGCATTGAAAATCCAACTGCAAATAAATGAATACATGAAATAAAATTAAAAGATAAAATTATAAAACATTGGGCAACTCTTGGAGGGTAGTCAACATGAGGCATCACTAATAGTACTCTAAGTTGCTATTTCATTTAAAAACAATTCTGACACCAAAGAGCTACAAGATCATAAGCTTTGAATAAAGACTTGTCCTTCTGAGAAAAGACACTGACTTATTTTAGAAAAGCATTAGGACTGGAAAGAAAGATGTCATTCAAGCAACACTGAACAAAAATAAAAGCATCATTATAAGAGAGCAGGCATTATTTATACCCTTGTTTGAACTTCACTGAAAGATGAATAATGCTGATTCCAAAGTTGGGGGTTGGGGACTCTGTTCCTGTATTAACCTATATTTTACCCCAAAATCCCAGCAGTAACCTGATCTTAATAACGTTGGTAAGAGTACAACTGCACATACATACTTGTAATCGTGTGTTAGTAGAGAAACTGTATCTTCCCTTGGGTAGCTGGTTGCAATCTTCTTGTTAGTCAGAGAACTTTTGATTTCACATCCAAGGTCTTTTTTTTTTTTTTAAAGATTTATTTATTTATTCATACAGAATTGGGGTACAGGCCAGAGATGCAGAGGGTGAGAGGATTCACCAGAGACAGAGTGGGGAAGCAGAACAGGCAGATCGTCAGGAGAGGTCTGCCGTGCCATGTGGATCTCCTCCAGGGCAGGCAGGAATCGAACTCATGCGGAAGTGGCCTAAGCTTCTTAGTGCTGCGCTTTAACCCGCTGCGCCACCAGGCAGGGCCACCAAGGTCTTTTTTTTTTTAAGGAAGACAAAAGATCTATACCACTATCCCTGAGTTTCCAATGCACTGAGACAAACATTAAATAAAGGTAGGACATCTGGTTATTTTGGTGAAAGATATTATTCATTGTTCTTTACATATAGCATACAGGAATATATGTATTTACACAATGATTATTTTAAGATTAAAAATATGTTTTAACTTATTTGATATTACCAACTCACCAACAAAAACCTGAAAGCCATGACTAACTCTATGAAGACCTCTACTCACACTTACCAAATGAAATACATCAGGAAGAAGAGGATGGTGATTAATTTTATCAGTTTTTAAATATAGCTTTTAAATATTCTATTAGTATTTCCTTAAACTTGTATGTAACTTATAGATGAGTGCATAAAGTTTGAAATACTCAATTCCATCAGTTTTAACAACTGCATATACCCAAGTAACGACCCCCTGGAAGTAGACAGAGAACAGTTTCATCATTCTTTATCCTACCTCATGTTACTTCCCAGTCACCTCCTAATTCCTGCCAGACAAAACTGTTTTTATTTAAACACCAACTAATCAGCTTCTCTTATCCACATAAATGAAAGCATACAATATGTACTCTTTTTTGTTAGGTCCCTTTATCTCTATAAAGTGTGTTCAAGATTCAGCCATACTATTGGAGGTTTCAGTAGCTCATTTAGTTTTATTATTTATAAAAGAATTTATCAGAAAAAGAAAAATCTATCCCTTTCCTTGTTGATAAAGAAAGTATAAGGAACTCCTATATACTGATAATAAAAACACAAATGGTCCAACTACTGTTGATATAAACAGGATGCTATAAAATCCTGTAAATATTCTTTTCTGAGATATTTTTGTTGTTGTTGGATAAATACCTAGGGATAGAATTACTAGGGAAGAAGGTGGAGATATGTAATTTTATAAAATAAGTGCCATTCCTACAAAGTGGTTGTATCATTGTATACATCCACCAAAAATATTTAGTATTGTCAATCTTGTGATTTTAACTATTCTAATGGATATTAGAATAATACTTTACTAACATTGCATTTCCCTGAGGTTTAATAATAGCAAACAACTTTTCATGTCATAATTAACCAACTGTATGTTCTTCCTTATGAAATTTCCAAGTCACTTGCTATATATTTATTGCATTATTATTGACCTGTAGGAGTTTGTATTTCCTTGTTTTGAGACATTTATCAAATACCTGATTTGAGATTACTTTTTCCTTACTGTTGGTGTCATTTTATTTTCTTAATAGTACTGTTAAATGAGCAAAACTTTTTACAATTAGATGAAGTAAAATCATGAGGGATTTTATAGTTTCATTTTCCAGCCTTGGATATATTAGTCTAAATGCACTGTTTTGGATAATACTAAGGTAGACAAAATGGAGGATCAGGAATAATTACACATACATTTTAAAATCCATCTGTACTACACAAATTTTGCCATTACTTAACAACCTAATTTGTCCTTCATTGAGTGACCTGTGACCAAATGACCCTCTGTCTAACTTGTTTGCTAATATAATAATCAATGCCTCTTATATCATCATAGAGCTGAAGCTAAAAGACCTTTCATTGCTCTCTATTTTCAAATCAGTGGGTGGGAATGCCTATTCATTTAAAAAAAAAAAAAAAAGAAACAAAAGAAAAGCACTGCTGATTCCAAAAATCATTCTGACTTTCTCCAAAAGATTTAGATATATAAGCTAAGAGAAAATAGAATTGTGGCAAAGCACAATTTTAACCTAAGAGAGGAGCTAAGTCAAAATAAATTATGAATGTCACAATCCTAGTCCATTTTGAGCTATAGAATTTCCTCCTGGCTCCTAAAACAAACTCAGGTAGATATTAGACAATCAACACCTGAATGAATGAAGCCCTACAGGACCCTACAGTCCTATAAGAAAACAGAGAAACAGCAGAAAAGAAAGCATCTGTCAAATGTGAAATGTGAAAGGGTTTCTTACTTTTCCCTGCATGCTCTGGCCGCTATGTCCCAGGTGACTTTGTGCTCTGTGATCAAGGCGTGGCAGTATCCTGAGTGATGGTGCCACCCAGCTGGGCAGGATTTGTCTTCCACCTCCTGAAAAATAGTCGTCCCATGTTCGCATCATAATGGTTCTCTACAATCCAGAGTTTGGTCTCAGCATAAAGATTCCTGTGAGTTCTCTCACTTGAACAGAATGGTTTTTCCACCAGGAAGATCAACCTTAATCTCAATTTTCTACCTTGAAACATGCAAGGGCTTCTTACAGGAAAAAAACTAGTAAAATGAGCAAAAAGCTTATGCCTTTGACAGGATGAGTAAACATCTTCTTAACCCATTTTGATTTAATAGGTACTTGTTAAATCACTAGGCCGTTTTCCCCTCTGTGACTTCAAAGTGTAACAAGGGCAGACAGATGTAGCATGAGATGAACAATCATTCTCTATTTGCTTTTTATAAGGCACACTGCAAGTAATGGGACTTGGCACCTTGGTTTGGGGACTCCAAGCTTTCCAGGCAATCCCATTGCACTGATACAGCTTTTGGAAGCTTTCTTCAAAATGGAAGAGTCCATTTAGTTCCAGCGTGCAGTTTTTTGGAAATGATGGCAGCCAGTCCTATGGGAAGGAAAAGCAATTAAGAAACAACTCAATGTCAAGGTGATCACACACTTAGCTTCTTTTGGGTCTTCATTTGTTGGGTAGCATTTGAATTGAGTAAAATGTCCTCAAGCTTGAAGGGCTGTTTTATGGCCCAGCACACAGCTCTTCTAAGGTGAATAGGAAGTAAGAAGATTTTCATACCTGTCTGGGGAAGTGTGAATCAGTTGTGGATTCCATCTTATCTGCTTGAGGCAGTTCTGCCACTTTGAATGTCCTTTGTGGCTGATTAATAATGGATACTTGGGCCTTCCTTTTGTGAGTTAGGTCACTGTCATCTTCCAGTTTCAGGGACACCATTCCATGATACTGGAGGAAATCAACAAATGACAATAAGGAAAAAAACAAATACCAAGATAACAAACAAACAAAAAAATGCTATAATGTGAATTTAAAAATTAGATCAAAGCAAATAGATGAGAAACCTTTTTTCCCTCACCATCTAAGCCTGTAAAACAAATTTTCTAAACAAGTTTTTCAAGAGAGATGTAAGTATAAAAAATATAAAATAAAATTTCCCAAAATATTTCACATCCATAAGTATAAAAAACGTAGCAATTCTCTGTGTATGCTTACATTATAAATAATGTCTGTTCCATTTCTATAAACAGAGGAAGGATGAACCTGAAATAACCAAGAACAAAATATGAACAAAATTGGCTTGAATAACAATTAGCAATAGGCTAAAACCTTTCTAGTGAGATCTTGTTAATGTCTACAGATTTTAAACATATGTTACTGAAGATTTTCTCTTCTCAAATCACTGAAATTTTAAAAATCACCAGGCCTCGTCACAATTTGTCAGTGGTGATTCATACGCTCATAGTCCCCAGTGAGGAAGAAAAGACACCATCTTTTGTTGTTACATCCATAGGACACAGACACAACACACACACACACACATACACAAACACACACTCATGTGGGTGTCTGGTTAGGCTGCTATGCCAATAAAGTCAAAAACATGGTTTCCACACTCAAGGACACCACTTAACCTCCTTCAATTTCAGGATCACTGTTGCTTTACTGTCTTGATCACAGAAAGAACAAAGCAGAAATCATATAAATGAGCCAGTATATCTATCACCTCAATTAATCCAATTAATGCGATGGAGTAGCAGTATGATACTGGTATATAAAAGTCACTGCATGGTTGTGTGAGCAACCAGGACCCCCACTCTCTATCAGGATCTAACAGCTTCATTAGCGTTCAAAATACTTATTAATATCTAGTGATTCTTAATAAGTGATTCACGTATCAAATCCCAAAACAGCCCATCCTTACTCTTCTGCCATTCCTTTGGGTCCTAAGCCTCATTCCAGAAATATGTGTAGACTCCAAGCCCTGAAGGGTGTCTCCCTTGGAAATGGCTAGCTGCTTTGAAGGAGGAGGAGGTCTTCTTTCCAGATGAAAGGAACCAGAAGTGGTGAGAGAGGAAGACCCTGGGGACAGCGGGTGCCAAATGTCCTTCTTGTGCTTGTTTGGGCTGAATGAGTATGAAGGATGGCACTGTCCTAGAGGCATGCAAGACAGCAGGTCAGTTCATTTTACACAAACAGATAAGTGATCACATTGAAACAGCCCCTGGAGCAGCTTGTCATTAAACTTAGATGGATGTTCTTCCCACCAGATGTTGCCTTTCTGCCATTTGCCAGAAACTCCTCTACTCTTCATCAGTTTCCATCCAGGAAATCTGTGCCCTTCTGCACATCTAAGGGGTGATTATTAAGTCATGAAATTGATTTCACAAACCACAAGTGAAAATCATTGTCATAATTTTATAATGACACCCCATACATGGAAAGCAACCTCGCTTTTCTTCCTATAGTTCTCAATAGATAGGTAGGTGTATCACTGATCAAGTATTATCCTGTGAACATTTCAAAGAATTCATCCTTTTCACATCATCCTAGAGGTAGATAGTGGAACTGTTTAAAGATGTCAGTGAAATCACTTAACAGTTACAGAATTTAGCATGGTGGAACAAAGATCCTGTAAATTTGAAAGTCGCTACTCCTACCAAAACACTCAGCAATTTTTGAGAAGGCATGAAAACAATCTAAACCCAGACCATTCCCTGGGTAGCTGATAATTAATGTGTAAAGTGTGTGCTTCCTGTATTTTGGGTACTTAATTGTGTTGAATGTGAAAATTATACTGAAGAAATGAAGTTGGTGAGGAAAGGGGTTCAGTGAGATTGGGGAAATATGAGTATTATAAAAGACAAAAGATAGAGTCTGACTGTACTATGGATGAGAAACCAAAGAGAAGATAATAGATTCCAGGTAAGGAAATCACATGCACCAGAGGCTCGACAAGCATAAAAATGGGTAATAAGACTGAGCACAGTAACAGCCCTGCCGGATGCTAACTAGACAAATAAGTAGAAGGCTTTGGCAGGAAAAAAAAATCAGGGCCCCAAGGACTTTGGTTGGTCTTTATTTTATTTAGTTCACAGGTTGTTCTTTAGCACATACTATCAGGACCTATTTGGCTCTGCAACCCAAGGTTATTCATTAATATTCTCCAGCTGCTCCTGAATGCTCAAGCCAGCTGCATTTATTTTTCTCCAATTTCTTCCTCTCTTAGAATTTTCCTGGTCACACTACAGTGGGGGCTCAGATTTTAGGCATTAAGAGCTCTCTTTAACAGAGGAAGATAATTACAGCCCTACAAACTCTGGGGGAAAATAATTGTCGATAGATTCTCACCAACATTGTTTCCCCCTTGGTGAGAACAACAAACGGGGAGGAAAAAAACAACTACAGCACTGACTTGTTGCTTTTCTCAAACGATAGTTCTTAGCAGGAGGAAAACCACATGAAGCAGAAACCAGAATAAAGAGCCTACATCATGGCTGAGGTTGCTTTCTTGATAAGAAATTAAGCATTTTGATTTGAAGGCGCTATCAAGCACGTTGGCTGTTGAAAGCAAGCAGCTACAGCGCCAGGCCTGCTCCTGATTTCAAGATGAGGATCAAAAGAATACCTCCTTTTGAGTCCAAAATTTTCACTGCAGCTTTTGTCTTTGTGCCAAGAACCGCATTCACAGGGGAGTTCAGAATTACTTCAAAGACCTCATCATCTTCCTCTAATCCGTCATAGGTAATTGCTATATTCCACATCTTAGTTGACATTCCTACAAGAAGTAAACATTTTAATTACTCTTTAATTGCTATTTCAATCACCTAGGTGTCAGAGAAATATATTAATTAACATGTCTACAGCTAGTCGTAGTAGCCTGAGTGAGCTATTGTACTGCTACCAACTCACTGAAGCCGTGCTGTTCTCCCAAATAATATTAAAAGACCACTTTTGTTCCTGGACAATGATGATTCCGTTTAAATGCAAACACTGTAACAAAAAAATAAGCTGCATTATGCAAGGGATGAACAAAAAAAAAATGGTTAGTAGGTGAGACCTAAGCTTTCATTTTTTTCCCCCCAACCTGCCTCTTCTCCCCTTAAAAAAAGACAAGTACTGCAATCTGAAAATCTTAATAGTTTCAAAATCTTAAGATGTTGATGCAGACAGAAGTGATTATTGGATGGTACTTCATGCTATTCATGGAACTCTTGAAATGACTGATTTCTACAGACAGCTGTCTCCACTGGCTGCCCACTTCCAGAGCCCCTTCTAACCCCAAAATGCTTTTTCTGATGATATAACACTCAGTATTTTAATCTCCTAGAATTTGGTTTAGGGGCTCTAGAAATAGAGCAAATTTTTTATTCTTTCGGTCTGCCTCTGTTTAAGGAATTATAACCAATTTTGGTTCACAGTAGCTTTGTGAACTTAATGCAATGCTGTCACCACTAAGATGGGTTTAAAGCAACCTCCAAAGAACGAAATCCGAAAGCAGAAAGAAACTTTGGAGACTTTCTAACCTTAGCAGTTCCTGATGTGAATTACAAGAACACTCCATGAGTTTATTTAGGAAAGTGGCAGCTAAAGAAATGAAAATACTATTTACCACAGAAAAGAGATTCTAGTTTAAAGAAGAAGGGAGGAAGATAATAAAATTATACACTAACTTACTATGGCAGTTTTGAAACCTTTGCTATTGACTATCTGAGGCTTTTATTCCCATAAATTTCTCTATATAAACTGTAAAACATTTTTTCTAGCCTCATCTTTTGAAAAATCTGGGTTCTTTTCATCACAAAGATTGTTTTCTGTAGACTTATTGCTACTTAGCCATGATCTCATCATAGACTCATCATTCAAAACAGAATCCTATGAAATCATACACTTATCCTACTCTTGGCTGCACTTTGAGTGAAAAAAAATTGCATGTATTTGTAATCACTGTAATTAAAATCTAAGTTTTCAATACTAACTGAATTCTTAAGTCAATAACTTTGCAGTCTTTGCAAAACAGAAATGGAAACACCTAATAGAAAATGCTGTATGGTTCCCAGCTCATGAATGTAATAATCAATCCATACATATATATTTTGTACCTATGAAGTATTTACCTTTGCTTTCATTACTTTGGAGAATACTAGAAGTATATAACATTAAGCCAGATTCTAATATGAGAGTTTAAAATTTCTTTGAAGGGAGAAGATATAAATATGAGAAAAGCTAAGTATTCAAGCTACGTGTGATTGGCTGCAAAAAAAGTACAGAATAGATGGTAAATGCTCCAAGTATGTGGGATCCAAGTTGGGAGAATTTGAGAGAGGAAGTGGAAAACAACATAAACAAGGAAGGGAAGCTAGCTTGCTGAGCCCTTGATCAGGGGGGGTAATTAGCTGGCCAGAAGAGGCGAGAGGCTAGGGTGAGCAGGAGGTGATAGCAAACAAGGGCAGCTGGCAGCTAGACCATGAGAGCCCTGGTATCCAAGTGACCAGGTTCAGACATGAAACCCCACGCAATGGTAAGGCTCATGAAAAGGAAAGTTTTCGCAAAAAACAAAACAGAGTTTTATGTACGCAGATTTAGTGACCAGGCAGATAGATAAGCAGAAAGGTTAGAAGTTGGGAGACCTTACCATTCATGTATTAAAAATGGCATGAATGGTAAGGGTTTGGACAATCAATAAAGCATATGAAAACTTGATTTTTTTTTAATATTCAGTGTTCCTTCTCAAAGTCCCAGAGTTAAGCATTATTCAAGTTAAAACCAACAGAGAAAATATTTCCAAGTTCCAACTGCCCTCTTAAGAGTCATTTTTAAAATTATTTTACCTGCTTCCCCCGCCCCAAACCTCCAGCTCCTTACCCCCAAAAAACAGTTATTGAAAGAACGTAGGGAAATGAACAAGATATTTAGGAAAATTCTACTCCAGGTTTTATTCGCTTGCCTGAATTTCAACTTTGTCTCTAGGTGTGTACGTAGGACCAACATGTTTAGGTTAATAAGATTGGAAATAAGGATTTTCTTGGTGTTTCTTTTTCCTTTCCTCTTAATTCCAAGGTGCAAAAGGTGATTCTTTTTCCTCCCCTTTTACTATCAAGGTGACTATTTGTTAAGTCACTAAAATTTTAAGCAATTTCAGAAGGCTTGAATTGGCCATTTACCACCAAATAAAAAGTGCTCAAGAAAAGAAAGGTGTCATTTTATACAGGCATACCCCACTTTACAGAGTAGGTCAATTCCTGGATATTTTCCTGTGAAGTAGATTTCCCTATTGAAAGATCTTTTCTCAAGGTTTTTAGTTACTGCCATAATAGGGAGTTGAAAAATATTTTGAAACTTAAGAATGATGATGTCTTACTTAAGAACATAGCAAATCTTTCAAGAACACATATATATTTTAAAAATTTTCTTTTCTTTAAAAAAAATTATATAATAGTTTATTTTTACATCACTTTGTGCATTTTTCCATCTCCATTGTAATCCCTGTGAGCTTCCCATCACCAAATCGCCTGTGTGCCATCACCATAGTCCAGTGCATTTCCCTCCCCCCATTGTTTTTGACCCCCACCCCCCACTCCACCCCCATTAAATGTCTCTGGTATAGAGTTGTTCATCATCATTATTTTCTCTGGTCCATTATACTCCTGCTATGGAGAGAAACCACCCGGCATTTTTCCCTTTCTTTCTGGCTTATTTCACTAAGAATGATCTTTTCCAGCTCCAACCATGTTGCTGCAAAAGACATGTGTTTCTTTTTCTTGGTTGCTGAGTAATATTCCATTGTGTATATGTACCACATCGTTTAATCCAGTCATCCACTTTTGGGCATTTGGGTTGTTTCCATGTCTTTCCAATTGTAAATAAAGCAGCAATAAACATGGAGGGTGCAAGTGTCTTTTTGAATCAGTGAAGAACATATATTTTAAAGGAAAACCATTACTTTCTTTGATTCATGACTAGTTACAATAGCTGAATGCAGAGTAGTCAAGATTATTTTCTAGTCTGTTATAATAGCTCATTTGAGTATATAGTTCACGAGACTGAAAAGCCACTCAATTTCTCCCCAGCACCCTCTTTATAGTTCTCAGACCTTATAATATCCCTACAATATCTTTCATTTCTCACTGGTTGATAATTGTGAAAGCTTCAGTTTTTTAAAAAATGAACAGATTGCTTTGGGCAAAAGCGATGGGCTGGGAATGGGGACACCAGGCTCAAAATAGGAGAGGATTAACATGTGAGTAAATAAATACAGAAACTCTATATATGGGGAAATTTAAAATTCTCTAAATAAGACTTCAGTTTAGGAAACTGGTTCTGGTTGATAAGTTTCAACACCAGTCAGGTGTTGTATCTTCAATTGATATGTTCATAATGGTTGCTAAAATCTCTAAAGAATATCTAAAATCGTAAGACCATTTAAATTCTCTAGATGTTATTTGTGTCTACCCAAAATACCTGATTAAAATCTTCTAGACAAATGGATATTTATTTTATTCAGTGGAAACTGCAAGAGGAAGACTTCAGACTCCTCTCCTGGTCTACACTCCACTTCTAATCAATGCAAATGGGGGGTTGCTCAATTTTACTGAAACTTAAATCAGATCTTGTGACAAGCAGAGCTCCAATGATAAAGATGACATATGATAAATACTCTTGATCCTTGAAAAGAGGAAAAGTTGGAATGGCTTTAACATGAAGAGCAAAATGGCATAATGCGAACTGCACCAAACCCTTCCACTGAGGGGTGGCCAGACACAAGCACCTGCAGCAACCAGAGGGTAAACATAGCTACGTGACCAGATCCGCTCTGCCCACAAATGTCTTCCACCTGAGGAACACACTCATGTTGAGTCAGGAAGGAGGCCAAGACCAAAGTTTGGCCTGTTGCATGTCAGATTTAAGGTTCATGTGTTCTTGGCTATAAGGTGCTGGCATATATTTAAGTCCTCGTTCACTGTACCTCAGGATGTGATCTTATTTGGAATAATGGTCATTACAGATGCAATAGTTAAGATGAAGTTTGACTGGAGTTATCATAATCCATTAGGACTGATGACCTTATTAAAAATGGGAAATATGGACACACACACACATACTTACACACATATAGGCAGAATGGCACATGGAGATGAAGGCAGAGCTCAGAGTGAAGCAGAGAAAGAACTATGAAAAAATAATTTTCTCACTTTACATGACCCAGTTTGTGATCCATTGGTAGGGTAGTCCTAGCCAACAAATACAGTCATAAAATGCCATGCTACTTATGGTGAACTGCAGAAAGGTATTTCTTTTTATGATTGGTAGGTGGTTATTAATTTTGGCATGGTATTTAGGCCATTTTGTTTTGCCCAAAGGCAAAGACATCATTTGTCAGTAGCGGACAATAGCAAGATTTAGATGTGGTAGAATGTTCTTCGGAAGACACAACATGTCCTCTGCAGGAGAGCAAAGAGCCACAAACTCTGGCAGCTTCTCAAAGCTTTTTCCACTTACCCTTGTTCATGTTCATGTTTATGTTCTAGGTCCATCCCAGACCAGAGGAGAAGAGAGAACTGTGCATGCAGTGAGGGAGATAGACCTGTCTCATCTAGAGATGCCAGGGACAGAAGGTGTGGTTCCAGTGCCAGTTGGGGCTTTAGACACAGTACCTCAAAAGTGTCACTCCTTCAGCCTGAAGTGCTTCTACCTGCTCAAAATGCCATATCTGCCGGGAAGTCTAACAAGGTTTTCCTTAGCCAGAACAATGGCTCATCCTTTTGGTGTCAATGTACTCTCAGTGAGTTCCATTTCTACATTTTCCTATTATACAATGTCCTTGGGAGTAGACCCCATGCTTTTGTATTCCTTTTTAACTTAGCGACATTTTCCCACAAACTTAAGACAAAATATATGTTACTTAAAATATAATTACCCATGGAATCTCTTCAGGTCAATCCCTTCTAGTCCAAAAGATATCTATCTGAAAATGTTCTCTAGGAATTCATGTGAATATAAAATCCTGAAGATTTCACTCAATATATAAAGCAATTAAATAATTGCAATTTTGCGTCAGAGTTTAAATAACTTTGAAATTACATCTTTTCGGCCTTCCCTGGTGGCGGAGCGGGTTAAAGCACAACACTAAGAAGCTTAAGCCACTTCTACATAAGTTTGATTCCCACCTATCCTGGAGGAGATCCACATGGCGTGGCAGACCTCTCCTGACCCGCCCGCTGCTCCCCTCAGCAGTGTACTTCGTCGATCTGCCTGTTCTGCTCCC
>NW_004567107.1:50234109-50269216 GCF_000260355.1 Condylura cristata
ACTCAGCTGGCAGCTTCCTGGTATGCATTCAGCTTAAGTAGACAAAAGGTTCCATGTCATTCCACGTATGTTCTTCCTGGCAAGGTGGATGGTGGGGTGGCCCAAAACTCCAGACTAGAGCATATGGTGCTTTCTATGGAGGACCAGAGGATTATTAACCTTCAGATTTTCTTGCAAAAACATGAATAAACTGTAAACAGTACATACCTGGGTCAAACTGAACCAGTTTAGATGGAGTTAAGGTAAAATCTTTTCCAACTGCAGCTGACACTTGGTTGACCTTAAAATGGAAGAATATATTTAAAAAAACAAAAATGAATATTCTATAATAAAGAAACACCTAGTCTACACTAGAAGAAACTAAATCTAGTCATATTAGACAAAACTCCTGCTCTTAAGTCTGATTTTAACATAAAGTATTTTTTAAAGTATAATAAACCACTTTAGGTCCAGCCTACATAGATCTCCCTTAAAGCTGACTTTTTTCCTAGACAAATACTAATGGAAATAAAGGTTGTTTTCTTTTTTATTTTTTGCTTCCTCTTTATTAATCATTTGCTTATTTCATTATTTTCTCTCTATCCCAACGGGCTTTAAAATAATTCCACAGGAAAATAAAGGAAAGCAGCAAAAGCAGACACCTTTGACAATCCATGTCAGATCTAGCAACTAGTTTTGTGGTACCACATGAACAAAAAACAAATCAGCTTCTTTTTCCTGTCAAAGAAAGCCAGCCCTCTACATAGACAAGAATGGGCTCTGGGAATGACAAAGCTGGTGAACACAAGGCAGCCTACACTCAGGGCCCCCAGCACTGAAGGTTTGGGAAGTTTCATCAAGTCACACAGGAAAAAAAAAGTTGCACTGCTTGAAAGAGACTATTGACTAATCTGCTCCCTACCTCCAGGGCTAAAAATCAAAGGTAATTTAAGGTCTCTGAAGTCATGACCTAAACTCCCCCACAGGAAGCTAATGTTATGTTTTAAGAGATGTGTCCTGGGCCCTCATTGGTGGTGCAAGGAGTTAAAGCACAACACTATGAAGCTATCCACAGCACTATGAAGCTATCCACAGCTACTGCAGCACGAGTTCAATCCCCAGTCAGGGAGGTGACCCTCATGGCACAGCAGACCTCTCCTGTCCTTCCCGCTGCTCCCCTCAGCAGTTTATTTCCGTCATTCTGCCTGTTCTGCTCCCCACTCTGTCTCTGGTGAATCCTCTTACTCCTTCCCCTCATCTCTGGCCTGCACCCCAGCTGTTGTATGCATAAATAAATAAAACCTTAAAAAAAAAAAAAGAATATGTGTCCTTGGCTGGTTTGAAAGAGGTCATCAAAGGAGAAGCCTGCGTAAGCACAGTGGCAGCTAATGCTTTGATACTTCTTTTAGACATTTAAGATAATCAGAAAAGCAGGTCAATGTATTTCTTCACTTTTCCAAAATGTACAATTAAAAAACATGAAAGTCCCTATTTCTATGTCCTCAGACATCTTTCCATTTCAAATCAAAGGCCCTCACATCTGCTAATGGGTCTGTGGTGAGAGCATTTTCCTGAAGAGGAGGATCAGCTCCTAAGCTTCCATTTGCTCTTTGTCTACAATGCCAAGGTTCCTCCTGAACAACCTTTCATTGTGAAAAGGCAGCCCATTGTACACCTGTAGCCACCATATGCTGGAGGTTACATTTCCCTGCATGGTTCTTGCACGTGCAATTACCTAGTATTTACCACCACTGAGTTGACAGAATCCTGCGTGGGGAAAGGAGTGGTCTGAGGCAAGGTGATTGGTAAAATCAGTCAGGTGAAAGGACATGATTCAAACCGGGTCAGTAACACCCGGTGGTAGTGCTTTCTTCTCCCTGCTCCCAGTCAAGTAGCCAAACAGTCTGGCATAAAGCAGCAGGCTGTGCTCTCGGGAGAGTGTCCCTGAAGGACTCGGGGCGTTTGCTGAGGGGCTGCACACTCAGCTGGCAGCTTCCTGGTATGCATTCAGCTTAAGTAGACAAAAGGTTCCATGTCATTCCACGTATGTTCTTCCTGGCAAGGTGGATGGTGGCGTGGCCCAAAACTCCAGACTAGAGCATATGGTGCTTTCTATGGAGGACCAGAGGATTATTAGAAAACCATCCAGGCAAAGTCTTTCTTTTTGCATAAACAATCTGCTGGAAAATTATAATGCATAAACTGCCTGGTGTTTTAATAACAGTGCAGCACCAACTAAACTGAGAAAAAAGCCTATGCCCACTGGAAATATAGATACCAAATTGGAATATGGTAGAATTAAATTTAGAAGGTTCTGAGGTGAGCTGAATTTTTTCCTTATAATTGAGGCAACTGAGATACCATATCCCCAAGAGGCTAAGACCAGCATCCTTTCAATAAGTCGAAGAGAGGAAGCTTCAAGGTTTATTTTCCATCACTAGTATGGACAGGCTTTTCACATTCTCTTTCTCCTGAAGTACTATTGTTACAGTGACTTCTAAAACATCCTGCCATTCTAGAAATTATAGGTGGTGTTCTGGAGTCTATAGAAAGGATATCTATTGCCTAATTCTGTAGTGACTACTGATAATGTCTCATGTTTCAGGGTGCCTGGACTGAGCAATGTTCCCTTAGTTCTGTGTAACTCAGGTAACTCTTTAAATTAGGTTTGTCTCCTTTCCTGATTTACCTCATCCCCTAGGACCACAGGAAGTAATATGCTGCATATTAAGAGAAATCTATCTGGGAACTAAAATTTGGGTACCCCACAGAGTGATTTGCACTTTTCTATCCAAAGATGAGTTTGGCCCAAGTTTACGTGGTTGAATCTATCTCCTTTTAAGATGAAATGTCAAACTTAATGACCAGATTTTAACACTAAACATAAGTTTAAAATCATATCTAAGAGCTAATGAATATAGGTGAAGCATGTAGGGACAAGATTTTTTACTTAGTATGTTCAGAATAGTATGACACCGCTAATTTTGAAAACTTCTTGGCTACTCTGAACTTTATAAAGAAATCATTAAAGGCAACAATAAGTAACCTAAGTTTTAGCTTGACAATTGACAATTTAGAGTTGTTACCTTTACACTCACAAAAGCTGAGTCAATGGAATATCCTTTTCTGGTAATTTCCAAAGGCAATAAGCCTGCATTTTCACAAACCTCATATTCAGTCTGCGACCATTCAATGTGAGACCACTTCAATTCCAAACTGTGCGTGAAAGGAAAAAGAAAAAAAAGAGAAGAAATGTATAGTACATGCTGGGTAGGAGGCTTACATCTTATTTCACTGGCTCAACCCAGTGCTAAAAACTCCCCATACATGTATAGTACATTTTAGTTCACAAAGAACTTCGAACATGTATCTTGATGCTTACAACAATGCTGTGAGGTAGACAAGAGAAGCACTAGAATTCCATTTTATAAATACAGAGACTAAGTTTTAAAATCCCTCAAGGGTTCTAAGGTTATTAATGATAGACAAGACTCAAACTGGAGTGTTCTGAAGGAATCATTAAGTTAACAGTGATAATCACTTTTGGGGAGGGCATTGACAGTCAAAATCCACTGACTTATCTTTTCCCTCCTCATCTGCGCCACAAGAACCGGTGTAATCACACTTCTCTGAAGTCGAGCTCAGTTTAGTGACAAGTTACTTTCAGGATCTGACTAGGTCTTAAAGTGGACATGTTTGCATACCACTCTTTTGTATATATTAAGTGGTTTTGCTGATATGTAGCTTGGATGCAGCTATACAACTGAATCAATCTGACAGAGAGTGGTCTTTTCTCTTCACTCCTCAAACCACGCCCCCCCCATTTTTCCCCCCACCCCCACTCCCCACACACACATTTAGTGAGCTGAACATTTGGGCAAACTGTCTTCTTTAATCCTTGGGTTGAAAGGAACTTCTATTCCTCTTTTTTTCTCAGAAAAGAAAACCAAGCCTAGGGGTTAAGTAATAGTACAAAGGCAAAATACAAACAAAAGTAGGACAAAGAACAGAGTTAAAATCCCCAGCATTGGGCCCTCCCTGGTGGCACAGCATGTTAAAGCACAACACTAAGAAGCTAAAACCAGCATGAGTTTGAACCCTGCCCCAGAGGTGACCCACACGGCGTGGCAGACCTCTCCTGACCCGCCTGCTGCTCCCCTCAGCAATGTAGTTGCTCAGTCTGCCTGTTCTGCTCCCCACTCTGTCTCTGTAGAATCCTCTCACCACACCTGCATCTCTGGCCTGTACCCCAGTACTATATGCATAAATAAATAAATCTGATACCAGATCTACTCTTCCTTTACTATTCTTCTTCCCAATGAAGTTCCTCATGGTTCTTATCTGAGTTACAGCAGAAGAATATCTTGAAACACTTCCCTATTGCAGGTGAGAAACTGGACTTTTCTCCCCACACAGACTTGCCCCTCTTGCCCTCATTACCTTCAAGTCCATAAACACAAGTGACTTTCACTATGATCACTTGGGACATTTCCATTGCTTTTGTTTTATTCATTTCCCTTTTATTCTAAAAGTAGAAAACCTTCAGTGGCTCCCTGACCTACTTTTCAAGCTTCCAATCATACCCAGTTTCTTTCCTGTAGATTTGTCAGATTTTTTTTTTTTTTAAACAATTAGAAGCGTTAAATGCCACCGAGTGAGGCACAGAGGTCACAAATTTCACAAGACTCTCCAGGCTTTCCTGGGATCATTTGTATTTGGGAACAGTTTTATTTTCTACTGACCTCCTTATGCCCTCGTGGCAATCATGTGTCACAGTCACATCCTATGATTAAGTTCACAAGCAAAATCAACTCAATAGCACCGGCTTCTCCCGCAAGGACCTAGGTCAGTGGGGCAGGGTAGTGTGGGAACCTGCAAAGGTTCATGAGTCTATATGAACAGAGTGTTTGTTCAATTAATAGATTCAATCAATCATTGTTACTAGCATTCTGGGCTTAATGAATATTCTGCTTTATTTTATATATATACAGAACCCTTATTAAAAAATAGAGACTGTCATGGGCCTTTGACATAACTGAAGTTCAGCAGAAAGCATATCAGTAAATAATTGTGCTTAAAGAATTAGAAGAAAACAAGCAACAAAGATACTAAAATGCCGGAAGTAACTTGGTGTAAATAATCCCTAAAGGGCCCAGGTAAGTGAGAAGAAAAAAGTATCAGAATGAGGTTTTGGGGGAGATGACAGAAAGATGAAATGGGGAAAAAGAACAGTGAGAACAAGTGAAATATGTTACTATGGATGGATTTCAGTTAAGCCTTGGGAAATTTCAAAGGAGTTTCAACATCTAATCTTTGGAGAACCCATTCATTACCAAGGAAAAATGTGACATATAAAAATTCATCAGTGTCACCCCACAGATCAAGGTGACCTGAAGGACTAAAGCTAAATGCATTTTGAATTGCTGACCTAGATCCATAAGGGATGCTCCTTAGCTTCAAAGCACAAAAGATTTGATACTTGGGAAAGTGTGAGCCTTACCCGGGTGCACCATTAAAATGCTGCACAATGCTTAGAGGGCAAGGCTGTTATTACATAGCGTGTTGACATTTTTTAAAAATGTTTATTTATGCATACAAAACTGGGGTACAGGCTAGAGGCACAGGGGCAGTGAGAGACTTCACCAGAGACAGAGTGGGGAGCAGAACAGGCCAGCTGAGGAAGTACACTGGTGAGGGAAGCAGCAGGCAGGTCAGGAAAGGTCTGCCACACCATGTGGATCGCCTCGGGGAGAGGGAATGAACTCCCACTAAAGCGGCTGTTGCCAGCTTGCAGGGCTGTGTCCTAACCCGTTGCACCACCAGGGAGGGCCGCTTACTTTATTTTCTTAAAACTCACTGCAAATAATAAAATCTATTGAAAAGCCATGCATTTTAAGCCAAACTATCTATCTTCCAGAAATTTACTTTAATCACAAAGCACTAGCACACCTATAGAATACATGCAACATATGTTTGTATATGACTTTTTGATTTGTGTAGTACTGTTATTTGAGATTTTCTATGCTGAGACTCTGGTTGGGAAGCAAAATAACAAATGTAGACAGTCACTTGGGAAGTGTCTCCACAAGAAGCCACATAGTCATATCTGGGATCTTGTAGAAAGCCAGCTGCAGAAACCCAGTAGAGAGGTTTGGAAAGCACTGGATGGATAGGTGTCATGTACACAAGAGTTGGCTCAAATCTTCACATTCTAATGATCCCTCCCTTCTAATACCATTGAATGAAGCTCATACTAAGGTCAAAAGTGAAGTTTATGGACATACTTTACGTGAAACCCATGTGGCAATCATTTCAAGTCATTTAATAGGAGGTGAGGAGTCCTTAAGCTCTGAGTCAGTATTTCTTAACCTCTACATGGCATTTTGGTCAGATAATACTTCATTGTGGGAAGTTAACCTGGGCATTGTAAAATGTTTAGCAACACCTTACAACCCTAGCCAATACCTGCTAGTTCAGTAGTATCATTCTTCTCCAGTGATGATGATCAAAACTGTTTCTGATATTTGCAAACTTTCCCAGTGAGAAAATCATCCCCAATTAATATAGACTTTTCTAAGTGATTTCTGAGATACTAATCACAATAGAAAAATTGATTTAATAGAAAACAATATGCTGTTATCTAACCACCATTGTGAATGCAAGACATAGGTTGAAGTAGGGGAAATTTTTCTGGGTTTGAAGTCATGAGGCTTTTGTTCTTTCTGCTAATTATAAACTAACTCAGGTACAAGAAAAGTTGGTTAAACACCCAATTTGAAATTGTGATCCATCCCCAAATGTCCATTGTGACCCCCATATCCTGACCAACTTTTCATTTTCCTAATCATGTATTACACATAACATGCTTTATCTAGATTCTGTGTTTGTTACAAGTGAACTAGGGGACTTTGGTTCACTGATATATTCCCATGTCCCAGTAGATTGATGGAAGAGAACACAGTAAGTGCTCAAAAAATATTTGTTATACAGTTTAATGAATCTTGTTTACCTGTTTCCCCATGTAACTTGACCACTCTATTTTCTACTCTGGTCCTATTAGCCTCATATTTCACATACTGAAAAAATACTAAGCTAGATGATCTTCATATGTTCTTTCTAGAACCGATTCTGGATTCTTTGATTATGCCTGAACTTTATTATAGTCAAGAAAGATCACAGTGATAAAAGAGCATTCTATCACGCAGCATATAAGTATGTCTATATAAAACATTATTTTACATGGTGTGGGCATCATTCTCAATACTTGGTATATCTAGAGACATCTTTGTCAGATGTCAGAAGGTGACACTGACTTTTAATAAGTAGAGCTGGGGATGTTGTTAAATAATCTTCTAGGCACAGAGCACCCAACCAACTCCTCCAACTCACCACATAACAAAGAATTATCTGAACCAATATGTCAACTGTTTTGAGGCAGAATCAAAGATTATAACTTCTGACATTTTATTTTATAGCTTCTCATAATTCATTTATATGAAGGAAATATGCATAAAAGAAATGGGGCTAAAACTCCAGCTTAGGATTTGAAACATTACCCAGGTCAACATGAGTCTATGAAAAAAGTAGTTAGCTGTTCTATGCCTCAGTTTCCTCATTCCCAAGTATAATAATGATGTTCCTGTAATTCAAAGTAGTTAATGAACCTTAATAAATACTCATTAAGTATATTGAGTTTCTCACTGAAATATTTATAGAAGCTACAATTGTGATTAGATTTGTCTGATAACTAGATCTTCATTTATAATCAAATACCATGACTTAAGAAAACTGAAATATTAAAAAATTCTTTTCTAAGTATTTAAGACATCAATTCAAAGATGATGTTATTAAGTTCGATAATCTAATGTTAGAACACCTGTGTTTTCATTTTTGTCTTCGTCTCATAATAATGGAGAAACAGTTTAGCCAGGAGACAGCGTAGTGAGTACCCAAAACAAGTGCTCGGGAGTGAGACATATTTCGCAACAACTTACTAGAGTGTGATTTGGGTCAGTTAATCTCTGTGAGACTCAGTTTTCATTATCTTTAAAGGGACAATTAAATGCACATCAAATGATGAAAATGAAAATTAGTTAATATGTATAAAGCACCTGTACGCAGTGGGTGCTTAATAAGTGCTATTTCCCTTCCCTTCCTCTGTGCTTTCCTAGACCTAGACTGGAAACAAATACTTTAACTTCTGAGATGCAGGTAATGGATAAGCTTTCCCCAGTCAATCATTTCAACCTCTTCCCCTACAAGGTGTTTCATAAGAGGAGCTAAAACATCGCAAAATTCACCTGTTAAAATTTCCTTTTCTTTTTAATTTCTTTCACTCCTTCTCTTTTATGGCCATGCATGGATAATAGAACAGCTAGAATGAGGGCAGCCAGATGGAGAAGAGGCAGAGCTGGAATCATGCTGCAGCTGGGGTTAGGAGAACAACTTCTCTGAAATTCACTTTTTTCTCCAGTGGATACGAGAAAGAGATCAACATAGAAGACATAGTAGCAAACTGCCTTGGTCAGAAGTTGACTACATTCTGTGGTCTACAGAGATGTTTCTGATGAACAATGTGGGTTCTGCGCAGCTTAGCTCGGGAGTTCTAATCATCTTGAGGTTGGAGCTGAACCAAAGAAAGGCATCAGCTTGTGAACATGTCAAGGCATGGGCAAAGAAAGTGAGGTGCACTTTAAGGTCAGAAGGTCGGGGATCACTTTAAGCTCTGTCACTCATCTATTTAGAGACTTCAGACCAATTACTTAAGTGCTTTGAGCCTGATTTCCTTCTTGCCCTCAGAGGATTGTGCTTTGCAGATTAAATCACAAAGCACCTAGCGCAGTGCCTGAAACTTAGCCAAATCTAAGGCTTCATGCAAATTTCACTGGATTTCATGGTTATGGTTTATATTCATGTAAAACTGTCACTCAAATGTATTCCCCGAAAATTTTGTTCAATGAGGTATTGGGAGGGAGGTGTTTCTATAGTCAAATCAAGTTGAGATGCATTGTTGTCTATAGCCCTCTCTCAGAGATTCTCTGTTCATTCAAGCATCTCCATGGCTTTAGGATATGATATAGCTATACAGCAGCCAAGTTAACCATCTAGCAATAACTTGATTAGTGTTGCCTAAACCAGCATTCCCTAACACCTCTTATAATGGAATGTCAGTTGACCCATTTCATGAAAATGCTGCAATAGTAAAAACTCACTATCAAGATTCTGGAACATTCTCACTAAACATAATTGCTTCTTGTTTTTTTAAAAGACCCCCTTTTGGCCCTCCCTGGTGTCACAGTGGGTTAAGCACAGCACTGAAAGGCTGAGTTTGATCCCTGCCCATCCCAGAGGTGATCCACATGGTACAGCAAACCTCTCCTAACCTGCCTGCTGCTCTCCTCAGCAGTGTGTTTTGTCCATCTGCCTGTTCTGCTCCCCACTCTGTCTCTGGTGATTCCTCTCACCACACCTGTGCCTCTGGCCTGAACCCCAGTACTGTATCCATAAATAAATAAATCTTAAAAAAAAATCCCCTTTCTACTCCGGTTGCACACACTAGTCTCTTTAGCTTTATTGCAGCTTTTCACCACTTTATATATGCAAACTATTAACCTATTAATCCTATTTAAGCAAAACAAGAACACAAAGTTCCACAGCATTTAGCTTATTCATTAATAAACAGTTTGATTATTTACAATGTGAATCATTCTAGAATCAATTCATAATTAGAGCTGGGGCTTATCTGGCCACCAAATGTGTCTCGGATACTACTTTAACCAGTCATTTATTTTATCCACATAGATGAACGACAAGAGAGATCACCCATAAGGTATATTTGTTAAGGTCTCTAAGTATACCTTAACAAATATGCTGTTGCATGTTTTTAATCTCATTTGTTTCTCTACACAAAATATGGTGCTGTAAAGACATTCACTTTACAGATGAGATAGCAACAGTAAGAATGCTCATTTAGATCAAAGTCAGTGCCAAAGCTCAACCCTTGTCTTTTGGCTCTAAGGTCAGTAGAGCATTGTCTGTTTTCCATACCATATTCTCAGGTGCTAAACAAATTCACACTGATCAATATTCATACCTGTAATTTACATTAAAAAAAACTAAAACGTGGGCCCTCCCTGGTGGCACAATGGGTTAGGATGCAGCACTGAAAGCTAGCGCAGCAGCTTCAGTACAAGTTCGAGCCTCCATCCCAGAAGTGACCCACATGGCTTGGCAGACCTCTCTTGCCCACCGGCTGCTCCCCTCAGGAGTGTACTTAGTTGGTCTGGCTGTTCTGTACCCCACTCTGTCTCTGGTGAAGCCTCTCAGTTCTGTATGCATAAAGAAAAAAAAAAACTAAAACTTAAGGTCCCTGAGTAATATGTATTACTCTTTTTTTTTTGCTGCCTGTGTGACTAATGTCTAGCTAAAAGAAAGGGGAGAGGGGAGCTAAGTGGGCTGCCCTTTATCCATTCAGAAGTTTAACATACTTGCTAAGGGCAACAGTTTCATTCGTTTGTGCAGTTAGCAAACTATGGATTCTAGAGCCAGACTTTCAAGGTCCGTATCTAGCTCTTTCAGTAGTATCTGCATGAGCTTGGAAAAGTCGCTTCCTGTCTCTGTATAACCAGTGAAACAAAAAGGTACAAAATATGCCTACCAAGAACTACCGCCAAAATAATTATGATTTTATTCTAATATACACTAAGTTGCCTTTTTTTTTTTTTTTTAGAGTAGGCAGGACTCGTAGATTACTCATAATATTTGATTGGTGTAGTTGTCCCCAATCTCACTCATAAGTAAATGTTTTTGGGAAAAAAAAATGAACATTTTCCCAGTGAATTTCTTCCCAAAATTCAGCAAAAACCAAGTTACAAGTATTATAAATCTTGGGTCTTTGCAATATAATTGCCTCAGTGAAGATTAGAAATTCTTGTGTGATTCTTCCATGAATATGTGGATTATTTAAAAATGTAAATCATCTTTATATGTTAATTTACATGGAAACCTAAAAATTCCATTGATAAACTACTCAAAACAATCAACCAGTTTAGTAAGGTAGTAGGATATAAAATCAACACACAAAAATCAGAGGCCTTCCTATACACAACCAACCAGAAGAAGCAGAAATTTAAAAAACTAAAAAAAAAAAAACAAAAAAACACCTTTACTATTAAAACAAAAAGAATCACATACCTGGGAGTCAACCTTATAAAAGAGGTAAAAGACCTATACAAAGAAAATTACAAGACACTGTTAAAAGAAATACAAGAAGACACCATGAAATGGAAAGACATCCTCTCCTCATGGATCGGGAGAATTAACATCATCAGAATGGCCATCCTGCCAAAAGCGATATACAGATTTAGCACTATCCCAATAAAAGTCTCAATGACATTCTTCAAAGAAATAGAACAAATATTGATAAGATTCATATGGAACCACAAAAGACCTCAAGAGCCAAAACTTTCATGACTAAAAAGAAAGAGAACAGAAGCATCACAATCCCAAACTTCAAGCTATACTACAAAGCCATAATAATCTAACCTGCATGGTACTGGAACAAGAACAGACACATAGACCAGTGGATTTGAATAGAAAACCCAGCTATAAACCCACAGGTTTATGGACAGCTTATTTTTGACAAAGGGGCAAAGAAGATACAATGGAACAAAGTTTGTTCAACAAATGGTGCTGGGAAAACTGGGAAGCTACACGCAAAAAAATGAAACTAGATCACTACCTCGCACCATACACAAAAATCAACTCAATATATAGATGGGACTACATCAAGTTAAAGAGCTTCTGTACAACAAAAGAGACAGTACAAAAAACAAAGATATCCCACTAATTGGGAAAAAATTTTCTCACACAAAACTAGAGATAAAGGATTGATCACAAAGATATACAAAGAATTGATGAAACTCAACAAAAATAAACAACTCCATCAAAAAATGGGCAGAAGAGCTAAAAAGACACTTTTCTCTAAAGAGGAAATGCAAATGGCCAAGAAGCATATGAAAAAATGTTCAACATCACTTGTAATAAAGGAGATACAACATAAAACCACAATGAGATACCACCTCACACCAGTGAGAATGGCACATCTTAAAATAATTAGCAACAACAAATGTTGGAGAGGATATGGAGAAAAAGGAACTCTCCTACACTGCTGGTGGGAATGCAAACTAGTACAACTACTATGGAAAATTGTTTGGAGGTTTCTCAAACTATTGGAGCTTCTATATGACCCAGCAATCCCATTTCTAGATACCTACCAAAAAGACACAAAACACTGATTCAAAAAGACACCTGCACTCCCTGTTTAATTGCTGCTTTATTTACAATTGGAAAGACATGGAATCAATCCAAATGCCCAAAAGTAGATGACTGTATTTAAAAGATGTAGTATATATACACAATGGAATATTATTCAGCAACCAAAAAAAATAAATAAATAAACATGTTGCCTTTTGCAGCAACATGGATGGAGCTGGAGAAGATCATGCTTAGTGAGATAAGCCAGAAAGAAAAGGAAAAATACCAGATGGTTTCACTCATAGCAGGAGTATTAAGGACCAGGTGAGAAAATAATAATAATAATAATAAGCAAATATATACCAGAGACATTTTACGGGGGTGGAATGGGATCAAAAATGGTGGGAGGAGAGAAGTGCACTGGGCTATAGTGATGGCACACCGGTGATTTGGTGATGGGAAGCTCACGGGGATTACCACTGAGATGGAAAATGGTACAAAATGATGTAAAAATAAACTATTATATTATTAAACAATATATAAATCATTTTAAAAAGCAATCCTTGGTAACAATAAAGGGGGGAGGGGAGAGGGAGGTGGGCCTGTGCATGACATAACTGCTCTAGTAACATTCTGAGCAGAAAAATTCTTCTGTTCATACTTGGAGAACCAACAGCAGCATTAGGTCAATGACAAGTCTGACCACTGTTCTTACCTTTTCTCACTGAACTATTAAAAAGTAAATGAAATCAATGTATTAATTGTATTTGGAGCTGCACTCTTTTCTTTATATTTTCTTGAGATTTGGAAGACATTTGTCAGCAACTGCAAGCAGTTAATACATTTTATACAAATATTGCAAATTTTGAGGAAGCATTTCTCTTAGGCAGGAGCAGTTTAATTAGTGGTTATCCACTTTAGTTTTATAACCTCATGACTACGTTTTAATGTCGGGGGAAGCTCTTCCTTGCTCACATCTATTTCGTAACTTATAATGTGCATGGCATATGGTAGCCACATAGTAAAAATCTGTGGAAGCTCGGCACTGCTTCTGTTTCTCAGGCTAATAGAGGAAGAACACTGGGAATAGAGTTGCTGAGATGTCTTTTTCTAACAATGACTATAGAGACATCTGCTGGCAATTGCTGGCATTACACTTCTGGACTGAAAAAGGAAAAAAAAAGTAGAGGTGATTTCTGTTTTCTTCCTTATGGGGTGTAGAATATGGTGAATATCAAAACTAGGATAAATCAACAAATTTGTTTGCAGTTGAATAAAAGGCATTAGATTAAAAACACACACATACACAAAGAACTATGGCTAGCCTTTCTGTGATCCTCTGATACTAAATTATTCAAGACTTACATTTAAAAAAAGGTAGAATAGGGAACCAGTAAGTGAAATTACTATGTCTGCTACTAATCTTAATTTTGAGGATATTTTAAGCTCATCAATCTGAGAGTCATCCAATATACAATGTTTTCATGACACTCAATACGTCTCCAAGTCTATTTTCCTCTTTCCTTTTCCCCATCTTATCTGTGATAGGTTCATTGACTTATAAAGGCAGCTGCAAGTAATAATTTTTTGAGGTTTTTTTTTTTTTTGTGATCCAAGGAGATGTTTGGCTAACACTTCAGACTACCTCATTCTTCCCAGCTCTAGGGCTTTGGAGACTGGTTACTAGTGCAGTCCTACAGTGACCTCTTGCTGCATGATTTGTACATGAACCTGCAATTGCCAAGACAGAGAACTCTCTGTGTGGGAAAGTATGTGTATTTACATACATTCCATGAATTAACTGATTTTGAATATTTCCATAGTCTGTAAAACTACTAACTTTCCTATTTCCAAGCAGGAACTGAAAGAAAACTCTTCTTTATAATAAAATTTATGAGTTTGTGAAATGGTCTATCAATTTGCCCTCTTGATTTTTGTTTTAAAATGTATATTTTTCTTTTCTAATCAGCTATATCATAGGCATTATGTATCAGACTATTGAATAAGCAAAATAATTTACAGTTGAGGAGTTGCAGAGTTCCCTGTTGGGTCCATGATTTGAAATTCCATGATATCTGAATTTACTTCCAAAGATGGGTTTATGATGTAAAGAATAGTCTTACTGTTTAAGTCCTTCTGACTAAATTTCTCATGGATAACTTCACCTAAAAAAAAGAATGAATGAATTTCAGAGATAATCAAGCAGAATGTTGAATAAGATGGATCAAATTGTACTGCTGTTTTATTTTAAACATAGTTTTAAAAACCGCCAAAGCATTTTTTGAAGAAATTATCATTATTGTAACTACCTTAAACTCAAATGTAATGAACCTAAGTTAGGCTTTAAACTTTGCTTTATCCCAGAAATAAATTGTGCCTTAATGAAAGCACAAAGATAGAAGGCAACAATAAAATCTGTAATTCTGTACCATTCTTTTTAGTGATATAATTTGATCCCATCTCATAAAGCAGAAATAATATACAATGCAAAGAAAGCATTATACCAAAAAAAAAAAACCCAACTCAGAATTTTCTAAATTAACTGATTGATATCACTTAGAATTCATGATTTAATAGTTACAAATTTAAGATTTGTAATTTGAGAAATTACAGAGTCCTGACACTGTGTGTTCCTCCTAATGTATTACAATCTGACTACTGAAAATAACTTACAAGCAATAAGCATCTATGCATCAGTGTGCTATTCTCCTATTCAGGATGAATTTGGGAAAGTTTAGCTTTAAGCCTTCTGTAGCACCAATATTGATTTATTAACTGCATCTACCAGGGTGTCTACCAAATAGGTGTCTACTTAATCAAATTACTCTCAAACATCTCCAGCTACTGGTATTTTGAAATGAGTAATTATGAGTATTAGAGAAGTCAGACCTGTGGTTGTGTTTTTCAGATGTCCGTGTCGGGGTGCTTGTAAAATCTTAAAAATTATCTGCTCGTCATCAGTGTCAGGATCCGATGCCTTCAACACCCGGGAAGTAATATAAATCCCATAACAGCCATTTTTCAGGAGCCCCACTTGAGAAGGGGGGTGCAAGTGCATGATGTGAGGGGCTGTTTTGTCCACCTGGTCCACCTGAATCATCAATAATCATATAAAACGTTATACAGAGGCTTGGCATCCATGTACGTAGCACTTTAAAGAGTCAACAAAGACAAACTTCCCAAAGTTCAAATTCTTCATTCCCTTTATTTGCGAATTTCTGCTGAAGATTGTCTTCTTCACTGTTTCTTCAGCAACTGTCATGATGTCTACAACAGAAGCCAACTTTTCACTGCAAACTTTGACCTCCTTTCATGTGTCTGTTGTTTAACTTCCTCGCAAAGACATACGCTCCATGAGAACAACCACCAGGTCTTTTTTTTTTTCTGTTTGTTCTCTACTCCTGGCACAGTGCCTGGATGGTAACAGAAGCTCAAGGAATAGTTGTTGAATGACTACAGTAAAACTGACCCAGGAATTGTATTGCCAACTGTGTTAACTGCACAGAAGGATTCCCCATTTCCTAGTATTTGGTGATTTACTGTAACAAAGTTCTAAGGTTTTACACATGCATTAATTTCTTTTTAATCTATCTTTGTTTAAATGACCTACGTATTAACAAAAAGTACATCAACGAGAAAAAAATGTAAGGTGATTAGTTATACATATTGGTATATTTGTTTCACTGAGGATGAGAATCAAGTAACTAAATGGGTGGAATCAATTTATGAAGATGGTGGATGGACAATTACTCATGAGAAAGAAGGAAAATACACGTTCCAACTCTAGTGTCTAATTAGTGTGACTGCCATCCAGGTAGGCATGGAGGGTAGTGCTCACTACAAATGAGTATTGTAGGTTATAGAGGAAGCATGTTTCAGACAATTTACCATTGAAACTAAAAAGCAGGTACGAGAGCAATGTTGCTTTCATTCCCCTTATTCCTAATCATTCATTTACTCAAGAATCATATTATAGGAAATCTCAGTACCCACTAGCAGAGTAAAGAATAACTGTTAACGGAAGAGATTATGCTAGAGATTATTGCTTTTTTTTTCTTACAATTGCATGCGAATCTATAATCTTAAAATGAAAAGTTAAATTTAAGACACTGATGAGAAGTTTAAAAACGAAGTCATTTAGGACTTCCTAGGTAAGATAAAAATAAGCCCTTATAGACCCTTATAATTGTATGGCTTACATTATTTTATTTTTATTTTTCAATGGAGTGTCATTGTTTTACCATCTTTGTTAATATTTTGACAATACAAGATTTCTCCTGTCAGGTGTGTTCATGTTAGCTCTCCCATCACCAAAGCCCCTACAGTTCTCCACCAAAGTCCATTATGCTCTCTCCCTCCTCATCCCTGCCCTGTCCTCACTTCCCCACCTATCTATGCCTTAGATCTATGGTCAGCTTTCAAGGGCTGGTTTTAAAAGTTGGCGTTGGCCCTCCCTGGTGGTGCAATGGGTTAGGACACAACAATGCAAGCTTGCCACAGCCGCCTCAGTGTGAGTTCAACCCCTGGCCCCGGAGTCAATCTGCCTGTTCTGCTCCCCACTCTTTCTCTGGTGAAGCCTTTCACTGCCCCTGCACCTCTGGCTTGTACCCCAGTTCTGTATGAATAAATAAATAAATCTTTAAAAAAAAAAGTTGGCCTTGTCTGATACTTTGGTTTCTCTTTATTTCGCATATAAGCAGCATCATCTGGTATTTATCTTTATGTGGTTTATATGAAGGCATAAAAGAACACTCTGCAGCCATTAAAAAGAATAAGAGGATAGATCAATCATTAAAAAATTCCACAACTGAATGTTAATTGCTTTAAAAACACAATTAGCAAGTTGCAGGATAGGAAATGACTATAATGGCATTTTTTTTTTCAAAACAAATATAGATCTATTCTCATAGGCAACCAAAATTCTGGCGGCATTTGCTTAAAGTTGTTTCTCTTCTAGTGGAAAAAAGTTGCCTTTGCTCCTTTAAGTATTTCTGTGTGGAATTTGGTACCTGCCAAAAATCTTTTCCTTTCAACTAGACATATTTTTTATGAACAAAAGTAAGCATACCTCATGTTGGTAAATGTTTAGGAAACAGATATTTTTATGTTTTGCTGGTAGGTGCACTGACTGGAGAAATTTTTGAGAGACATTTGTCTATAATACAGATAGTAAAATATGAATATACTTTGATTCAAAACTTATGCTTTTTGAGTATAGTCTACATAAATAATTTGATACACACAAAGAAATACACATGAATACTGACTAAAATATAATTTATGAGAGTAGTTAGTAAAACACTCTATAAAAACAGGACTAATAGGACTTATAAACCATCCTTGCCTGAGACCAAGTACTATGCAACCTTTAGATGCTACATTTTCAAGGAGTATCTTCTAATGACATGAGGAAATTTTTATAATACAATGAAGAGCGGGAAAAATCAGTACAATGGTACATGTACCATCACCCCACTCTTTCAATGCACAAAACAAAACAATGGAAGGAAACTACCACCAACAGTTTTACCTTTGTGTCCTTTGATTATGAAGGATAGTTTTCTTGTCCTTTTCTGTAGTTTATGAATTTTTTACAATACACAAATATTTTATAAATTGAAAAGGCAACACATAGCTTCAAAAATTAGTCATTCTCTCATAGAATAAGTGTGGCAATCACAGAGATGTGAGATTGGGTGGGAAGTGGAATGTGAGTAGTAAGTATGGTCTTTTCTGGGGAGAAGCACCCCTACACTGATGATCAACAAGATGGTCCATTGTAAGAGGAATAATAGACATGACTTCAAGTCATGTATGAAAGTCTCAAAACCAATAACTAGCTAAGTATGGGGGGATTAATATTAGATTTCCCTTAAAAACCAAAGTATTAATTTAAAAATGCCCTTGGTGATCATTTGTTTTTTAAAAATGTTATTAACTGGCCCTCCCTGGTGGCGCAGTGGGTTAAAGCACAGCACTGAGAATCTAAAGCCACTCCGCATGAGTTCGATTCCCGCCTGCCCCGGAGGTGACCACATGGCCTAGCAGACCTCTCTTGGCCCGCCCGCTGCTCCCCTCAGCAGTGTACTTCGTCGATCTGCCTGTTCTGTTCCCCACAATGTCTCTGGTGAAGTCTCTCACCGCCCCTGAGCCTCTGGCCTGTACCCCAGTTCTGTATGCACAAATAAATAAATTTTATTAAAAAAATGTTATTAACTAAGCTCTGGTTATATGTACCCTTTTGTGTCCTTATTCATATTTGTCATAAAATGTATCCTAATCTAAATAATGCCCAGCTTCTCCAAAAGCAGGTTTACTGGTTCAGTATACTAAAAGCACTTTTAAAAGATTAGAATAGCAGACACTTTTTAAATGGAAAGGCTACATTCTTGCAATAACTTGTGTTGTATTTTTGGAAATCACCTCAGACTTGCCTCTGCCATAGGAAGCAGTGACTGGCCAGTCCTTTTCCCTCACCTCCAAATGCACCCCTTTTAAGGAAGCTCACAGGAACGACTGCAGGAAGATTGTGTTGTCTTGGTCAGACAGACACCACTTCCTATACAATGAATGTCAGAGTAGTGTCTCCTGCGATCAGTGGAGTGCACCTGTGTTTTGCACTTAACAAGTGCTGTAGTTTTGCCCTTAGTTAACCCAATTGGTACAATAAGGGTGGTGCACCCATTCTTAGGAGATTTATTTGGACAGAGTCATCACTCAGTGGAGGTTAATATATTGCCTCACCAGGAAAATGCTTGAAGACAAGAGACTGACTGCTGACAGAGGCCAATCACTTCCTAACTGGCTTGAGCATTCTACTCAAACAGATTAGGAAGTTGGAATTATGGGTGAAAGTGTGAGGCTTCCCTGTGAGGCTTTTAACCATAATGTTTGGTTTTCTTGGCATGGAAATCCTTGCGAACCTTTGCAACATGTATCCAACACTTTCCTATCAGTAAAATCTGGTATGTGTAAAAGGTACCTCTCTATGGTGACTATATCCTATAAGATGAGTATTGACATTGAAAAGACTTTATTTAAATTCTAATATTGTCTCTACAATCTACCCCTGTCCTTCTCTTCTCTGGACTAGGTTATAGGAAGGACCTCTTGTGCCTGCAATCATAATAGATAACTCCTACAAATTTATAGCCAAGTAGAGACACAGGTTATTCCTGGTTGCACAGCACAATGACATACCTCTACCTAGTGTAGGGAGTCAAGAATCAAGAAATGATTATTAATGCATTAAAAAGTGGTACGTAGCAATTAAAGTATTTAACAAAAAACATAATAATTTTACTACATAAACAGTACTTCTCACACACTATGTCAATAACATAAAAATACCTTCTCACTTGTCCCAGTACATTAGTATCTCATCACAAAACTCACTACTGCACAAGTTAATTCTATATTCTCACAACTCCCTCACCTTTCTATTCTGATCCCACCTTAGATAGAAAGTGTGATGACTAATTTTGTGTCCAGCTGGTTGGTCTATAATGCCCAGTTGTTTGGTCAAACACCCAGCTAGATATTGCTGTGGAGGTATATTTAAGATGTGATTAACATGAGCTCACATTAACTCTCCAACATTTAACTACATAGATTCTATCCCTTCCTTTCTCCCCTTAGTGTTTTGCTACTGACTCATAATATCCTTGCTCAGGACCCTCCATGGTGACACACTGGTTAAAGCACAGAGCTACGAAGCTATCCTCAGCCACTGCAGTGCGTTCCATCCCAAGCCAGTGAGACCAACATGGAGCAGCAGACCTCTTCTGACTTGCCTGCTGCTCTCCTCAGCAGTGTGTTTTAGTCAATCTGCCTGTTCTGCTCCCCATTCTGATGAACCCTTTCACCCCTTGTACCTCTGGCCTGTGCCCCAGTTCTTGTATGCATACATAGATAAATCTTCTTCTTATTATTATTATTATTTTGTTTAAGCTACTGATTTTGTATTCCACTGTCATTTTACTCAGAGTTTTTGTTTGTTTTTTTTTTCTTTTCCTGTAGAACTTCCAAAATTTTTTGTAGGGCAGATCTGATGCTTATGGACCCCAATTCACTTCTATTTTCTAAGAAAGTCTTTATTTTACTGCATATGTGCATGAAATTTTGCAGGGTAGAGTATTCTTGGCTGGCAGTTCTTATCTTCTAGGATTGTGAATACTTCATTCTACACTCTTCTTTCTTGGAGGGTGACTGGAGTGAAAACCAAGGAAAGCCTAATTTGGATGTCTTTGTATAATATCTTCATTTCTCTGTATACCTGCATTTTTTTTCTGTATCTTTGATTTTTGATACTTTAATAATGATGTTTTTTTAGTGTATGTCATTTTGCATTTAGTGATTAATATTTAAATCAGTAAGCTGTGAATATAGATGACCTTCCATAATGTGGGTGGATCTTATTTACATGGATGAAAGCTGTAAGAAAACACTAAACCCCTAAAGAGAAAGAAATTCATCCTCCAGACTGCCTCTGAACTCAAGACTAAGAAATCCACTGCTGCTGAAATTTCCAGACTGCTGTCCTGTCCTGTCCTGTATTATCAGAGTCCAACCGTATCAGCCAATTCCTAAAAATAAACCTTCAAACACACACATATCCTACGGTCCTATTTCCCTGTAGAACCCAGACCAACCCAGAAACTAAAGAGTAAGAGAATATTTTGATTGCCTTATATAACCAGAAGGCATCCTGAAGTAAGGGATAGCTTTACCTTCTTTAGCGTTGGTGAAAGTATGTAGAACAGGGAGAACCAAGGAAAGTGAGTTCAAAAGTTTGAGAATTAGAGCATAGGTGATACACTTTGACTTAAAAATATATATTGCATTATGTCCTCCAAAAGTCATTACAGTAATCAACACAAATGAAGTAGTTTATTGTCAGAGAAAAGACACATTTGTCTGGGATCAGAAAAACTTGAGTCTTTTATGTATTTGGTTAAATACATAAACTGAACTTCTGGATATTATAAATCTAAGATTACAAAACTTACCTCATAGGATCTTTATGGGAGCTAAGTGAGATTTATGTAACATGACACTCCAAAAATTACAGCTTGTTATAAGTATTTTCTTTGTCATTATTACATGTGAAATGATGCTGCTTTGTAAGTTTTTATGTGCTTAACTGAAAACCATTATAACTACATAGGCCAATCAGAATCAGCATAATAGTATAGTTAGATATCATGAGCAGCTACAAAATACTGAATATTTAATGTATTTATGATTATATGCTAGTCACTCGGATACATAATCTTATTTAATTCTTGCTGAAATTATTTTTCAAAGAAAGAAAAGCATAATCAAAAGAGTTAAAAAAATTCTTTGAAGGCCATATAATCAGTGAACGACAAAGCAGAAATTTCAAATTTTGCTGTTTTTTGTGCTACCACTGACTCTTGGGGTAAGTCACTAACCCATACTCAGGGACCATACCACACCTGTTTTGTTCACATTATACAAGCCTGGTGCCTTGTATAATGGTCAGAATGTACAGTATACATATTTGAATGAAAGAAAGGAAAGGAAAGGAAACAGTTCTCTGAAGTCATTTTCTCCACATCTCTGACAATGAACTGTATATTTGTCATACTAACCTGGATGGTGAATGATACAGGATCTTGCCACACTTTCCCATCCACAATAAAGCCTTGGTTTGTCCTGTCCGTGGCCACAAAAGTGAACTGGTCAACCTGGGAATCCCCTCCCAAGTGCCTATAGGCCACATTCTTGCTGTCCACATCTTGCTGAGTAAAGTTGTGTTGAAGTCGTATCGTCCCCCTCAGGTAGAGTTGGCCGTATCGGGGGAGCTGGCTCACAAGGAAAGTGAGGTTTTCTGCATCTGTGTCAGGATCTATCAGCTGAAGGAGGTCAGGGGAAAGCAGGCCCGTGCCCCCTCCTGCCACTCGCAGCCCCTTGTTCTTGGTCACCACAGGTAAGGCTCTGTCCACAGTCTCCACTGTGACCTCAAACACCCCCTGCTTGGTCTGCAGTCCATTGCTGACGATGAATCTGGCAAAGAGAGGCAAGGTAGCCTTCAGCATGGATTCTTGTGTCACCATCTACTGGAATGAAATGATAACAATACACACCTTTACTAAAGGACATGTTGTATTGTAACGCCAGTGAAAACTCAAAGGCAGTTCTCTCAGGACACCATTCAATGCATTAAAGCAGTTGCTAGGTAACACAAATTAATCATTCTACACCCCAAAATAATTTCTCAACAACATTGTGTTTCTCAGCCAAGTGATGGAGCAAGCTAATCCTGCTAATACGATTTCCCAAGTTGCTGATACTTACTGTAGTTCCTTGCCCCAAATAAGCATTTCACATTCAATTAGACCCACTGTATGAGTTTGAAGAGTAAACTCATTTTATATATTTACAATTGCGGTCTTTTGGTCCTTAATAGGTTAAACTGTTAAAACTGATCTTATGAAGCCTATTTTATTGTATATGTATTGAATATATTTTTATGGTACATTTCTTAAGAAGAGATCTCATTACTATCATTTAATCATGTCTAATTCATCTTCCTGTTTACAACCTCCTGTTCACTCTTTTGTAAAGTGTAACTTTAAGACATCAGAGGATGTGCTAGCCCTTTACATTTCTACATTGTATTTGTATTTCTACATTCACCTCTAGTAAGATATATGCAGACTACACCAGAGAAGGATTACTTCCCTGCTTTAAAGAAAAGAAGTTTATAGCAGAAAGATCCAGAAACTTGAAGGGGGGAGACAAAGGTGAGACTAGAACTCAGGTTTTTTAACCTCATACGACTGCTCTTACAGAGTTTTTCATAAATGCCTGCTCAGCAAGCCACTTAGAACATGTTGTCATGACTGAATATGGCTGCAGAACTCTAAAGAGAAAGTTGAAATGACTAATCGCAGGTAAGCACTCTCTCTCTCTCTCAGTGTGGACTTGTGATGCCAGAATGGACTTCTGGTTCCACTGATCTCTAAATCACATTGTTCCTACCCTGCCAATGTCAAATTAAAGCTAATCTAAGCTATCTCTAGAACTTTTCAAGGTGTAATTTCTAAGGACAATTGAGAATATTACTAGATTAAGCAAATAGAATGTACTGTTGAAACTCAAAAAGTTAAGAAATCACTCCTTTCAAGGAACCGACGAATTCAACAAGATCAAAAATAGTGCACTTAGTGTCTAGTAGTTTTTCTCCATGTAGTATAGTGCTCAAAATATTCATAGAGAATACACTCTTCTACTCCATGGACATAAAACTCTCTGAAAACAGTGGAATATAACACTGAATTACATAAGAATGTTTTGGAGGTTCCTTCTTTTAATTAGAGCTGAGATGGGGTTTATATTTATTTGATAACCCAATAAAGTTGATCACTGAGTTATTAATACTTTGTAACATGTGGCCTGTCCTTTGTGGATGCTTTGCTTCTGCCCACAAAGGAACTTGACACGAGGGCGTGTGAGTACAGTGAGTCAAGCATGGAGCAGACAGAGGATGCAGGAAGAAGAGCTGCTGGACACAAGCAAAGGAAGATGTATTGAAGTGAGTACAGATTCTGATTTGAAGGTAAGGGTAACCCTTTTCATCTCTGGAGTTATCTAGTTGGTAAGACTGCCTAAAAGGAAAATATGATAGGACAGAATAAAGAATCTCTGTCTGAAAAGTTAAAAGTGTTGTGAAATGTAACAAATAAAACAAAATTTGCTATTTCACACACCTGGATTTATAGGGAATACAGCCTGTTTCTAGTTTGAATCAAGTCATTGAGTTACATTTAAAATTCTGAATAAGCAAACCACATAGCATTCTTTAAAAAATATATCATTTCTTTAGTAAAGTCAAACTTTCATAAAAGTATATTGTCAGGGGCCCTCCGTGGTGGCTCAGTGGGTTAAAGCGCAGCACTGCAAGCTGGCAGCAGCCGCTTCAGTGGTGGTTCCATCCCCAGCCCTGGAGGTGACAGCTGACCTCTCCATCTCACCCACTGTTCCCCTCAGTAGTGTAAATCATCGATCTGCCTGTTCTGCTCCCCCCACAAACTCTGTCTCTGGTGAGTCCTCTCACCCTCCGCACCTCTGGGCTGTATCCCAGTTCTCTATGCATAAATAAATAAATCTTTTAAAAACATGTATTTTGTCAGTAAAGTGGAAAATTTCATTGCTGCATCATGAGGTGCTTACAATGTTCATTATTTTGTGAAATTTTGGGGAAAAAAGCACATTCAGAAAAATATGTGTTCAATTTTTAGTCCCACCAACAGTTTCAAAAGTCAAATGACATGTACTTTTAGGTATAAAAATCATGGTCTGTTTCTCAAGGGAAAAGTTTCATGAAATGATGCCACTATTTCATTGTTTTCTTTTTCTTTTTTTTTCATGTTTCATCCCTGTGGCCTCACATATGACACAAGGTAAATAAGGAGGAAGCTAGTGCTTCTATTTTCTCCTTTTTCTACTTCACACATCCAGACAAAAACATGTTTCATGCCTCCTTTTGACTCTCTTTCACGAGTTAAGTGACTCTCCATTCCTTTCCAGACTCCCATATCAAAATGTGCCCTGTGAAAAGTCTCAAATCAGCCATTTATCGTTCAGCATAAGTTTAAGCCAAAGGCCATGCATTTTTAGCATTAGCATTAATTGTGGAGTTAAATAATTGGTTCCCATTAAAGACATTTCAAGTATTGGCAGGGAAGAAAGGAAAAGAAAGAGGGAAATAAAGGAAGAGCCATGAATTTCGAGCAAAGAGATAAAGTGGGAGTTTGAGCTGGATGCCCAGTCAAAGGGAACTATATTGAGTATCTGATTCCAACTTTCCTTTCTGGAGAATGAATTCCAAAAATTCCTGAGTGGTGGGTCCTCCCTGGTGGCGCAACGGGTTAAAGCACAGCACCAAGAAGCTAAAGCCACTTCAGCATGAGTTCGATCCCCACCCTGGAGGTGACCACATGGCGTGGCAGACTCTCCTGACCTGACCGCTGATCCCCTCAGCAGTGTACTTCATCAGTCAGCCTGTTCTGCTCCCCACTCTGTCTCTGGTGAATCCTCTCACCGCCCCTGCATCTCTGGCCTGTACCCCAGTTCTGTATGCATAAATAAAAAAAATCTTTAAAAAAAATTCCTGAGTGGGTCCTCACAGTTCAGTCTCAGGACAGTGGCCTTTTTCTCTGCATGATTGACCTATGTGAGTGCCCTGAAGTTGTCTCACGGTTTAGGTTGCCTACTCCTTCCTGTGTGATGATAGCAAACCGACAGGTCGGAACTCGGCAGCGTGCCATCAGACAGATGGGAGTGAGGGCAAGAAGGCCTGGGGCCATCTAAAAGGAAGAAATATGTTTACTGAGGTCAGTGTTTCAGCAGAGACACCAAGGCAGCTGTCTGCACTGACCTAAAGCCAGTGGTGAAAAGGAGGCCATTTTTAAACATGACTGGGTCAAAAACATCATTTTGTTTTCATGAGTAACAGTGTGAACTATTCACAGACAGAAAGATATTATCAGAGAGAGGAAACAGGGTGAATGGTCATGGTAGACATCCCAATCCAAAGAAACCAAGCAGAACAAGTGTAACCAGGTTGGTGCTGTTCCTATTTGCAAAGGTTGACCAGATGATCTTCTGAATGCCCGCCCTCCTATGCCCACCACTGCTTACAAAGAGACCCTGCAAACATAGCCTCAAATTTTAAAACAACAGAGCCACTGCTCCAGTGGCATCCATTCCAAGGTTAAGAAACTGGTGTATCGAGGTAGTAGCTCCTTCTGTAGGTCCATTTTGTTTAATTTCCTTTATTCTGCCCCCCTGAGGAGACACATGGCCAAGATGACCACTGTTCTCATGAAATTTGGGGAATGACTTTCAGATCTGTCTGGGGTGCCTGCCTGGTCTGATTTCACCATTACCATGGTGCTTTCAAGCTTTCTGCATTTCCTGGCAATAGAGTTGGCTGAAGAATCTGCCATCTGTCATGGCATTTAAAAGATAAAAATGGAATCATAAATAGAGCCAGTTCCTCAGGAAAAAAAAAAAAAAGTCCAGCCGGCATGTCAAAATGGAGGACATTAGCATGTTCTTTTAGTACCCGGCTGCCAGCAGCTGAAGTCAGCTTGCTAATCACTTGGTGTCATCTGTCCTAGAATGTGCTGCCAAATCTTTCTTCCAGGCCAGCAGCACCAAACAATGCAGGAGAAATTTATGATTCACAAAATATTTTTGCAGAAGGTAAAATCTGACCATTAAACTCCCCCGTTTAATTAATGTTGCCATATCTTACATTAAAAAGAGAAAGGGGAAAAATCCACTGCCACAGAATTTATCTGTTTCACCCAGCCAAATTCCTTGCCAGATTTAACAGCAAGCAACATAAATTTAGGTGGTTAGATTGGTTGCATATATTTAATTTTTAAAAAGCACCATGATCACACTTTCATTAAAACAGGCTTTCAGCTTTGGTTTAGTGCCACTTGACAAACAACACAGCAGTCCATGATAGGGTTAGTGAAATGACAAGATTAAAATGAGGTTCTCAGGCAGATGCTAGGCTCTTCCGTTATAAATATGCAAAATTGCTGGCCCAACATCAGAATGACACATTGAGGAGGTTCCTTCGCACAAGTGCATATTCTCCACAAATTTTGGTGCGATAAGGTATGGTATGATGGAAAGAGTTCTCCAACATGACATCTCAGTCCAAATTCGTTCTGGTAGTCAGTAACGTCTATTTAGGTGACTTTCTTTATCATTTGGAACCTCGGTTTTCCCATGTATACAATGGGAACAAATCATCTTTTCAAGGTGGTGATGTAAGATATGCTACAAAAACGAGGGTCTACTACTCTGCCTGATGTACTCTTTCCTTCAGTTAAACAAACAAACAAAATATCAGGCTAAGTCAATACTTTTTGACCCTTGTTATTTATTTTCTTCCTGTTAAACTGTTTCCTAATCTTGAATCATTCAAACAGTATCTTCATAATTTTTGGCATGTTTTTGTGCTATTGGTACTTTTATTACTTAATATTATTTTATTATTAAATTTTTCTTCATAGCAACATATTTTTTTACTTAAATGCACTTATAAAGAAATCTGTTAGCTCCCCAAAGCTGAACCTTGATCACCATAAATACTACAAAATAAATATAAGAAAAGAATGTTTTTAATCCTAACTAGTTACCCAAACAGTTGGTACCAAAGACATTCCTTTGTTAAAAAGGAAAACAAGTAAATATTGAAGAATTATTAAGGACACATTAGCACCAAATTGAAACTTGTTCTTCAAACAATCAGAAGGATTGAAAAAAACTTCAAGGGAGCAATTTCTCACTCTTGATTTCCTATCATTCACTCTTTCTTCCTGTACCAACTACCAACCCATGCCATTTGGCATCTTTGCATCACTGATAGTGCAAATCACTTTAGGAAACAGAGTGGCAGACTTTATATTAAAAGAAAACCTTTAGAGCTTGTTTGGAAGTTCTAGCAGGGGAGCGCAGCTACTCGTATACCCTTGACCGAAGACTGGCCCATCTCTATTACAGGAAGGCAGCTTTGGGAGGGACAAACACGAGCGGTGAGAGAGAAAAGGGACATCCTCCTAGCCAGCCAGGTCAGCCAAATCAACCGTGGTGATCAATGGGGTGACAGATGTCACAGCCAGATCACCCTTACATCTGGATGGAGCTGGAAGGGATCATGCTTAGTGAAATAAGCCAGAAAGACAAGGAAAAATACCTAAGAGATCGGAATGGGGAGAGGGGTGGAGTGGGGTTGGGGATGAAAAGAGAGAAACAAATGTAATAGAGGAAAACTAAAAACCATGAACAACTATAAGTCAGAGACATTTTATGAGGGTGGAAAGGGGAATGGGATCAGAACTGGGGTGGGAAGAGTGTACTGGACTGTGGTGATAGCACATGGGTGAATTGGTGGAAAAACCATGGGGATTACAACTAAGATGAAAAAATGCACAAAATGAACAATGATGTAAAAATAAAGAAAAGAAAAGAAAACCTTGACCAGAAACCCCATGTGTTGGGAGAAAGAAAAAAAAGAATCGAAAAAACAAGTCATCAAAAACCAAAGAAGTTCTACCAGCAAATTGGGGTGAGGGTACTAGAGGCCTATCATCACAGTGCCATCATTTGTCGTGGGAGGCCGGGTAAGGGCTTCTGTATGCCTTACTCCCAACATTCTTGGAACAATAGACTGAACCAAATCTGTTACGAGTCCTGACTGGGAATTTTTAAGAATACAGATTGTTGGACTTTGCAAAGTCTTCTCTCTGGGGTGAGACCCAAGGATTTGTGACTTGTATTTCTATAAATCTTCCAGATAGTTCTCTTGAGGACTGAGAAATTTAGAAATTTACTGGGATACATGATTTCCTAAATGCCATCTTTTATGAATTGCTATAGTTGTGAATTAGGTTATTTTTAACAGCATTTTACAATCCTCATACATAAAGATTTTATTTTGCATTCTCACTTCATCATCACCAGTTGACTAATACCTAACCTTCATTTCTGAACATCCTTATGCATTCATTCACTGGCTTCTCGAGCAAGGTTACTGGTTTCTGCAATAAAAACATGAATATGTTCAGCAGACTCTCCAGTGGGCAGTGATCGGGGAGAGGGAGTAGACAAGAGGTAGAAGTTTCAAAATCAGGTATAAAATCTGAAACTCTGAACCTGATATACATGGATTAAAACAATAAGCAACACCCACCCATTAGCACACAGAAAAATTGTTGTTTTTCTTCGTGACTTCTTACCTCCTTCCAGATAATGCTTGGTGTTGTAAGGATAAGGAAGTGGAGGAAGGGGGACCAAGGAAAGAATAAGAACAGTAATGATAGTAGTAGTAGTAGCAGTAACAATTCATAGTTATCTAGTTCCTCCAAAGATATTGTTTTAAGTGGTTTATATGCATAAATCTATTCAAATTGTCCCAACAGCCTTTGAGGTAGATGCCATGAGCATCATTACTTTTCACATAAGAGAAAATGGGCATTCACGAAGGACAGAGTGAGTGTGGAGGTTGGAAAATAAAACAAAAAAAGAACAATCAATGTGGAACCATTCTTAGTCTGGGTAACAACCAACCAAACAGCCATCCTGAGCCCAGGTTGCTGGAGGTCAGATTCCAGGAATGTCTGGGTACCTAAACATTTGGGGTGTCTACAAATGAAACCACAACAACAAGCCATGCCCATAATTGAAATTCAACCAATCTCTGCTTGGCAAACCTTCCGCCAATCAGAATTGCAGCTAACTGAAAACCTCACTTGCATAAATTGACACACCCCTACACTTTGCCTATATAAGCAGCTCCCCAGCAAAGTTATCTGGGCATAAAGCTGAGTGCTCCTTGAGAATATATCCTGGTCTGTTGAAGTGAGGGGTACAGATACACTTTACTGTAATAAACTGCAAAGTAAAGCTTCAACTAGGTATAGCAGTTACAGGACCATAAATGATCCCGTGCATGCTCTTTGGTGATTATACAATGCCACTTTTCAAGCAAAAGAACCAGAATGAAAAGGAATCTCCATACCTCATGTTTTTGCTAATGCCTATCAAGATTCAAGCACTGAACTGTTATTAAGATATTGTAAAGCACATATGTTAAGAGAAAAAAAGGAGTTATTAGTTCAAACTTCCTGGGATTTTTTGTTTGTTTAACAGTTGAATTATCTAAATCATTTAAAATTCTAAAATAGCATGCAAAATCATCTTTACTGATATTTAAACAGTATTGCATTGAGGATATGCTGAACTTAGGTCGATAAACATATGATAGAGTGCTATTTGGACATGGGTGCGTGAGAACACTTACCCATGTTAGTTTATGGGAACTCATTGAATAGTTGAAGAATATGCTACGTTGTTTGTTCTTTTACAGGATTCTTTTGAAGGTTGTATGCTAACACGATCAAGGTAAAATTTCCAAGAAGCCGTGTGTGCATGGCAGATAAACCAATACTCTCGAATTCTCCTTCTTAACTGGCAAAATTCAGAGTTGGATATGTGTTGTGGTTGTCCCAAAGGCTGAGTAGTCCAGTATTTCCTGGTTCCTATCCTATCCTAGCTCTGGATTCTGTATTTCAGTACATGACCTTTAGTTTAGCTAGTTTTGAGAACTACTTGACATAGGTCCTTTAGACTTTTCTTTCTTTATGTGACTGGAAACAGATATCAATATTTTATATATGAATATAGACTTTCATTATTGTTGTATATTTGCCTTTTCACTAGATTTTTATTCATTCCAATGATTTATTTGATACAGAATCCTTGAACAGGTGCACAGCCACCAATTAAAACATTGTTTCTATGGGGAAATATGATCCACTTTATGACAACATGATTTATGATATAGCTACCAGAACACATTGTGTCAAAAGGCAGTGTCTGCTTATGCCAAATGTTTACTAGTAAATACATTTTCCTCAGATACAAAAAAAAAAAAAAAAAAAAGCTCAAAAAAGAGGTAAACTATTTCTCTACATCTCTCCTGAGCTGGGATCCTCAGGTCTTCACATTCCAAAGCAAGAACAGCTTGCATTTAGATTTGCTTATGTGTTTATTTTTAAACAAGCCCTAATTTCTTGCCTTGCTGCTGTCATGTTAATTGTGCACTTCACCTTTGTTACAACTAGGCAGTAAAAGAAAAACCTGAGCTGGAAAAGGACTCATTTACACCTCCTTTTGTATTTCTAAGTGTGAATCCAGCGAGGGGTTCTGAAGAGTTTTTTGGGGACTCACCTGAATGTGTCCCTGGGGACAGCCGCCTCGCCCATATGTACATAGCACACTGTCTGTCCTGCTATGTCCATTTGGCTGAAACTGGTGATGGGAACTCCAGGATAGCGGGCATATTCAACCTGGCCATATCGTGGGGAGGAGGTGATGATGAAGAGCAATTCTTCAGGCTTGTCTGTTCCATCCACAGCAAGAAGAGTAGCAGTTGACAGGAACCCTCTGTTGCCTTTAGATACCACGAGTGGTCTTGCAAGGATAACAATGTCACCTGTCAGGCAGAAAAGGCTGTGGTCAAGTAGCAGGTTTAAAATATTTTTACAATGTCCAAGCAAACCAAACTGTGCAGTAGTCAAATCTAAAATGATGTAGAAACATCATGGTTAACTATGTTTAATAAAAGAATTAGGCAAAGACACAGCAGATTTGACACAGACAGGGACATAGCTGGCTAATGAAGGCACAAGATGTTCAGTCTCATTACTGATATGGAAATAAAACTCAGGATCACAATGTCATCATCATATAACCTGTGTCTGGAAAAATGTAGATGTCTGATGATACCAACTGGGGAAGAGGATGTATATCAAGAGAATCTTACATATGATTCTGGTAGGAATATAATTCAGCACACAATATTTTATAAAAACTTATATAGTCATAACACCTTGGCTGTAGTAGTGATTCTACTCCAGCTCATGTATTAGAAAGAAACATGTGCACTAGTATCCAGGCTTATTCCAGAATGGTCACTGCAGCTCTGTTTGTAATTGAAAACACTGGAGACAATCCAAATGCCTTGTTCAAAGGTGAATGTATAAACAAACTGTGGTATAATCATAGAACTGAATCCTGCACAGTAGCACAATGAATGGCCTACAGTTACAAGAAACATCACAGATGTAGTTTATCGATATTTGTTAGTTGCACGAGCAAATCCCAGAAAACTAAATAAACATAAGAAAATAATTAACTCAAAATTCAGGATGGTACTTCTCTCTGGAGGATGGTTAGAACACATGGGAAAATGGTCATTACCATTAATATTCCAGTCTTCAAATTATGTGGTAGTTATACAGGTTTTTATTATGTATTTTAGAAAGAATGTGCATTGATTGTATGGGCGCGCAATGTAGAAGTGGGTCTCATGGACTAATGATGCCGAGCTTCACAAAATAAGGATTGCAATGCACTTTCACTCATCAGAGTTCATGCAAAAAGTGATCATTAAGTAATACATCCAACTTCTATATGCCAGGCTTGGAGAGAGCAGCACTTACACCTTCACACCATCACTGTGAGGTAGATTATTGTTATATTGTCCAGGTTACAAATGAGTAAACTATAGAAGGGGTGTTGAAGTGCTAATGATTATACAGCTAATGGAAGATGGAGCTAGAATTTGAACTCAAACCATCTGTTTTAAGAGCACAAACTCCAACACTACATTAGTTTTGTTTGCCTTTTTTAGTATATAGGGAGTTTTTATAAATCAACATGAGCATGGTGAGTACCTAAAAGGAAATCTGTGCAGATAAATTCACAGCAATGAAAAGCTTTCCGTTCCAAAGTTCTCAATGATGTCAAGATTGGGAACTCTATTCGATTATCAAATTGCTCTTTTTGATATGTTATGCTTTAAACTCAAAATGCTATGCAGTTAAAGTTCAATGTGGAATTAAAGACAACCCTATGTTAAATCAGAACTTGAGCCCAGGTATTAAAGAGAGAGGCAAGATGAATAATGAAGGAATAAGAAGAATGAGGAAGTCAAGAAAAATAAAAACTCACCCAAAATATATTTCACAGGAGCAGAAGATGGACCTGAGGGGGAGAGGGGAGGGCATCTGGGTTTTACCTCAATGTGCTTTTTTTCCTAGCACTATAATGACAGAGTGCGGAATAGGGTCAATTATAGATGACATCCTTCTAAACTCCTCTCAAAGATCACCATTATCAGGATTAAGACATGGAACGTATTTGCACAATGGAATACTACTCCACTATTGAAAAAAAAAAAAAGATGAAATCTGGCCATTTGGAATAACATAGATGGAAGTGGATGGGATTATGCGAAGCAAAACAAGTCAGGAAAGAAAAACATATGGGATAATTTTATCCAAATGTAGAAAATAAAGAACTGAGACAGAGAAACAGACAAAACTTAATCAAAATAGACTGGAAATCTGACTGCTGAGACTATGGGGGGTTGGGGAAGGCACAAGGAATATAAGGAGGAAGGGACCTAATGGACTAGGGTGAAGGTTTATGGGTGCTTGGTGATGAGGCATCTGAAGAGGTATGAACTTATGCTCCTAAATCATAAAAAGTGTTGAAAGACAGTATTACCATAACAACAACAACAACAGAATTAAAAAGAAACAGCACTTGGGCCCTCCCTGGTAGTGCAATGGGTTAAAGCATAGGACTGAGATGCTAGCCACAGCTTCAGCACAAGTTCAATCCCCGCTTCCCCCAGGGAGGTGACCACTTAGCATGGCAGACCTCTCCTGACCCACCCGTTGCTCTCCTCAGCAGTATACTTTGTCAGTCTGCCTGCTCTGCTCCCCAGTCTGTCCCTGGTGAATCCTCTCACCACCCCCGACGCCTGCACTTCTGGCCTATACCCCAGTTCTTGTATGCATAAATAAAGAAACCTGAAAAGCACAGAAAAATCCAAAACTTTTGAAAATGTCAATATGCTATTGTGTCCACTCGGTAGCAGTAGATGTTGATGATTTGCTCTCCGGCCTCACATCCTCCTCCTGGGAATAGTTTCTGTTACCATCCCCCCTAAGTAAGACAAGTAGCTGCAATTCAGTCACTGGGGCATAGAGAAGACAAGTAAGCTGCCTTTGAACTTAGCCTATAAAATTCTTTCATTTTCATTCATATCTCATTTTGGGAATGACTCCAAGGTTTGAAGCAAAGGATGCTCTAGTTAAACGGAAACCCCAAGTGGCTTTGTAGGACAAAATTCTCTCCCACTCTTAGGGGTGCAATGGGCTTACTGTGAAGACATTCTTCCCTAAAACATTAATTGTCTACCCTAATATATCACTTGTAAAATTTATTCCCACATATATAATAAACATAGTCTTGCATTTGAAGAGAGAAATAAATGTGTACCACAATACCTACATTATCTGAGTCACTTACTAGATATCTTCAAGGAACATCTATTACAACCAGAAAAAGGCAAATAAAATATATTACTATACAACCCAAAATAAACATCTCAAACTCAATCAAGCTGACTTGATTATTTTTTAATTTGGGAAAATTGTAATTCTACTGGACACATGACATAAGAGACTTTTACTGCAGTTAAGCGCCCAAATTAGCTCTGAGCCTCCTGACAGCCAATGAAAAATACAAACAAACAAAACCAGGGAAACATTCAGGCAAGTTGTCAAGTATAAACTGAGAATCTAAAACTGCACTTTGCCCTGGAAATGAATAGATCTTGAGCTATCTAGATGAACGATATGACCCACCCCACACAAATTCTATATGAAATGTTGGGATGGTGATATTCCGTTGTCATCAGCTTACACTTTCCCTTGCTGAGCTTTCTTTCCAATATTTTTTTCACTCTCCTTCCATCATTTGTATACTGCCAAATCATATGCAAATGAGGTCACTTAATTAATTCAAGAGAAGCTTATTATTTTGTATTGTTTTCCCTTGTCCCTAAACAGTACATATTAGCACTTTCAAAGTAAAATGAGCACCATTCCAACATTTTCAATGACAAAATTCCTTTTTGTTCTCTCAATTTTATTTTAAATGCATTTATTTTTATTTCCTTGTTTAATTATGTTGGAAATATTTTTTATTGGTAACTGCATTATGAAATACTGATTGTTTTCTTGAAGATAAAACTAGAGTTATTACATTAATTTGGTAAAGTTTTACTTGAAGCAAAAACAGAAATGACAGTATAAACAGCAGTCATGCAGTGGGCAAGGCTGGATTTTCAGGGGAATTTCTTTTTCTTTTTCTTTTTTATTTATATATATATATATATATGTTCATTTTTATATAATGCTTGATTTCTCCTCTTGTACATAATCCCTGTGGTCAATGGACTTTCTTA
>NW_004567107.1:50269316-50279693 GCF_000260355.1 Condylura cristata
TATATATATATATATATTACATCATTCTTCATTTTGTACATAATCCCTGTGGTCAATGGACTTTCTTAAACAGAGCAAATAGGGAATAGATTGTTTGCAGTCTAAAGCAGGTGAGAAATCATCCCATGGAATCATCAATGACAAGATTTTAGGCGTAAGGGATAGAAAGAAGGAAGGAAGCTTGAAGGAGTGGAAGAAAGGAAGGGGGACAGTTTGACAGCTTATACCAGTCCACTTCTGGCCATAAAAGTTGACCCCAGACCCCCTCTGGTGGCACAGCAGGTTAAAGCACTAAGAAGCTAAAGTTACTTCAGCATGAGTTCAATGCCCAGCCCGGAGGTGACCCACAAGCACAGCAGACCTCTCCTGACCCGCCCTCTGCTCCCCTCAACAGTGTACCTCATCAGTCAGCCTGTTCTGCTCTCCACTCTGTCTCTGGTGAAGTCTCTCATCACCCCTACACCTCTGGCCTGTACCCCAATTCTGCATGCATAAATAAATCTTATAAAAAAGTTGACCGTAAAAGTTTGCTCTAAATGTTTTTACCTTTTTCCATGTTCCTGATAGTAATGTGGCAGTCAAATACAGGTGACCTGTTGATGCCATCCCAGAGGTAGAAGGTGAAGCTGTCTTGGTTCTGGGAATCCATGGCCCCAGTGTGAGCATATCTCAGCAAGTTCAAGTCCACTTGCTCCTGGGTGCACTTCATGCCAGGGTGGAGAGGAGACCAGTTCCTCCCTATCTGAAAGGTGCTATAATTAGTCAGGAGTCTCTGTTAGTTTAAGCCCCAAACTATTAGCGGACATTTTCTGCATCTTCAGAAAAGCACCAACAAGAACATTTCAGGGAAATTCAAGACTCCATTTTTTAACATTTTATCTCATTTTTTTCTTTTAAAGGAACTACATCAACGTAATTTAAGACTATGAGAAAAACTACCTTCAATAAAAATATTTTTAACAGTCATGCAGTAATTCAATAGTAGTACTAAATCCAAGGTATTTATCATAGGCAATCATAGCTGATTAAATATTCCAATTAATGAGAGCAGGTGGGCAATTGAGCTGCTGGAATAGATTCTTTAAAAATTAAATGTGTTTCATTTGGGAATAATTTCCTTTTTTTAGTTCATATTATTATACAACTAGTTAGTGCAATTTTTAAAAACTGCTTTGTTATTTGAAATCGATAAAACCAAAATAGAATGGATACATTTATTCCTCATCACATTTCCCAGCTTTACTAATGCCCAAAGAAAAATAACAAATCCCTATCATTTTCTACATATATATTCTGAATCAGCAAAAGCTACAACTATTATACATTAATTTTACTGAAATCTTTTAAAAGCCAGCAAATAGTAATTAAGTACAAATTCTGTCAAAGGTTCAGTGCAGAAATTATGGCATTTCCAATTAAAAGAGGTTCTTGTGCTGGGTACGGGCACTGACAATGAATAGCAAACAAGGTAAATCTGTGTCTGCTTTAAAATTCTATTTTTTTTCTTATTATACATAGATTTTCCTACGAGTAACTCAAAAAGCCACTCTCATAATTCAAAACATGTCATCTTAAAATTTTACTTACTCACTTGTTCTTTTCCTGTCTGTTTTAGGAGACAAAAACTGAAATTTCTATCATTTGGTTTTTATTTCCCACAGACCGCAAGTCCTGTTAAAATGCTTTGCTCTCCTCTCCCCACGATCATTTTCCTATGTCATTCTATTGGATAAAGTTGCCTCTTCTTTAAGACTTTTGCCCAGCTGATGTTTGTGCAGTTATGTTCTGCCTCAATGATCACTGAATAGATGTTAATTACATTGTAATAATTGAGCTCACTGTTTATTTCTATCATAAGATCTATTTGCAGACTTAATTTCTAAAGCAGGTTCTCTTTTAGAGTTTAAACTGGACAGCCTGAACTTCTACTTAACTTTTTCCTTATTTTTTTCCCAGAAAGTAAATACGAAAAATATCCTTTGTGCTCAACTAATTTGCCACTTACACTCCCAAATGCAAGTTTTAACTTGACACAATTACTTGCAAGCCCCAAAAGAGGAAGTTAAGAATCAGACTTAAGATGGGGAAAGCTAAAGAACATCAATAAGAAAAGAAGAACCCCTTGAGGAAGTCCTGGAGGCCCAAGGTTCTGGTCCCTGGCCTTGGAGAAATGTGGCGAACCCCTGGGGAGCTGGGAAAGAACTATGTGGCACTAATACTGGGAACCTGGACCCATCTGGATTTTCACACATCCAAAACACTTCAGTTCCCAAGCCACCCAAATGTGTGAGCCGTCACTGCATTTCTGCTTCATTACTCTTTGAAATGAAATAAGGACACAGCTGTACCTCAATTTAAATCAGTGATTGCTCTTCACTCTGATTCTCTATGGTGCCTACAATCTAAGACAATCAAGCTGTTCCACACAGAATGAATCCTTGATGCTTTTCTAGGACTGTGTCTACATTAGATTAAAAGTCAAACATTCAGTTAAGTAATCACATTGGGGATGGTTGATGGTTGTTGTTGCTCGTCTTCATCCACCACTGACATATAAGCATTTTGATGGATTACTCAAATAATGCTTTCAAGTGACTGATCTATAATTTGTGTTGGGCTAATCCTTGGATGTCACACAAACAGCATGAACCAGGCTATTCCAGGACTAACGTGAACTAAGAACCGGTTATCAGATCACAGAGCAAGTTGTCAGAAGACAGCAATGAAAGCAGGCGACCTTATTCTGCATCCTTTAATGTCTCCTTGTGCATTTTCTTTCTACTACATAATTTGCAGAACACAAATGTCATGCAATTCACTGGATTCAAATATGGCAGCTGTTAAAAATGACAGATGTGAGAGAGCTGTGATGATATCACAGGTCCCTCTATACTTTTTTGTTCGAGATTTTGTCTATTTAAACCTTAACACAAGGGCTCTGATATTGCAACAGGAAGTGAAGGTAGATACTTTAAAAGTTTTTGACTTTTAAATCTACTTCACCTTAATACATAACAATTTAGCATATCAGTTTAAATATACTTTGACTGTATTAGCAACTGTACTTCTTGGTATTTCCCCAGGTAAATTAATAATCTATATTAATTTCCTCAGGTAAATTAATAATCTATGTCTTTGTAAAAATCTGCACATAGATGTTTATATATGTTAAAACTGTTAAGACTGGGAGGTAACCAAGAAGTTAACCAAGAAGTAAAGAAGAAAGGATAACTCAACAGCAGTACTTCCAGACAATGCGATTACTCAGTGCTAAAAGGAAACGAGCTATCAATTCATATGTATATTATTGAGTGAACGAAGCCAATCTGAAAACATTGCATGATTCCAACTCTATGACATTCTGGAAAAGGCAAAACTATGAAGAAAGTGAAAAAGGTCATTGATTACCAGGGACTTGAGGACAGGGACACTGGATAGCCACAGCACAGAGGATTTTTTGTTCTGTGATACGGTAGTGGTGAGTTCATGTTATTATGCACTTGACAAAATCCACATAAATACACTAAGAGTGAACCCTAATGAAAACTATGGACTCTGAGGGATAATGCCAGTGTAGCTTTATCAAATGCAACAAGTGTATCACTCTGATGGGAGCCATTGATTGTGAAGGGGAGCCTGTACATGGGGAGGGAAACAAAGGGTCCATGGGAACCCTGTGCTTTCTTGGCAAATAGCAATGAACCTCAAACTGCTTTAAAAAGAAAATATATTTTTAAAAAGCTTAAATCTGGTGGAAATGAAGATATTTCAATGGCTGCCTCACTCATCTTCTTATCAAAAACTAGATACTGCTTTCCCCAGTCATCCCCTCTCCCCAAATATAGGTACAATTACAGGGAATAAGAAGCAATGAAGCAACTTAATATTGGTTCAGTTTTGCATGAGTTGAATACGAAAATGAATATTTAGACTAGTGTGTGGTGTTCGCTTCAAATTAGGAAAATGAGATGTTTTACTTTTCAGCAAAATATGTCTACTAGAGAATAAATTTAATTATAGAAATGTATATACTGAGAAGGTTTATACTTGCTACATTGGTTTTAAAAAATAAAATTAAAAAACTACTAACCTTAAGCTGAAGTTGCCCATTTTGGGGAAGCCTTTCAAATAAATAATAAATCTTCTCCCTGGGTGAGTCTTCATCTTTGGCTGAAAGAACAGCACTAGAAATAATACGAGTTTCGCCCATACTTACTATCAGCTCAGCCTTCCTGTTAAAAGGAAAAGATCTGCGTTGAAATCAAAATAGAAGATATCACTTTAACAGGAGACACTCATAAAGATGATCACAATTACAATCTTCAACAATGTTCCTCAAGCCCAATCTTCTTACCACCCCTCACACCTTTGACCTGTACCCCAGTTCCTGTAGGTATAAATAAATAAATTAAAAAAAAAAATAGAGTCCATATGATGAAGGTAAAAATTGGGTAGGCAGAAGGTGTCAAATTAAATGTTAGAGAAACCAAGAGAGAAGGAAGTGCATCCTAGTGTGAGGAACCCTGAAAATTTCTGTGGGGGAGGGTTTTAGTACAGGTCATTTATTTGGTAAGTGATTTCAGTAAGCATGAGAGATGAGTGAGGGTTGAGACAGAGAAGGAGGAAAAGGCAACAAAGGCATTTGCTACACATTTAGGACTACATCTTGCTGGGGACCCTTTGAAGAACCAGGTAGAATATAACTCAAATAGTACTTCTGGGGGGTGAGACATGGGTTTATCCATTACTTATATGGTTGAAGGTTGCCCTCAATGTTCTCTGTTGTACCTCCACATGGAGTAAATGAGCCACTGATGAGTGAGAGAATCCCAGAGGCAGAAAAGTGAGGCAATGGACCACAATGCTTGCAGTGGGCACTGAGAGTGCGTATGGTACATTCTGCTAATACTGCAGCCAGAATCAGAGGTAAACTAAGGGGAGGTGACAGAGTGACCCCAAAGCATCTACTACACTGTCTGAAAGGAATATCAAAGAAATGGTGTCAAATGTTCTCAAGGCACCAGCAATAGAGGAGCCACAGTGTGTGACTATTAAAGAGGAATTTTTTTTTCAAGATTTATTCATTTATGCATATAAGAACTGGGGTACAGGCCAGAGGTACAGGGAGTGAGAGGATTCACCAGAGACAGAGTGGGGAGGAGAACAGGCAGATCGACTGAAATACACTGTTGAGGGGAGCAGTGAGTGGGTCAGGAGAGCTCTGCCACATGTGGGTCACCTCCCTAGCCAGGGATCAAATTCGTGCTGCAGTGGCTGTGGTAGCTTCACAGCACTGTGCTTTAACCTGGGGTGCCACCAGGGAGGGCCCAAGGGAGGAATTTTAACAGAATGGAAGCTGGATTCAGTGAGCAAAAATGCACAGCTATCCGGATTTTTAGTTTCAGAATAAGAATACCTGCTGGCAATATGTTAACAACTAATACTTATGAGCATTTACGATGTAGTAGCCAGTCTTTCAAATACTTTTACATGTTTTTATTCACTTTATCCCTTCAATAACACTGCGTCAAGAGGACACTATTACTAATACATGTGGTGCGCTGTGGATTACTTAGGCCTGCTTAAAAATATTAAGATTACTATTTATTACATACGTTGTTTATTCAGTCATTTTTAATAATTTATAACTAGAAATTTTAGGGAAAAATGAAATAATTGAAAGAATATTTTGAAAAATTCCTTTTTAAAAAGATTTATTTATTTATGCATACAAGAACTGGAGTACAGGCCAGAGGTATGAGGGGGTGAGAGGATTCACCTGAGACAGAGTGGGGGAGCAGAAAAAAATGCAGATCTACTGAAATACACTGCTGAGAGCAGCGAGTGAGACAGGAGAGGTCTGCCAAGCCATGTGGGTCACTCCCTGACTGGGGAATGAACATGTGTTGCAGTGGCTATGGACAGCTTCGCAGTGCTGCACTTAACCCCTTGAGCCACCAGGGTGGACCCAATTTGAAAATTCTTAAGGAGATCTGGCATTAATTAACATTTGCACTTAAGATTTTAAGTGCCTGAGTAGGAAGGACAAGTTATGATAGAAAGCAATTGCCAAAGACTTGTTTTTCTGGGAAACACATCATTATACCTAGTATTCCAGACCTCACAGGATTTTACAGAAAAGGATTCTTTTTGGCAACTTACTTGCTCAGCATTGGTTTCTCATCATTAACTGGGGTGACTTCTACTGAAATTGTTTTAAGAATCTCATGTTTCCCATCTGACAACTGGATTGTAAAATCATCAGCAAGGTTTTCTGAGTCATCATGCACATACATCAACCTGATCCCTGAAGGGGGGCGGGGGGGAAGAGAAAGTAAATTTTTCTTAGGATAGAACCACTACAAAACAGAGTCAATATGTCTTAATTTCCAAAGCATTGGTATTAGCAAGAGTTCATTAATCAGTGAAATGGAGTAAAGTGAAACTTATTTAGTTATTAGTTCACTTATATTCCCCTTAGTCCTTTTAAAATTCCTTATTTAAGTGCATAGCATTCAATAAGTTTCTTTTGCAGTGAGGAAATGATATATATTATTTAGTAAATTGTGTAAGAACAATGTTGACATGTTGTTTAAATAAAACAGAAAATTAGCTAATTATATAGAGGAAATTAGAGTTAGATCCCTACCTCAAGTCAGTACCCAAAATAAACTCTAGATGACACAAAAATTAAGTACAAAACCCCCCTATTTTTAAAAAACACACCAAACATCCATATGGAAATGCAAGGGACGTAGAATAGCCCACATTGTCTTGAAAAAGAACAAAATTGGAGAGCTCAGACTCCCCATTTTCAGAACCTACTACGAAGCTACAGTAATCAAGACATTGTAGATTAAACTAATAGAAGAGAGTGTAGAAGTGAACCCATACAATTATGATCGATCATCTTTTATCAAGGATGCCAAGACTATTTAATGGGTAAAAGTAGTTTTTTTAATAAATGATGCTAGGACCACTGAATATTCAAGACAAAAAATAAAAAAGAAAGAAAGCAAGCACTTGGGCACCTAACTCCCTGCATATAAAAATTAACTCAAAGTGGATCATAGACCTAAAGGTAATAGATGATCTATAAATTAGACACACTCCCCTACATTGTTGTCAATGGTAACTTTTTTCTCTTAAAAGTATTATAAATTTTATAATCATATTATAGAAAATTTATGTAAAATAAACAAAGAGATATGCACCAAGATTGATTTATACAGACATGTGAAATGAGCTTACTGGTGTGTAATTGGAATACACCTGAATATCAGGAAATGAAAAGCAACTATGTAGGCATTTCAAAATAGGAGAAAGTTGTATAAAATGATAGTCTAGGGGCCCTCCCTGGTGGCGCAGCGGGTTAAAGCACAGCACTGAGAATCTAAAGCCACTTCCACATGAGTTCGATTCCCGCCTGCCCCGGAGGTGACCACATGGCGCGGCAGACCTCTCCTGACCCGCCCGCTGCTCCCCTCAGCAGTGTACTTCGTCGATCTGCCTGTTCTGTTCCCCACTCTGTCTCTGGTGAAACCTCTCGCCGCCCCTGAGCCTCTGGCCTGTACCCCAGTTCTGTATGCACAAATAAATAAATCTTTAAAAAAAAAAAATGATAGTCTAGGTCATATGGTGAAACATTATAGTTATTAATTTTCAGTTAATATTTAAAAATAAAAAAGGTTTAAAATCATTGAAAAGAAAACAAGTATCCAAAATATGGTAACAGTTTTATAAATTCTCTATTGTGTTGGGGAATGTGTATAAGGATATAATAAAGTTTAGATAAAATGTAGCTACAAATGAATCAAAAATAAAAGAGGTCAACATCTACTCACAGAGAATGTCACCAAATTAGTAACTAAAAATTGATTTTATGTAAACAAGTTTAATTTTTCTTCAAAAATACTGTGTAGTCCAACAATATACAAAATGAATATCATTTAATAATAATGAGTATTATTTTAAATACTATTTAATTTAAAAATATTATTCCTTGAAAGTAAAATTTAACTTACTATTCCTTTTTGCTTTGTGTTAAATTTGAAATATATATATACACATATATGTGTGTATATGTATGTGTATATATATATATAATATTTTTTGCTACACACAGTTATTAATTTGGTAATATTATCCTTAAGTTCCAGAATTTCTTTCTTTCTTTGCAATTGGCAAAAGACAAGAAATATGTTCATTGGCTTTTCTAAATTAAATGCGAGATGATATTCTGCCATTGCTGCAAAATAAAACTTGGGTCAGAGCACTCACTATTTATTTATTTTTTTAAGATTTATTTATTTGTGCATACAGAACTGGGGTACAGGCCAGAGGCTCAGGGGCAGCGAGAGGCATCACCATAGACAGAATGGGGAGCAGAACAGGCAGATCAATGAAGTACACTGCTGAGGGGAGCAGCGGGCGGGTCAGGAGAGGTCTGCCACGCCATGTGGTCACCTCCATGGCAGGCGGAAATCGAACTCGTGCGGAAGTGGCTTTAGCTTCTCAGTGCTGTGCTTTAACCCGCTGCGCCACCAGTGAGGGCCTCACACTTCATTTGAGGAAAAAATAATTAAAAAGCAGAAACAAGTGCTGGGATGAACAAGGGCAGAAAAGGAAATCGGGGAGTCCATGGGGACCGGCTTCCACAGGAACAGTATTGGCTGGTCCTGGGAAGCACTGGAAAAACCTTCTGAGGGTGAAGAACCAGAACATGTGAAGGAAAGAGAGAAACGCAGTAGTAATTCTAGAATCACACACGCCCCTCCAAAGTTTGAAAGTGTGTGGAAAATGGGATAAGATTGATTTTGTAAAAAGAGTAATTAAAAATAATTCAGGCTGTTATTCCAATGTGTCATTTCCTTAAAGAGCAAATTATCTCTTCAGAGAATAATGAGTTATTATGTGGTTCTATATTTGTTTCAAATGTGGAAATTTTGGCAGACAAATCCCTTCAAATTTAGTTCCATGATCTCAATAGTTTTAAAAGGAATTTTTTTTATGACACTGAAAGCTTGAGAACAACTACCAAAAATCACAAATGGCATTTTATTGATATTCTAAAAGTGAGAGAAAAAAAAAAGCCTCTTTTTCCTATCTACATTCTCTAGCTGGTGCTTCAGGTCCTGCGTTAGTCCACAGAGCAAAGAAAACTCATAAGGAAATCATGGATAAAGAAGGTAAATGTTATTATCTTTTTACCCCTTTTCTGTGACTTATTATTATTCTCTGGGTCAAGCTAATCAATAACAGCAAAGAAACAGAAATGGAACAACACCTACCATTCTTGAAAAGGTCCATGGAAAAGTGGTGAACAAGTTCTTGCTTATGGTTGGGATTGTCTGGTTGTTGATACAGAGGAGAGTTTTTGCTAACCAACCCATTGATGAGGAAGCCATGACGAGGTTTATGTGTGATGCTGAAAAGCAAGGGATCCTTGGGAATGTCCTGGTCAGAAGCTTTGATGGTGGAAGAATCCAGTTCTTTCATCCCACCCTCACACACCTAAACAAGGACAAATCAGAAAAGTCAATGACATGAGAAACAAGCATAATTCAAACATTGGGGTCTGTAGAGGAAGCCACCAAAAAAAGATTATTTTCTTTGTGGTGTCACAGAGAATTTCAGTTGCAATATTGTGCCTGGACCCTTCACATTCAGATCCCAATCACTTAGTTTTAACTTTCTAGACCTTCTTGCTTTTAATTCAAATGTTTCTGTTTTAGAAATGGCACAAATATTTGCTGTAATACTAAAAGTGTCTGATGGGTTTTATTTTGTGACTGCAGTAAAAACAAAAAATCTGGATTTCAGCTGCAGTCAACAATTAAGAGGATGTTTCTGGACGACAATAATACATATTTTAATCCTGGGTTCCTCATCTTTCCCCAATTCTCACACTTCTAATTTTCCTGAACTACCTGTCCCCATCAACACACCCCACCCCCTTCAGATTTCATAATCCTAGAAGAACAAAGAGACATGAATGTTTTTCATTTCATGCAGGAGCTAGTCATTTAGAACTTGACATGGTATTTAGCTGAATTCCTTTTTCTCATAGTGAGGAGAAAAGGAACAAAGAAATATTTGTTTCACACTCTGAAATATAACAGGATTTGATCAACAAGAGTGTTTAAATTCAATGCACAATGGGAATCTGCAATGTTACAGTTCTATATATGGTGGGAAATATAAATATTTTAAGAATTGAACTCAGATGAGATGATGAAGGCCTTTGCACCAGTAAATGTAACGCAAGAACGAAAATGTCTAGCACTAACAGACATGGATACATGGAAGTAAAAAGCTCAGAGTCCAAGATCAAAGCAGTCTTCACTACCTGGGCATTTTAGCCTTTAAGAATACATA
>NW_004567107.1:50280103-50289752 GCF_000260355.1 Condylura cristata
ATGCTGGTTTTCTTTCACGTAATCCTAGTTACTAAGAACTAAGCTGATATCATAATTAAACACACAGTGATTGAGATGTGAATTCATTTTTGACAATAACCTGCCTTTTCCTCAACAACTTTTTTTTTAAAGATTTATCTATTTATGCATACAGAACTGGGGTTCAGGCCAGAGGTGCAGGGGCGGTGAGAGGACTCACCAGAGACAGAGTGGGGAACAGAACAGGCAGACTGACGAAGTACTGCTGAGGGGAGCAGTGGGCGGGTCAGGAGAGGTCTGTAGGGCCATGTGGATCACTTCTGGGACATGAGAGGATCGAACTTATGCTGAAGTGGCTTTAGCTTCTTAGTGCTGTGCTTTAACCTGCTGCACCACCAGGGAGGGCCCATTTTTCTCAACAACTTTTAGAAGAAATCTGAAAACATGTTCTAATGATCTTGCTCTTAGGACTCCTCGACTCACGCTATGACAACCTTTCTCACTTTGAAATGGTAAATTTTTAATTCACAAGATGACTGGAGAAAGTCAGTTGAAAAAGATGTGGGATTTTCTTGCACCTTTAATTGTTTGTTGATATTATATAAAGAAAGGTTTAAACCTATATACACACAAAACAGTTCACTAGTAAACAGGTTTGAAATGTATTATAATTTAATAGCTCAACTTTTTTGCAAATTGCAGCGCAACTTGATGGAAGCCCAATTATCTATAAAACATAGTTTTCATGGGAAAGCAAAATAAATGTGACTTTTTAAAAAAAAATCACTTAAAGCTCAAAATGAGCTCTGCCAATAACTAACAAAGGGCTCCATAATTGTTAGCCTTCAACAGCTTCTGTAAGGAATACACAGGTAAAAGTATGATTACTTTCAAAGAGCAAGGGACAATTTCCCTGAGGTTTAATTATTTCAGAAACCCCCAACCCTAGAAAGACACAAGACAATAGCAGTAGGTAAAGATGGTATCATTTGTAGATGATTTTCTCTCTCATAATTACTGAAGGGCTCTCTAGAGAAACCCATGTGCCAACAGAAGAGAAAAGGCAGGAACAGGCATTCAAATCTCATCCAGAAGAAGCTCTCCTATGGCATTAAGATTCAGTAGAAAATTAAAATCAAATACCTTAGCATTTAGGATTTTATGACAGATTCATTTAGGATTTATGAAAATAAGGCAAGATGATAGCTTCAAATAGATATTTGCTTTGATCAATGTCAGGGGGAAAAAATATGACAAACACAATAACAGCGATAATCTAAATAGCACCTCTTTATTAACGGTCTAGTGTGTCCTGACCACCTTGATTATCATGCTAACCCTTAAGGAAGAGCTGATACACACTTTATATATGAAGACAGAAGTATAGAGAAAAATAACTTAACTAAGACTCTACTGCTAGGAAACAGCAACATCTAAGTCTCTATGACTCCAAAACCTGTGTTCATCCATTTAACCAATATTTGTTATTCATATTTGAGGGTTAAGTAATCATGTGTGTGTCTGTGGGTGTATGTATTTAAAGGAATTGTTTAAAAGAATTATATGTTGAGGAAAAAATTGCCAATGCACATAATTAATATTCAGGTAATATAGAGTGTAGTGGATATAATATGATCCCTGATTTGTAAAGAAAACATACTAAAAACATACTCTACATACACACACATTGGCAGTGTGGAAATTGCTTTTGTGCAGTAATTAGTAAAAACTCAACTTCTGGGGAGTGACTATGAGTAAGATTATTAAAGAGGAAGAATTTCATAATTCTCTTTATATGTTTCTCAACATTCTCATTTGCTTAACTGCATAAACTTATGTTTACCTTTTAAAAGACAAGTATTACCTGAAACGTGATAGTTTAACTATACATCTGAATTTTAAATGAAACTAAAAAATATTATTATATAAATCATTTTCAAATGGCATGAAAATAATCAAAATGTGTTTTTAAATTTTCTATAACTATGTAAAAAATACTGGCATCTCTGAGTTAGTGTTTTTATGCCTCATGTTTTTAGTTACTAACTGGCAATAATATCACCCTAAGTCCCTATTAGATATATTCATATAAATGCAATAATATCACCCTAAACCCCTATTAGGTATATTCATATAAATGCACATAAAGATTTGAAATAGTTCCTACAAACAAATAAATATTCCATCCTATGAACATACAACTATAACTGCACCCATATAATTGACATGTTAGCAAATAAGATTATCATTTCTATCATCACTATTATTAGGTGTCTACTTTTCAAGTGATTATATTGCATAAAATAGATTATTATCCTCTCCACCCCCCACCAGCTTAATGTGTTATGTGCATCCATATCAACATGAATGGACAAGTGAAAGCCATAAAATTATAAGAGAAATTGAAAATTCTGATTTTGCTTACAGTAATATTCTGCACTACAAAATCAGGAACTTCATCATTCGTGGGTTTGATTATAACATAAAATGGTATCTCCAAGGACCGTCGCTTCCCATCTGTGACATATATCATGAACTGGTCAGCAGTTGGTTCCATCCGCAGATGCCTAGACTGCACATAGTTAATATGCAAAGCCTTCATGTCTTTCCACTTAAATGAGCCTAGAATACAGCAAGATATAGCAGGTAAGTAAAAAAGCATTTCTTCCAAGCTCTTTGTACTCAATCATTAGCCCAATAGCCTATTTCTTAGCAAAGCAAGTAAGAGAATCATGACAAGCTATCAGGGCTGTTATCATGACTGTCAACCATCAACATGAAACAGATATCTATAAATCACATAGGACTAAGTTGCACGGACAGCAGAAAGGCAGTAACTGCTACCCAGATGTATAGGGACTTCATAACCTACACTAGAATGAAAGTCAGTGGGACCTTCTGTTGATTAAAACCACCTCTTCTGAATGAGCACTTCTTATGGTTGAATAAGAAAGAGGCCATCTCTTGCATATAAAAGTAAAATGAAAGTCAATCATCTGTCTACTTAATGTACACAGGAAGCAACTGGTTAAACTGAGTAAAATCACTGACCTGCTGATTTGGTACTTTAACACTGCTATCAATCAAGAGAAAAAATGTAATATGTTGAACATTAAGTCATGAGATGAACTATATAACTCTTAATGCAATTAATCTTTTCCTCTCAGTTTTATTAAGATATATAGGTCTATGGCACTGGGTAAGTTTTAGATAACAGTGTTATATTTCAATGTACATATATTAAGGAATGTTTACTGCAATAAGGTTGGTTAACACCTACCTCACAGATTTACCATTTTGTTGTTTTTAGGGCAAGGACATTAAAATTCTACTCTCAAAGCAATTTTTTTTCTTTTTTTTTTAAGATTTATTTATTTATTCATACAGAACTGGGGTACAAGCCAGAGGTGCAGGGGCAGTGAGAGGATTCACCAGAGACAGTGGAACAGTCTCTGAGAGGATTCACTCAGAGACAGTCTGCAGAACAGGCAGACTGACAAAGTACACTGCTGAGGGGAGCAGCTGGTGGGTCAGGAGAGGTCTGCCATGTCATGTGGTCACCGCCGGGGTAGGGGATCAAACTCACAGTGTAGTGGTTGTGGCCAGCTTACAGTACTGCTCTTAACCTGATGCACCACCAGGGAGGGCCTCTCAAAGCAATTTTTATATACAATATGACATTGTTAACTATAGCCACATACCATACCTCAAATTCCCCTCCCCATAAATAATTTGCTTTATAACTGTAAATTTGTAACGTTGAGCAAATCTCCCCATTTCCCCAGTCACCAGTTCCTGGCAGCTACAATTCTAATGCCTTTATGAATTTAATGTTTTTAGGTTATACATAAGTGAGATCATACCATTTTAAATTTCTTTTTCTGACTTATTTTAGTTAGCATAGTACCCTCCCGTTATATCTGCATTATTGCAAATGGCTGGATTTCCCCATTTATGGATGAATAATGTTCCACTGTATCTCTATACCATGACTTCTTTATCCATTCACTTATCAAATGTACACAGGTTATTTCTATATTTTGGCTATTAAGAATAATAGCACAGGCCCTCCCTGGTGGCGCAGTGGGTTAAAGCATAGCACTAAGAAGCTTAAGCCACTTCCACATGAGTTCGATTCCCACCTGCCCTGGGGGAGATCCACATGGCGCAGGCAGACCTCTCCTGACCCGCCTGTTGCTCCCCTCAGCAGTGTACTTTGTCGATCTGCCTGTTCTGCTCCCCACTCTGTCTCTGGTGTATCCTCTCACTCTCTGCATCTCTGGCCTGTATCCCAGTTCTGTATGAATAAATACATCTTTAAAAAAAAAAAAAAGAATAATAGCACAACAAACATGGGAAGGCAGATATCTTTTGGGGATGGTTATTTCACTTCCTTAGACTATACAACTAGAAGTGGGATTGCTGTATCATATCACACTTTATATTTTTATATAAAGAGTTATTTATGCATACAGAACTGGGGTACAGACCAGAGGTGTAGAGGCAGTGAGAGGATTCACCAGAGACAGAGTGGGGAGCAGAACAGGCCAACTGACCAAGTACACTGCTTGAGGGGAGCACCGGCCATGTCAGGAGAGGTCTGCCGAGCTGTGTGGATCACCCCCAGGACATGCAAGGACTGAACTCGTTCTGAAGTAGATTTAGCTTCCTAGTGCTATGCTTTAACCTGCTGCGCCACCAGGGAGGGCTCTGCACTTTATATTTTTGACAAACCTCCATGCTGTTTTCCATAGTCCTGACCAATTTAGACTACCACCAACAAGTACATAAGGGGTTCTGTTTTCTCTAAATGCTCACTGGCATTTTGCTTTTATTAACTTAATGACAATTATATCTTATAGTTTTCATTTGCATTTTTCTGCTGATTTGTAATGTTGGAATTGTCTTCATATACCTCTCAGAGATTAAGACTTCTTTGGAGAGATATATTCTAGTCCTCTGCCCATTTTTAAATTTAATTTTTCACTTGTTTTTGTTTTGTCATTTAATATATGAGATCCTTATTTCAGATAATAACTTCTCATCTGGTATATGGTTGGCAAATATCTTCTTTCACTCCACAGACTATTTTTTGATTTTGTTTATGATTTTTTTTCTGTACAGAAGAATTTTTTCATACTCACAGCCCCAGAATTTTTTAATTTGTTGTAGTCCTAATGATGATTTGTTGTTTTTGTTACTTATCCAAAAATACCACTTAAGACCAATGTGAAAAAGTTCTTTATTTTCTTCAAGGAGTTTTAGAGCTTCAACTCTTACATCTTAAATTCCTTTAGAGCTGGTTTTTTTTTTAATAGTGCAAGATGGGTTTTAGTTTCATTACTTTTTTACAAGTCATCCTCCAGCTTTCTAAAAACACTTATTGAAGAAGCTATTTTTTCTCCATTGACTATTGTTGGCCCCTCTGTCAAATATATGTTGACCATACATGTGTAGGTTTATTTTTAAATTCTTGGTTCTACTGCACCAGCCTATGTATCCATGCTCATGCCAGTGCCAAACTATTTTCATTACTATAATTTTGAAATATAATTTGAAACCATAAAGTGTAATTCCCCTAGCTTTTTTTCTTTTTGGGATTGCTTTAGCTATTCAGGGTTTGTGGTTCTATACAAATTTGGGGGCTGTTTTTTACATTTCTGTGAAAAATGTCATTTGTTATCTCCTTCTGCTAGCTTTGGACTTTATTTAGTCTTTTTTTTTTTTTTTTTTTTAGTTTTCTGAGGGTAAAGTTCAGTTGCTTAGTTGAGATCCTCCTTTATTTTAATCATTCTAAACTTCCCTCTGCATCTCACAACTTTTGGTATCTTTGTTTCACCTTAATTTGTTTCAATTATTTTCTTATTTCATCTTTTACCTATTGGCTGTTCAAGAATATGTTGTTAATTTTCCATATATTTGTGAATTAAGTAGTTTTCTCCCTGTTCTTGATTTCTAATTTTATAACATTGTGATGAGAAAAGACATTTGGTATGATTACAATCTTATTGTTAAATTTGCTGAGACTGGTTTTGTGATCTATATGATCTATTCTGGAGGATATTCCATGTGTGTTTGAGAAGAATATCTATTCTGCTACTATTAGATAGAATGTTCTGTCCATTTTGCCTAAAGTATACTTCAAATACAGTATTTCCTTGCTGACCTTTTATCTGAATGATTCATACACAGTTGACATTCCCTGATCATTCTGTGTTGTTGTCTATACTCCCTTAAGATATATTAGTATTTATTTAGTATATTTAGGTTCTCCAATGTTAGGCACCTGTAAATTTTTAGTTGTTACAAAACTTGATGAATTGACCCTTTTATCATTATATAATGAACTTCATTGTCCCTTACTGCAATTTGACTTGAAGTATATTTCATCTGACATAGGCATAATTATTCTAGGCACTTTTAGTTTCAGTTTTCCATCTCTTTACTTGAAACTATGTGTTTCCTTGAAGTTGAAGGAGAATTCTTGTAGGCAGCATCTAGCTGAATTCTCACTTTTCCTATCAATTCGGTCATTCTATTCATGTAGCCTTTGTCATGTTTAAAAAGGATATGTCTCAAAAGGAGTTTAGATAATCATTTACTTCTAAAGTGTTGTCTCTGTATGATTTTGTTTTTGGCTTCTGTCTTGGTTTTTGTTGTTTTATTTATGTCTGAAAGACAAGAGCTGTTTAAATGTAAGACATATTTTGTTTTCAAAATTAATGTCATCTGCTTCAATCTTTCAGACTTTCTGTTATTCCTATGGTATATTCACTAGCTTTTCCACCAACATCTATTAATAACACTAAAGGATTATGTAACCTAATCTCTGTGAGTTCCCAACAGATTTATTCCATCACAGTAGTCCATGTTATATTAAAAATATCATTTCTTCAGTGTTTATTGTTTTATTTTATTTTGAAGTAAACATGCAGATCTAGAGAAATTCAAAGTAGAAAAATGTGCGCATTTTTTTCTCTCTTTTTAAGTAAACTGCTGAGGGGAGCAGTGGGTGGGTCAGGAGAGGTCTGCCACGCCACGAGGTTTACCTTGGGGCAGAAGATTGAACTCACACTGAAGCAGCTGCAGCTAGCTTGCAGTGTTGTGCCCTAGCCCACTGCGCCACCAGGTTGGGCCCAAATGTATTTTTTTTTTATGCGTGCATATAGAAATGGGGTACAGGCCAGAGGTTCAGGGGCGGCGAGAGGCTCCACCAGAGACAGAGTGGGGAGCAGAGCAGGCAGATCCACGAAGCACACTGCTGAGGGGAGCAGAGGGCGGGTCAGGAGAGGTCTGCGGCGCCATGTGGTCACCTCCAGGACAGAATCGAACTCATGCGGAAGTGGTTTAAGCTTCTCAGTGCAGTGCTTTAACCTGCCACGCCACCAGAGAGGGCCCCCAAATGTATTTTTAAGTCCTAACCCAAGAATTAAGAATTTTTGGGTCACACATGTTCATAAGCAAGAGATGAGTTACTACTGCTCATGAAGCCATGACTTACCTATACTGATGCCCATATTGCTTTTTTCAAAACCTGCAGAAGGGAGTATGTTTTCCATGTAACCAAACTGAGGAGGTGAAGCCAAAACAAATTCCAAGTCATCTGCTGCAGTGTCAGGATCAGTGGCAGACAAATGGCCAATGGTGAGGGCTGCTGAGAAACCCTCCTCTACAACGAACAAGCTACCTGTGTACAAATAATAACAAATTATGACTTAGCATGGAATCCTCTAATCAGAACAGTAAGGACAAACGGGAGCGATTTAAATTCCAATTCAGAGACAGCTCCCACATGCAAATAAACTTCCACAGGAGATGTTCCTTTGGCATAATTTCTTATTACAGTGAAAATATTCAGAGGTAATGGGTGGAATTTAATTTGACTTATGGAATTATATTTTCTTTCTTGTACAAGCAAGCCAGACGATAATGGAAAGACAGCAGAAATACTAAATGCTCTCGTACAGCCCTTTAGTCATTCTCAAGGAACTCTGATTTCCCTGGTGTCTCTACAGAAGTGACAAATGAAAATAAGAATTGCCAAACTGTTTTAATGATAAGCCACTAAATGTAGTTTATGTACTCTTCAAGATCAGTTGTTACCTCTGTTTGTCAGAGCGTTAATTGCCTGCGAGCTATTATGAATTGTTCACAACGAACAGTTTTTTCATGCCTTTGTGCTTAATTATTCTGCTGGGATAATGCTTCCTTTCCAGAACATTGCTTGGAAGATAGTTTGCAAATTACAATAACATTCATACATATGCTTGCATTTTTTTCCTGAGAAACAGAACATATACATAATGTCTATGAAAAGATGACTTTCTAAAAAGCAAATAAGGTTAAATGTATATAAATGGCCTCTCTGGTATACTCATTCTGTTCTAATAGAAATTATTGTAGATAAAATAAATTACTCTTTCTCTAGCAGGCAAATGATGTTTTCCCGTGTGAAATTAAAACAAAATATTTGAGGACTCCAACGCTTCATCATTCTCTCTGTGTCTCTCATATACATTTATATTCTCCCTATATACAGAAATATTTAAATGTTTAATGAGAACATTGTTTGCCCTATAATCTTTTATAGATTTGAAGATTTCCAAAAATTTGCTTTGACACAACTATTGGAGCAATTCTTTAGGAAGTTTTCTCTTTTGAATATAAGTAAACAGCATCATTTCACTGAACCACAGGTATGACACTAGATGAGAAAAGAGGATTTCAACAGAAAAGAAAATATTGCCACCTATTGTGATTGAAGGTGGTTGGTTGTCCACTGGATGTACTGTGATGTTGAGATCATACACTGGAAAGGGCTCACGAAGAGGAACAGTCGGAAGAGGTCCATTGTAGCAACAGTCATTCACAAAAGGGCCAGCTTCTCCATCCGAAACCACCAACGTAATGGTGTCAAAACAAGGTTCTGTGCCAATCTCATCACCTGGAAGACACAACAATAACTGAAACCTGCCCTTTTAAAAACTCGAATACCAAGATACAAAATAAAAATCTACTCACACCTCTTCTACAAGCATACACTGGCTAGGAAAAGAACTTATGTGGCTAACATGTAAAACAGCTTTCTCCCTGTGAAATTAAATACAGTCATGAAAAGAAGGCAAAAATGCTTGCCCATCTGTTGCCTCTGGGGAAATCCCTGCCAGTCATCTATCACCACAGGGAGAGGCAAAAGGGGGCTAACAAGGGTCTGAGAGTTCACACATGAACAAGAGAGAGACATGAATCTTAACTACTGATGGTTTCATTCTCCCCTCTTAATTGTTTAGTGTTAAGATCGACCTCAGGGAGAGCAGAAGGCACCCTTGTCCCTTTGGAGATTGTCTCCCAACTGTATTAACCACCTTAAATGAACAACCATCGATCACATAAGCAATTATGAGAAACAGACCAAGGTAGATAGGTGAATATGAAGATAGTCTATATTTTGTCATTTGTTTCAATATTTTCCTCATTACATAATAGCCAAGATAATTTTTTTTTCTTAAAGATTCATCCATTTATTCATACAGAACTGGGGTACAGGCCAGAGATGTGGAGGGTGATAAGATTCACCAGAGACAGAGTGGGGAGCAGAACAGACAGATGATCAAAGTACACTGCTGAGGGGAGCAGTGGGCGGGCCAGGAGAGGTTCTGCCACGCCATGT
>NW_004567107.1:50290042-50304279 GCF_000260355.1 Condylura cristata
GGCAGGCGGCAGGCGGGAATCGAACTCATGCGGAAGTGGCTTCAGATTCTCAGTGCTGTGCTTTAACCCGCTGCGCCACCAGGGAGGGCCGATAATTTTTAATGATCTTTTTTCCTCTGTAGAGCTTCTACCCATGGTATTCTAAATGGCTCCACTTAACACAGTAAGAGGAAGAAGGAAGAAATGTCAGGATTAGAGTTTATCAGTACACAGGACAATCTACTGATGGGTTATTAACTAACAACAGGTAGGAAGGAGTGCTCCCTTCCCAGGGCATAGAAAATCCTGCAGACCTGTTTTTGGTAACTCTCATGTATCACTTTGAAAAGTGCCAAAAGGGAAATTACATTTGAGATTTGATATATTTAGGCCACATAAACTTATCAGGGATGTGTCTTTTCACAAGATACATTGGTGAAATCTATAGAGTCTTGTGGTTGGCATTATTTACCTGATTCAAAAAATGACATGGATAATCTAGAGGTAAGTTTATTAACCATGTGACTAAAGGATGAGAAAACTAGGATCATATGGTAAAACTGAATGCTAGAATCAAACACTCAGCCTTCAACTTCAAGAAAATTTAAAATAACTGGCCTCTTCTCTAATCATATTAATGAAAAAACAAATTAGCATAAAGTTTGTGTATTCATCACTCACTCAATAAATATATTTTTATATATATTATATAAAAATTAGTGTTCTGGCTGTTTCAGGAGTAAAAAGACATTTTGAAAATGTCAAAAGACCTACTGTGTGTTTGGCATAGACTATAGTCTATAGATAGACAAAGAAATTTAGAATATCCATTTTATGTGTGCATTAAGTGGGACCGTATGAAATTTTTTCAGTTCAACTATGTTTTACCTATGATATGGCAACTCCAAGTTATCTTAGCCTGAGTGTGTATACCATGCTGAGGGTGAAGGAGGCTGAGAGTTTGGGCTGACAATGGCATGAAGACAGGATACACATGCCACAGAAAATCAAAGAAGTTGTTTCAGATGACATTGCCGATTTTGTACTGAACGTAAAAGGATGAGTAGTTTTCTAAGCAGATAAGGCAGAGAATTGGAAAATGGACGAAGAGAGGACATGTAAAAAGAGTGACTGAAGAGAAATGGAAAAGCCATTAGGAAGACGGGACAGCTTTAGTTTTTTAAGATAAACATGCTATCTATATTCAGTAAATGTAATTTCAACACAAGGGTTGTTAAAATTGTACAGAAAGTAACAATCCTTTTCTGCGCATCTATTTGAGACCTAGAGGGGAAATCTAAAAGAAACACCAAGTTATAAACACTTGAGAAGCACTGAGACACTTCAAACATGTGGATTCTGCTTAGCAGGATAAGATAATCAGTGAAATCTTTCCCAAGATTAAACTAGCTGATGATCAGCAAACTTTTAAAATGATGACTATAATTATCATAGGAGCTTATTTCAGGCATTTCTGATTTGATTATGGATCCAGAAGCTGTTACCATCAAATAAAGTCTTTTTCAGATTGACCAAAAAGGGAATGAGATGAACCCCAAAATGAGCTGAAAGTCTGCGTGGAAATACCTGAAACCAAATAGCAACAATACCTGCTCCCTCTCCACTCTTGGAATCGCATTGTCTTACTTAAGTCAAAGATACTTCTAAATATGGTGACCATGCTTGGAAAATGGGATATGGGATGATACAGCTTCTTTTTAAAAATGGAAATAAGCCCCCTCCCTAGTGGTGCAAAGGGCTAACACGCAGAGCTATGAAACTAGCCACAGCTGCTTCAGGGCAAGTTCTATCCCTGGCCCCAGAGGTGATCCACATGGCTCAGCAGACCTCTCCTGACCCACCTGCTGCTTCCCTCAGCAGTCTACTTCATCAGTCTGCCTGTTCTGCTTCTCACTCTGTCTGTGGTGGATCCTCTCACTGCCCCTGCACCTCTGGCCTGTACCCCAGTTCTGTATGCATAAATAAACAAGTCTTTAAAAAATAATAAAATTGCAAATAAAAATCAAGACCAATTGATGGTTAAATCAGCATAGCATGGATTTAAGAATTAACATGTTGTTTATACCCCCTCATGATGTTGTCGCTTACCTGTGTGCCTGTATGTCACCATCCCTGAGATGACATCGCCTTGAGAAAATTGATCCACTGGGACACCATCTTTCCTCAATACCCCATGCTGAGGTTCTCGAACGATCATAAACATCAGTTTCAAGTCATCACTGTCCACATCAGTAGCAAAAATATATTCAGAAGAGATGACTACCTCTTCGCCTTCTAAGCAATGCATCATGGGGATGAGGTCAGCCTTTAGGACTGGTGGCTCATCATTTACAGGGACTACCTACTCAGGAAAAAAAAAAAAAGCATGTTTTCAGGGTAAAGAAAGCAGTGAAAAATTGCCCAACTGGTAACGTATAGCTCATGTAGGAATGACAGTCATTTTCCATCTTCCAGACATGAAACAATAGCCATGGAATTTGGCCAAGCAGTCTGCATTTTTTAACTTTCCCCATATGAACCATCTTGCAAGAAATGACCCACATGAGAGACACTTTAGGTAGGAATGGGAGAATACAATTATGGCTTGAGACCCAAAGCTCTCATTTGTTTCTAGACAGACAAAATATAATTGTAATATAAAGCATTCTTCACCAAAGCCCCCATCCTCCTTTGTTAAATTCACACATACTCTAGATGAAATCTGGTCCTTGTGGTCTGATGCATTTCCATTCACCACATCAAATTTATTTATATTTCAAATTACTTGATGATTACAAAGCTTTTCACCACCCTCAATTCCTGCCACCCAGAAAGTTTCTCAGGACTTACAGTAAGCAGCAGCTTACTGCATTTCAAACATTTGAGTAAGATATGAAATACCATAACCATTAAATCAATGCTGGGTTTCATTTGATAGAACATTTTTCTCTCACTGTCATAAAAATAAACCTCCAAGTAGAAAGAAAAGCAAAGTGACATGGTATCATACTGACTCTATGAACTAAAAAGATAAGGCGGAAATTTGAAAAGGCATGTTTTCCAAATGAAAATGAAAACCATTTGTCCTCTCTGTTCACAACCACAACTTAGGGTGTGCTGTGAGTTGATTTATCAAGTCTGTCTCCAAGTACTCACAATCCTACATTTCCTTCCCCTGCGCTTCAGTCAAAGTGATAGTTTTTAATATTTATTTTTCTTGAAGTATAACTAACATATCATATAGTTTCAGGTGCAAGCACAATCACTATAAACACCTGGTAATTTACAACTGTGACAGTGGTGAGCAGAAAAGAAGACTGGTCTAGAATACCAGAGAGTAGCAATGCCAGCCAAGATTTCCACAGTCATTTTCAAGACTTAAGATAAGACATTGAAACTTCTTGTGACCAAATTTCCTCCCTTATAAAATGGAGACAATTCTTTCCCTATCTACTTCTTAAAACACAAAGTGGATGTGATCATTTTTACTTTATTATTAAGTATCTTACAAACATCATTAGTGCCACTAATAAAAATGTCATATGACAAAAACAATCTGATAAAATTCAAACAGAAATACACTTTGACACAGTAGGAATAACTGGTGGCCCTTCAGGGAGCACAGACTTCCTGCAAACTTCCCATGTCACTAAATATAAATACCAGCAAATCCTATGAATTCTGAAAATGGATAGACTGGGTAGTCAGTCAACAGAGAAACTTGAGAATTTTCATCAGGACTTTGAGCATAGTCTACCCTTATGTGCAGGTATTTCTTCATTTGTCAAAAGGAAACAATAACCATCTCAGACAGAGTTTAGGGAACAGGGTACAGGACTTCACAAGGGGCTCCAGCATCTCCTTCCTCTCATCAGGGACATCCCCAGAGATGTGTCAAGCATGACCAGTGCCTAAGTAAATATTTCTGAGTGTTATCACTCAAAATTATTAGAAATAACTTTTACGACCGCTCTTAAAAATAAGCATCTGGGTTGGAAGTCAAAAGTAGTTCTAGTTTGAAATGAGTTGGAGAGAGAGCACAGTATGCCTACTTCAACAATATAACTTTGCTTTCTACTGCCTGTCCTGAGACAAAGAGTTAGCCTTCACTTCTTGGAAACTGATTTCAAGTGAAATGATGTATCGCAAACCCAACTATCCCCCTAGGTAATTGATACAAACAAAAATTAAGTGCCTACAGCATAATTCCTTTTGCAAACATCGCAACAAACTTGTAAATAAAGATGCAAAACACTTATATTAGACGATCATCTGCAGTCATTTTCTAACCTGCATATTCCAGCTTAGGGTCCCAAGTAGATAGATAGAGCCTATCTCAGCAGTTCTGAAGAGAGGCTGGGACTCAGGAAGAGTGGGCCCTTCCATACAAACACATGCACACATGCATACACACAGATAAATTAGGCTTACCTATTCATCTAACATTTACTTTTTGGAGATGTGGAGGATTTGCGGGTATTGGAAGAAAACCCATGCAGACTTGGAGAGAAGGTACAAACACCACACAGTGGTTCTAACTAGGAATCAATTTTTTTTCCTTGTCAATGTTATAACAAAATGACATCAAGAAAGGATGTTATTCAAGGTCCCTACTTTACAAAGACATAAGCAGGCATCCTCTGGCTTTGGACTATGTCACTATCAAATTCTATCAGGGAAAACCCTAAGAGGTTTCCAAACCCAAGCTTTATATTTCTGTTTAAGCCAGGGAGGAAACTGTCTCCCTACCTCAATGTGTAGAACACATTCTGCTGAATTTGTGCCATCTGTAACCTCCAAGAATATGTCATCCTGAAGTTCTTCAGATCCGTCATGCTGATACCTGTGGGAATATATGTCACTGATCACTCAAGGCCACTGTGAGAACACATTGAGATGCAAGATGTAAAGGCTCTTCCACGTCTTTAGCCATGATATTGATAAACAAATAATAGAAGAAACCTAGCTTAAATGTAAAGTCACATATTTAACAACTCAAGTATCCCTAAAGGTGAAATTGCTCCATCCTGAAAAAAATATATGTGTGTATATGTGTGTGTGTGTGTGTGTATGTATGTATGTATGTATATGCATGTATATCTAATTATATATAAGTGTATATATATATGAGTGTGGGTATATATGTATATGTGTGTACACACACACACACACACACACATATATATACTCATAACATTTCCCCAAACTAAAAGGCAGCCCTTCGAGTCACCACAGTGACAATAGGAAATGGTTTTTACTGAATCTCATTTGATAAAAGAAATGAAAGACCTTAAGGAGAGGGGAACCACGACAGGCCCAGAAGGCAGGGGAGTCAGCCATCGCTGATTGTCAGACCCCCTAATCCTGCTCCACATTTTACCTTCTCTACTTATTTGCATGCAAATCCCCAGCCCAGCAGAATAAACCAAAGGTTACATTAAAGACCTTTGGTCTTTAATATATCCTGGAGTTTCCAGGATTATGAAATTGGCATATCTTAAAACCAGGTTCAATTATATAGACTAGCCTTACATTTTACGTCAGTCCATATTCACCAAGCGTGACTGTTACCTCTTGTGATTTGTGCAGTTGTAGCCCATTGAATATTCATGGAATTAATTTTTGTTATTCAAATAACCTTAGCAAGCCAGAAGGAAATAAAATTTCTGGAGGAAAATGGGAAATTTGTCATTTTCAAATGACCTTTGAAAGTGTCATATTGTTATACTCTCAAAACATTGGACAAATGTCTTAGTCTGCCTCATTGATTCAGATGGCAATTAAAGCATTTACAAGGAAAAGAAGCCAAGAACTGCTCTAACCTAACTTTTAAGGTATGAAGCTCTCCCCAAGGAAACATGTCCCCTGTGTTTAGAGGAAACCCATTCAGCTCCACCCTTCCGTGTGGAGGCAGTCTCTGAAGGGAGAGGCGAATGTTGTCCAGTTTGGTATCCACATCAGAAACCAGAACATGCTCTGTGCTGATGACACTTTGACCTCCCTCAAACACGCTCAGAGGACTGGTGTATACCTAGGAAGGAGAAAGGAAACTTTTAAAGCCTTGTTCAATGAGTTACTCCTGAAATCAGAACTCATAAAGTCAACATAAAACATCCAGTAGCATTACCATTTGTCAGTTTTTTAAGAAAGTGAAGAAGACACATTCCTAACTGACATCTGTGTAGTAGAAGCAGCAGCCCCACTGATTATTAGCCAAAATGCTAAATTGACAAAATAATAACATTCACTATCATATTCATACCCATGCTTACTCAACACATACATACCATAATCTACAAAATGAACAAAACCTATAAAAATTCCCCTACAGAAAAGAATCTACCTCTTTTTCATCCTAAAAATTCTTAAAGCCTTGGGAAATAGATTGGAGCTTTTAAGCATGAGTTGTTGAATATATTTAATGATGAAAGTAGAACAAGGAAATTAAAGATTCTATAGGAAATAGATTTATTTAAAATAAGCCTTAAGCATGAAAACCATAAAGATAATGTTCTGTAAACTATAAAAACCCACTGTTCAACCAACTAGTAAAGATTTATAAGTAAAACGCAAATTTAAAGGGCTTGAGAAATTTTATCACCACATTCAAAGCTGGCAAAGAAGTTTTTCTCGGTCACATCAGTTCATAAAGCTGTACACATGATATCTGCACTTTGGAGATGTATAAGGCACCTTAACATTCAATGCTCTGAGATGCTACAATAGAGAAATCTTTTAGCTTTGGTTAACCTATCATTTCCCAGGTTTGTATTGCTACACAGAAGCAAAAGCACACAGTTGAGTGCCAAGTCATCAGCACTGAGAGCCCCTTGGATGATCTGGGGTGAATTCTTGGCCAGTGAGTGGACAAAGAATTCTCCAAAAGAAGCAGCTTCTAACTTCAGGGTAGCTGTCACTGCCAGAAAGAACATTCCCATTTAAAAATAATGTTATGGGAGGCATCTATTACCTATTTAAAAACAATGTTTAGCTTCGTGGGTAAATCCATTGGTCCTTTAGGATAAGAACTCTGCTCTGCAAATACGCACAGAGGTGGTAAGGGTGGGCAGGAAAGGGCATATCAGAGCTTCCGTGGTTATAATCCAGTCAGGTTCCTGCAAAGGTAAACTCTTTCCTTGGGGATGAGATATATAGGTTCTAGGCCTCTCTAATTGTTAGTAAATAGACAATCTTAGTTTGTCTTTCTGCTTTTGAGAGGAAAAGAATTAATCCAGGAAAAGCCATACTAATTAAGTAAAATCTTTCTTTAGGATTTGTTTGTTTGTTTGTTTGTTTAGGCATACAAGATCTGGGATGTGGGCCAGAGGGGTAGGGGGTGAGAGGACTCACCAGAGAGGGTAGCAGAACAGGCAGATCTACTGAAATATACTGCTAGGCGAACAGTGGGCGGAGCTGGAGAAATCCTGTGGGTCAGCTACTTGGCCTGGGTGGAACTCATGCTACACTGCCTAGGGATAGCTTGATAACATTGAGACTTAATCCCTGCACCACCAGAGAGGCCCACTCAAGCAGTCTGATATGGAGAAAACAGGGTCTGAAACAAACTCTCAAGTGCCTATCTTGAAAATAAGATAAAAAAGGTAGCAACTCTTTTGCAGTTGGGTTTTAATGAGAGACCCAGCTGCTTTAAAGCTTATATAAATGTCGAGTGGGACAGGATAGGATGGAAGAAGTCATCACAATAAATTTTGGAAAACTAAATAGCTTATTATGAGTACAAAGCAACACAACTAACCTGTGGTGAGAGCAAATAAGCCCTCTGGTTACTGAAAGACCCATAATTTAATCTCCTTCTCTTATCAACAAGTGAAATAGAAGAAGGGACATGATTTTGATAATGCTTGGAAAATAATGCCAAATTCAGCAGCTACAAAATCTCATTATTTAGGTAGAAAGTCCTCTGGGGGTAAGTGATTCCCCTCCCCATACTTTTCTTAACTTTTTCTTGTATTGTAGTTGGAAAATAAGAAAGCTCTTCAAAATAGTCTAGAAAAAAGTTAACATTTCTAGTAAATTTTGGTCCTTCTTTCTTCGGTCCTCCCTCCTTTTCATCCTTCATAAGGAACAGTGTACATACCTCAGGAATTTGATTGTCTACTGGGAGAATCACAATGTTGAAACAGATTCCATGCAAAGTACCACCATGCTGGTTAGTGATGGAAAATGTGAACTGAACATGCCGTAGATGGGGGCCTATATCTTCCATGGGAGGCATGTAGGCCACTTTCATATAGTTTACAGTATCCTGCAAAATAAATTGAAATGAATTATGTGGGTTCTGACTTATAAGGATTAGAGGCACTCAGAGACTTGGTCTAAAAAAACTGCCATGCTAAATGACATCAAATACTATAATACCACCATCATCAATTTGAAGATTCCAAGAAGCTTCGATCTTGCCACCTTTTCTAAAAATCAGGAAGGAAAAGGATAAAGAAAAGTAGCAAATATGTCAAGTGGAGGAAGGCAGCCAACTCTATAAGAGATAGGGAGACTTCAATTTCAACCCAATTCCAGCATGAAGTAGTTATGTGATCTTGGTCACACTATTTAAATTTCCTAGGCTTCTTTTTCTTATTTGTTAAATGCGTATAATAATATCAGCACATAGGACTGATATACTTATTTATAACCTCAAATTATAGTGGCATTAGGCATCATTAGTTCCAAACCCCATAGGTAGCTGCTACCTAAGTACAAGTCACTATTATTGTGACCCTGTGGGAATTTCACAGTAGTATCCACAAGAGCATGGAAAGTGTTAAAAAGGATCTTGAAATGTAGCAGATATGAGAAATTAAACTTTCTCCCCCCAAAATGTGCTGAAATCCTACCTCAATACCTACCAATATGACATTATTTGGGAATAGGGATGTGCAGATTTAATTCATTAAGATGAGGCCATACTGTGACACATGCTATGCAACGTCTATTGTCTGACAGATTCCGAGTAGATCGGGAAAAGCTCTGAAAAATCGGACTTTCCACTGCTACCTTATATTATGACCTCCCTTTTTTGTATAATTGTAATATCAAAATATTCTGAGCAACTTTCAGCTTACAATTGGACTGCCTAGGCTGCACAAAGCCTGCCTGCCTTGACAAGCAAGCACTGCACCAGGGTGAAAAAATTCCCCTAAAGTCAAGTGACTTGACTACTGACTGATAAACACAAAAGAGCGGTTTTTGCAAAGTCTCTCTCACTGCCGGATGGAGGATAACCCAAATCTTATCATTCTATTATCTCACCTAGCCTTCTATTCACCCTTTTAAAGAATTACTCCAACTTCCTATTGTTTGGCCTTTAGATGTGGAAATTCATCCAGGTTGCTTGTTTTTAAGTTTTCTACCTGCTACACCTTATAGGAATCTTCTGGCTAGTTTTTCAGGATTCTACTATGTAGTCTTTAGATAAAAAAAATCCACCTATGTCTCCTATTCAGAGATTTGATTAGCAAGGAATTTCCTCTTCTGTCTCCCAGGATGATTCAGGCAGAAAAACAAAAACCCATTAAGTAGTAGATAAGGTTTAAGGGACTTCTATCTTAAGTTGATCTCCACTATAGTAATATTAGTCATAAACTTTGTGCACCTATGTACCTGTTTTTAACCTTAATTGATTTTGGAATGCTATATCTCAGCTAAAGGGCAATACGACCCTAAACTGTTCCTAGAAAAAAAGATGATTGTAATCTCTCAGCCCAGTTCATGTGCTGATGTCATCCCACTGCTTGCTCCTAATGTATAAAATAAACCTCTGCTGAAGGCAGAGCAGGAAGACTTGCACCCAACTCCAACTCCTGTGTCTTCCTCGCCCCCCTTTCTCTTTTTTCTCCCTTTCCCCCCTTTTTTAGGAATCTCCACTTGCCGACGCCTTCCCACCTTAGGGTCCTGCCTGTCTTGCCTCCAGACACCTCAATAGTTGGAGCTGGTCTTCGACAATACTGGAGTAGGGTCGGCCCTTAATATAACTAATACACTTTTTAATATAGAGAGATAAACAGGTAGAAGCAACCCACTAGAAGTTAAGAAAACACAAGAACAGCATCCGTGCAGGATTTCAGAGGAGTATAGCTCTGCCAATATCTTGATTTCAGACTTTTAGCCTCCAGAATTATGTGACAACAAACTCTGTTTCAAATCACCCAGACTGTGACACTTTGCTATAGCAAACCTAGAAAACGAATATAGTAGGGCACTGGAAAAGCTGAATTTGGTGGAATGAAAATATATGGATAGGTCCCTAAGTTTGAGTACTATGTTCACAAAACAATGAAAATGACTAATAAATTATAATAAGATTTTAAAATAATATCCAGCTTGATCAAACATTTACAAATCAATGTCACATGCTTACTGGAAATGAACAAGCAGAAAGAATGACTAGATAAAATATTTGTCCTCCCAACAAATAAAAGTCCAGGACAAGATAAATTTGCTGGTGAATTCTATCAAACATTCAATTAAGAATGAATAGCAGCACCCTCCCTAGTGGCGCAGCAGGTTAAAGCACAGCACTAAGAAGCTAAAGCCACTTCAGCATGATTTGATACCTAACCCAGAGGTGACCACATGGCGTGGCAGACTTCTCCTGGCTCACCTGCTGCTCCCCTGAGCAGTGTACTTCATCAGCTGGCCTGTTCTGCTCCCCACTCTGTCTCTGGTGAATCCTCTCACCATCCCTGCACCTCTGGCCTATACCCCAGTTCTGTATGCATCAATAAATAAATCTTTAAAAAAAAGAATTAATACCAATCCTTCATAAACTTTTCCAAATAATAAAAGAGAAGGTAGCACTTTCAACTCTTGTTTTATAAGACCAGCATTATCTCAATATCAAAATCAAAAAGGATACCACAAGATAAGAAAAGTATAGACTAGTGTCCCTGATGAACATAAATCAAAAATCCTCAGCAAAATATTAGTCAGTAAATTTTTAATACATTAAGAAGGATCATATACCATAATCACGTGGTATTTATTCAAGGAATGTGAGGATGGCACAACACCTTTATCTTAATAACATACATTAACAAAATGAAGGATAAAAATCATACAATCATCTCAATAGATACAGATGAAGAACTTGAAAAAATTCAACATCCATACATGATAAAATGTCAACAGATTTGGTATAAAGGGAATGGACCTCAATCAGTACAAGTCATATATGTCAAAAAAAAAAAAAAAAGAATGTCCACTCACACCACTTCTACTGAACATAGTATCAGAAATCAACAGTAAGAAAAGGAAATAAAAGATGTTTAAATTAAAAGGAAGAAGTAAAACTGTTTGCAGATAATATGATAGTATATGTAGAAAATTCTAAAGATGCCACCAAAAAAATCTAGTAGAACTAACAAGTGAATTCAGTAAAGTTGTAGGATGTAAAATTAATATACAAAATTCTATTATATGCCTATATACTGACAGCAAAATATCAGAAAATAACAAGAAACAATCCCATTTACAATAGCGTCAGAAAGGAATATATCTCACAAGGAGGTAAAATATTTGTACATTGAAAACAATAAAACAGTGATAAAAGAAACTGAGAAATATAAATATTAATAGTCTATGATAAAGGACTCAAAGAATTAATATTGTTCAAAGGTTCACACTACCCAAAGCAATATAAAGATTCAGTGCAATATCTATAAAAATTCTAAAAGTATTTATTACATAAATGGCATAAAAATTCTAAAACGTATGTTAACACAAAAGATTCCAAATAGCCAAAGCAACCTTGAGAAAGAACAAAGCTGGAGGCATCAAGGTCCCTACTACAAACTTATAATAAAGCATTTGAGACACATGTCAAAGACCAACACAGGAATTTCTATACCCTCTTGGAAGACATTTCTGTTTGTCAACATTCGAGCATAATAGCATACCTGAGTGAATGATGTCAGCCCTACAGCTGCAGGATTTTTGGTTAGTTTTGGTATGCTGTCCACCATGAATAATTTCCCAGCATCCAAGTGTCTAAAAAGAAACAGGGTGAATAAATAAACTATTTTTCCAAGTATACAGATTAAATAGAATAGTCCACGATTAACTTTTGATAATTACAAGGTTCATCATGGGGAAATTAAAGTGGCTCTAGGTTTTAACCTTAAGTCCAGTGTCATCAATATTATTCTCATCCTAACTCCAAAAAGTATGTCCAAAATTTTCTACTTGGCCATCATAAAAGGGAATCACAATTCTTGTAAGTTTGAGATTAGAGTAAATGCTGAATTTAGTAGACAATCATGTCCAACAGAGCAAATGAACCATGGTACTAAATACTGACACTTATAACTGTTTTATCCTAAAACATACCATCAATGAATAGCCCAGGTGAAAACTGACTTTTCAGAGATACCTGTGACTGGAATTGAAAAATGGAGGTGTTGTTATTGTGTAGAGCAGCTCCCCACCATATGATTCTGGATCTATAAAATGTAAGTGTTTCTTAGTTATGTAGGCCACCTCAGTTTCCTTGACAACCAAATGTCGAGAAACTCCAGGAGCCTCTTTTGGAAGCTGGTCATTCACTGGAATGATATGGATTGTTACCACCTGGAAAAAAATGATTGGTTCCTTTAATTTCAAGTACCAAAAAGACATCAAAGATGACACCCCACAATCACCTAGTCACAGTTCAAATGACATTCAAAACATGCCATTTATAATATGGGAGCTGTTAAGAATTTGAACCAAAAATAGAATACTCCCCACCTCTACATTATTTTAAGAATATAATTTTCACAATTACAGTTTATATAGTCTTGAGCATATAGAGTGCTAATACACAAGTTCTGATTTTTTTTCTATACCTTCTTTCCACCAACATCTGTGATTTGCTTATGTCCCTCTAATAAGTCACTGATCCTAGAAAAAAACATAACTTTTGGTCCCTCATGATCCATTTACACTTAACACATCACCACATGCAAGAATTACTGCTTACAAAAATACCTATACAGTTACCACACCCCAGAACCACCCCCAAAACCCCTCCCCCAGGGTCTAATTCCCGCTGTTAATGACCTACCTCTCACTCTTATTTCCCCCGTACATTATTGTAACACCTCTGTTAGCCCTGACTATAATGGCTAATCTAGATTTTTCATACCCTTAGAGTTATCTCTAAAATAATAAAAGTCAGGCCCTCCCTGGTATCTAACAGGTTTAAGTTGAAGTTCTCTGAAGCCACTGCAACATGAATTTGACCTCCAGCCAGGAGGGTGACTCTCATGATGCAGCAGACCTCTCCTGACCTGCCTTCTGCTCCCCTCAGCAGTGTTATTTCAATTAATCTGCCTGTTCTGCTCCCCACTCTGTCTCTAGTGAATTCTCTCACCTTCCCTGCACCTCTGGCCTATATCCCAGTTCTTATAGGCATACATAAATAAATCCTTAAAAAAATTAAAAAGTTAACTCTGGTTATTCACCTTCTCAAATTTTATACCACTATGAGAAAAACAGAATTTAAAGTTCTAGCATAGTACCTAAGACTCTCCACAGTTTAGGCACACTCTACTTTTCAACTTTATCTTGCTTACCTTTCAGCATTAATTCAGCACTAAAACTATGTGTAATGGATCTTGTCCAACTACTTAAACATACCTGTATGCTTTGGACCATGTTTGTATTTGTTTTCTTTTTGATCTAGAATGCTTTTATCCTGCTTTCTCCAGCAATCTAAGCCATCCTTGAAAACATCTCTTGAAAACATCTCTTGAACATCCCTCAATCTCTCAGTTGGAATTAATTGTTCCTCAAGTTTGCTTACCCCTCAGTGAACATTTTTTCATTATCTTTTATTATTAATCAGTAGTTTACATGTCAATCTTTCCTATGAGCACAGAAGTATAGTACAAATTACATGGATTTGGCAGTGAATAGCTGAAGTCCTGAGTATACAGTAGTTATTGATCTTGAACAGTCACTTTTTTGAGTGTCAAAGTTCTTATTCATAAGTTAAGCATAATACCATCAATCTCATAGAGTTGTCATAAAGATCAAATAGCACTATGTAAATAAAATGTCTGGCATTGTAGGTGCTCAATTATATTCATCTCTATAGCTCCACAAAATCTGACATGATATTTTGTGTTTGATAACTGAATGATTCAGCTCTCACCTTCCCCCGTGTATCATTTAAAGCATTCTTTTTCTTTTAAGATTTATTTACTTATGCATATAAGAACTGGGGTAGAGGCCAGAGGTGTGGGAAGTGAGAGATTTCA
>NW_004567107.1:50304379-50325688 GCF_000260355.1 Condylura cristata
TTCCTCGCCCCCCTTTCTCTTTTTTCTCCCTTTCCCTCCCTTTTTAGGAATCTCCACTTGCCGACGCCTTCCCACCTTAGGGTCCTGCCTGTCTTGCCTCCAGACACCTCAATAGTTGGAGCTGGTCTCCGACAATACTGGAGTAGGGTCGGCCCTTAATATAACTGATACACTTTTTAATATAGAGAGATAAACAGGTAGAAGCAACCCACTAGAAGTTAAGAAAACACAAGAACAGCATCCGTGCAGGATTTCAGAGGAGTATAGCTCTGCCAATATCTTGATTTCAGACTTTTAGCCTCCAGAATTATGTGACAACAAACTCTGTTTCAAATCACCCAGACTGTGACACTTTGCTATAGCAAACCTAGAAAACGAATATAGTAGGGCACTGGAAAAGCTGAATTTGGTGGAATGAAAATATATGGATAGGTCCCTAAGTTTGAGTACTATGTTCACAAAACAATGAAAATGACTAATAAATTATAATAAGATTTTAAAATAATATCCAGCTTGATCAAACATTTACAAATCAATGTCACATGCTTACTGGAAATGAACAAGCAGAAAGAATGACTAGATAAAATATTTGTCCTCCCAACAAATAAAAGTCCAGGACAAGATAAATTTGCTGGTGAATTCTATCAAACATTCAATTAAGAATGAATAGCAGCACCCTCCCTAGTGGCGCAGCAGGTTAAAGCACAGCACTAAGAAGCTAAAGCCACTTCAGCATGATTTGATACCTAACCCAGAGGTGACCACATGGCGTGGCAGACTTCTCCTGGCTCACCTGCTGCTCCCCTGAGCAGTGTACTTCATCAGCTGGCCTGTTCTGCTCCCCACTCTGTCTCTGGTGAATCCTCTCACCATCCCTGCACCTCTGGCCTATACCCCAGTTCTGTATGCATCAATAAATAAATCTTTAAAAAAAAGAATTAATACCAATCCTTCATAAACTTTTCCAAATAATAAAAGAGAAGGTAGCACTTTCAACTCTTGTTTTATAAGACCAGCATTATCTCAATATCAAAATCAAAAAGGATACCACAAGATAAGAAAAGTATAGACTAGTGTCCCTGATGAACATAAATCAAAAATCCTCAGCAAAATATTAGTCAGTAAATTTTTAATACATTAAGAAGGATCATATACCATAATCACGTGGTATTTATTCAAGGAATGTGAGGATGGCACAACACCTTTATCTTAATAACATACATTAACAAAATGAAGGATAAAAATCATACAATCATCTCAATAGATACAGATGAAGAACTTGAAAAAATTCAACATCCATACATGATAAAATGTCAACAGATTTGGTATAAAGGGAATGGACCTCAATCAGTACAAGTCATATATGTCAAAAAAAAAAAAAAAAGAATGTCCACTCACACCACTTCTACTGAACATAGTATCAGAAATCAACAGTAAGAAAAGGAAATAAAAGATGTTTAAATTAAAAGGAAGAAGTAAAACTGTTTGCAGATAATATGATAGTATATGTAGAAAATTCTAAAGATGCCACCAAAAAAATCTAGTAGAACTAACAAGTGAATTCAGTAAAGTTGTAGGATGTAAAATTAATATACAAAATTCTATTATATGCCTATATACTGACAGCAAAATATCAGAAAATAACAAGAAACAATCCCATTTACAATAGCGTCAGAAAGGAATATATCTCACAAGGAGGTAAAATATTTGTACATTGAAAACAATAAAACAGTGATAAAAGAAACTGAGAAATATAAATATTAATAGTCTATGATAAAGGACTCAAAGAATTAATATTGTTCAAAGGTTCACACTACCCAAAGCAATATAAAGATTCAGTGCAATATCTATAAAAATTCTAAAAGTATTTATTACATAAATGGCATAAAAATTCTAAAACGTATGTTAACACAAAAGATTCCAAATAGCCAAAGCAACCTTGAGAAAGAACAAAGCTGGAGGCATCAAGGTCCCTACTACAAACTTATAATAAAGCATTTGAGACACATGTCAAAGACCAACACAGGAATTTCTATACCCTCTTGGAAGACATTTCTGTTTGTCAACATTCGAGCATAATAGCATACCTGAGTGAATGATGTCAGCCCTACAGCTGCAGGATTTTTGGTTAGTTTTGGTATGCTGTCCACCATGAATAATTTCCCAGCATCCAAGTGTCTAAAAAGAAACAGGGTGAATAAATAAACTATTTTTCCAAGTATACAGATTAAATAGAATAGTCCACGATTAACTTTTGATAATTACAAGGTTCATCATGGGGAAATTAAAGTGGCTCTAGGTTTTAACCTTAAGTCCAGTGTCATCAATATTATTCTCATCCTAACTCCAAAAAGTATGTCCAAAATTTTCTACTTGGCCATCATAAAAGGGAATCACAATTCTTGTAAGTTTGAGATTAGAGTAAATGCTGAATTTAGTAGACAATCATGTCCAACAGAGCAAATGAACCATGGTACTAAATACTGACACTTATAACTGTTTTATCCTAAAACATACCATCAATGAATAGCCCAGGTGAAAACTGACTTTTCAGAGATACCTGTGACTGGAATTGAAAAATGGAGGTGTTGTTATTGTGTAGAGCAGCTCCCCACCATATGATTCTGGATCTATAAAATGTAAGTGTTTCTTAGTTATGTAGGCCACCTCAGTTTCCTTGACAACCAAATGTCGAGAAACTCCAGGAGCCTCTTTTGGAAGCTGGTCATTCACTGGAATGATATGGATTGTTACCACCTGGAAAAAAATGATTGGTTCCTTTAATTTCAAGTACCAAAAAGACATCAAAGATGACACCCCACAATCACCTAGTCACAGTTCAAATGACATTCAAAACATGCCATTTATAATATGGGAGCTGTTAAGAATTTGAACCAAAAATAGAATACTCCCCACCTCTACATTATTTTAAGAATATAATTTTCACAATTACAGTTTATATAGTCTTGAGCATATAGAGTGCTAATACACAAGTTCTGATTTTTTTTCTATACCTTCTTTCCACCAACATCTGTGATTTGCTTATGTCCCTCTAATAAGTCACTGATCCTAGAAAAAAACATAACTTTTGGTCCCTCATGATCCATTTACACTTAACACATCACCACATGCAAGAATTACTGCTTACAAAAATACCTATACAGTTACCACACCCCAGAACCACCCCCAAAACCCCTCCCCCAGGGTCTAATTCCCGCTGTTAATGACCTACCTCTCACTCTTATTTCCCCCGTACATTATTGTAACACCTCTGTTAGCCCTGACTATAATGGCTAATCTAGATTTTTCATACCCTTAGAGTTATCTCTAAAATAATAAAAGTCAGGCCCTCCCTGGTATCTAACAGGTTTAAGTTGAAGTTCTCTGAAGCCACTGCAACATGAATTTGACCTCCAGCCAGGAGGGTGACTCTCATGATGCAGCAGACCTCTCCTGACCTGCCTTCTGCTCCCCTCAGCAGTGTTATTTCAATTAATCTGCCTGTTCTGCTCCCCACTCTGTCTCTAGTGAATTCTCTCACCTTCCCTGCACCTCTGGCCTATATCCCAGTTCTTATAGGCATACATAAATAAATCCTTAAAAAAATTAAAAAGTTAACTCTGGTTATTCACCTTCTCAAATTTTATACCACTATGAGAAAAACAGAATTTAAAGTTCTAGCATAGTACCTAAGACTCTCCACAGTTTAGGCACACTCTACTTTTCAACTTTATCTTGCTTACCTTTCAGCATTAATTCAGCACTAAAACTATGTGTAATGGATCTTGTCCAACTACTTAAACATACCTGTATGCTTTGGACCATGTTTGTATTTGTTTTCTTTTTGATCTAGAATGCTTTTATCCTGCTTTCTCCAGCAATCTAAGCCATCCTTGAAAACATCTCTTGAAAACATCTCTTGAACATCCCTCAATCTCTCAGTTGGAATTAATTGTTCCTCAAGTTTGCTTACCCCTCAGTGAACATTTTTTCATTATCTTTTATTATTAATCAGTAGTTTACATGTCAATCTTTCCTATGAGCACAGAAGTATAGTACAAATTACATGGATTTGGCAGTGAATAGCTGAAGTCCTGAGTATACAGTAGTTATTGATCTTGAACAGTCACTTTTTTGAGTGTCAAAGTTCTTATTCATAAGTTAAGCATAATACCATCAATCTCATAGAGTTGTCATAAAGATCAAATAGCACTATGTAAATAAAATGTCTGGCATTGTAGGTGCTCAATTATATTCATCTCTATAGCTCCACAAAATCTGACATGATATTTTGTGTTTGATAACTGAATGATTCAGCTCTCACCTTCCCCCGTGTATCATTTAAAGCATTCTTTTTCTTTTAAGATTTATTTACTTATGCATATAAGAACTGGGGTAGAGGCCAGAGGTGTGGGAAGTGAGAGATTTCACCAGAGACAGAGTGGGGAGCAGAAACCAGACTAACTGAAATACACTGCTGAGGGGAGCAGCGGGAGGGTCAGGAGAGGTCTGCTGTGCCATGTGGGTCAGCTCCCTGACTGGGGATTGAACTCCTGCTGCAGTGACTGAGGAGAGCTTCATAGTGCTGAGCTTTAACAGGTTGAACCACCAAAAAAGGCCCTTCAAAGCATTCTTAAAAACACCTTTAAAATTTTGATACTGCTATAGGGCAACTATTTGCCAACTGCTTTTATCATCATGTTTGTTTACAATAATCCACAACTGGTTGCAAGAAAGCAGCTACTTATATTCTTGAAATGGTACGTTTACTTTTCTGGCTGTTTGACACAGCCAGAGACGTGAAAGTACTCTTACCTAGGTTTTTTTGATGTTTTTAAATATTATCATGGAAACATAGAGCAGCAACACCAATTTTGTCTACAATGATGGCATTCACAATATCCAATTTGAAAAATGAAGAACATTTCCCTTTAAAATGATATATGACACAAAAACCAGAATATGGTTAAGCTTTTGTTTTGATACAGAAAAGTCTGAAATATCAGCTCAGCCACCTACAAACTGTGCTTCCTGGAGCAAATTATTTCATCTTTTGGGGACTCAATTTTTCTCCTGTGCATTAGGAATAATAACAGTGACTATCACAGCAAAGTGTTCTCCAGACCAAATAAGAAAGCTAGCAGTGCAGTAAGAACCTAGTAATAGGTGATCAATAAATCAATTTTCTGTATCTTTCCTTCCTTGTTTTCTGAATGTACTTCAGAAAATTAAATATTTTCTGAAGCATTTCAATAATTAAAAACCAAAACCAGTTACCAAAATAAAAGAACACAATGAAAGTCATTTCTCCAGTCTCCAGGAGTCTGGATTTTTTTTTCCCCCAATTATAGTTTTTGCTAATCTACAAAGTTCAGAAATTCTCTCTGGGACTCCCAGCCATAGTATGGACCAGTGAGGCTCCACTTAATTGAAAAACTGAATTTAATAAGGAAACAATAGTTATTGTGCCTTCAAAGAGACCATTTTCTATGCTAATTTATTCTCCAATGTGTTTTTTTGTGTGAAAAGAACGTATAAGCATGTTTTTTATACTCCTGTAGTAATTCTTGGAGGGCACATTTTTCAACATGCTTTATGATCTCCTTAGTTGATGTGTCTTTACATATTTATTCATGTTTAAACAATTATTGTGTACATGTCTGTGAGTGAGAAAAACTGATCTTAACAAACTCCATAGAGAAATAAAGTGTTCTCATTGTACTAAAATTTTGTAACAAAGACGTTATTAAGCATCCATTCCCAAACAGTGGAAAATTAACGCCTAGACCAAATACTGGGCTCCTCTGCAGACCACATATGGCCACAAGCCCCCACAGACAGACTTGTAGGAAATCAGAACACAAAATGCTAAACCCGTATATGCAATGACAAAGCCTGACTTTTTCTTTAAAGGTTCATTGTATTTATGCATACAAGAGCTGTGGTATAGGCCAGAGGTGAGGGGTTTGTTTGGGGGGGTGAGAGGATTCACCAGATACAGAGTGGGGAGCAGAACAGGTAGACTTACTGAAACACACATGGCTGAGGGGAGCAGCAGGCAGGACAGTAGAGGTCTGCTGCACCATGTGGGTCACCTCCCTGGCCAGGGATTGAACTCATGTTGTAGTGGCTTCAGACAGCTTCATGGTGCGAAGACTTAACCCCTTGTGCCACCAGGGAGGCCCAAGAAAGCTGGGCTTTGACTCTCAGAATTAAGCTCATAGCCTGATACTTTACCAGCTAGTCTCTCACTTTCTTATAGACCTCGGTTGAACTTTTCCCGGCTGATTCTACCTGATTCCATGGTTACTATCTTCCTTTGAAATTATCCAGCGCTATATCTCACCGCCACTATTTCCAGTGCCAGTTTTGCCCACCCCAATCTCTGATCTGACTTTGGATAAATGCCCACCCTTAGTGGTGCCTGTCTTCTGGCCACATTCATTGCTCCTTTCCACTGTACCCACAGACCTCTGAACCTTCTGCTGCCTTCTTCCTCCACTTATTGGTCCTCTTTTTGTTTCTCTGTCCTCTCCTAATTTCCCATTCTCCATTTTACTTCTAATGGTACTGTCTACTGGTTAAAATCTCTTTACACAGACTTAAGCTCCATAGGGCACTCTACTGAGAAGGATAAAGAAGGACATACTTTTCTAAGCAAATTGAGTGGGTAAGACAATCATGGCAACCGAGCTAGAAAGAGGGAGGGGTTTCTTGCTGATATGTACAGATTTGTTGCTGTGCAGGTACATCATTCAGCAACCCGCACCTCTACATCAGGTTAGGTCCTTTTGTATCATCTAATATAAAATCACTATAATGTGAAGCCATTATTTATTTTATGGGATCAATTGTGAGCTCACTGATAGCAAGGATCCTGAATTACTCACTTCTATGTCTTTAGGCCTTGCTGTCTTACTCAGAAGAAAATCCTAAGAGCCGTTTGCTGATTCTAAACTGAAAACTTTGGATCTTTCAACTTTTATTGAAACTAGGAGGAAATAAGAAGACCCAAACATTTTGGTATGGACTTAGGAAGAACTAAAATGGGGAGGTAATACATATAAAGCTTTATTCTTCAGTCTCCAGCAACTAATGTGTGTATTAAGAACAAAAAATATTGTGTGTGCATTCTGTTAAGCATTTTTGTGTTGTGTGGTCCTGAGATCATCGTTGCAAATACAATTATTAAGGGACTCAAATGATCATGTATCCTGATGATTGTCTTTCCAGTTTGGACATCCAGCCATATCCTATAATTTAAAATGTCTTTAAAGTTGAACACAGTCTGCAACTTTCAGCTGTTCAACAAAATGTTACAGAAACCACACACTTCCTTTATTGGAAAGAGGGGCAAAGAATTGCTTCAGGTAAGAAACAGTCTAATTAAAACAGGATGAAATCTACATAAGAATAGAAGCTTCTTAACAGCCTCCTATTCTTAACCCCTGATTCTCCTATTGGGAGATCCACCTCTATTACAGATGAGGAAACCAAGGCATGTGTCAACCAGCTAGTTAGTGTCACAGAAAGGAGAGAGAAATACTATCTAACTCTAGAAACCTATATTGTAATTGTTACTTAAAATATGTCAGTGTTTTCTTGAGTGTAATGAAGCTAACAAATTTTGTGAGGTGTTCTGTTTAAAATGGGCCCAAAGGATACAGGAATATCTCTGGATCTTTAGAAAAGTATGATAGATAAGTCATATTGTAAAGAAATGTATTTAATTTTGCTTAATCCATTGTTCTCAAACTTTAAATGTTAAAGCCTGTTTTATGTTGTTTCAAATAACATCTCCCAGATTTGATATCCATGAACAAGACTTTGGAAGATGTTAGATATGGTCCCTTACCTGTGGTGCTGAGAGATTTGGAGGCTCATGACTATCCCATAAGACAAACTCAAAAGAATCTTCAAAGATTTCTCCACCGAAGTGACGATAGTAAATGATGCCATTAAATAGATCCCTCTGAAGGAAGCCAACGACAGGATAGTCTATTGAGCCCAAAAAACACATACACTTTTGAAAGAATCTGCCAGATGTTGGGATATAACAAACAATACTGGATTTATCTCCAAATATCTTCTTTGCCTAGCAGATTGTGTATACCCAGGGAATATATACTAAATGCTTTTATCAACGAATATAAATAAAAAAGTCAAAAATTAAACTTATTTATAAAAATCAGCATAAGAAAAAATATTTCAAAACACAGTCGTAACACTGATTATTTGATCCTTATTTTGCCAAACTTCTGTTCTACCTACTTTTAAGGAGTTAAATATTTGTCCTATGCCTTGCTTTGCTGATGCAACTTTTCATAAAGTAACAGTTACTTCAAGATCCACCTATAGAACTTTCTACATGTACATCCTTGGAAAGATAACTATTCTTAAGACTCGGGCTCCCCATTTACAAATTTGAATAATAACTAAAAAAGAGAAAAGATATCTATTGTAGCACAAATTCTGACAAAAATGATTGTGACTGCCCAGAACTTACCTATCAGGCCTGGACCTGGCTTCTTTGTGATCTCTCCAGCCTGTGGAGGTTTTGTAATGTTAAAGTAGATGTAGTCATCACTGGAGTCCATGTCTGAAGCGCTCAGCATGGATCCCTGAATCAGTATGGTCTGCCCCTCCTCAAGTTCAATCACAACGTTGGTTATAAGGAATGGGGGACTGTCATCTTTGGGCAATATATTGATGGGAAACTTATGGCGGATGCTGTGACGGCCGTCAAATATCCTGAAGACCACAAAATCTTTGCTGGAGTCACTGTCATCATGATGATAGCGAATAACGCCAGCCTGAAGGTCAGCCACAGTGAAGAGAAATCCTTTCCCCCCTAAAGGAGAGAGCAGAGAGCAAGCTGATTGGAAAAGGAGGTGTAGCAGTGGCAGCTGTAGAAAAAGCGAGAGCCCTCGAGAAGAGGCTGCTGAGGAGATGTGGGCAATCTTCCCCTTGGCAGGCAAAACAATGGTTGGTTTAGTGGGCTCTGGACACTTACAGGTCTAGTCCTGAATACCTGCTGATACCAGCACAGACTTCAGCTGAGACTCATTTATAAAACAGGGTTAGTAATATCCACCTCATTGTTCCTGGTAAGTATGAGGGGAGTTAAGCATCCGCAAACTATAATAAATATTATCTATTCTTCAATTCCATGCTATACTCCCACATGGCAGAATGTCTCAGAACAGTCTCAAACCAGCAGCATCAGCATCATTATCATCTGGGAAATGAAAGTTCTCAAATTCGGAATTTCTGAATCAGAAATTCTGGAGTTGGAACCCATTAATCTGGGTTTTATCAAGTTCTCCAGGAGAGTCTAAGATACGCTAAAATTTGAGAATCACTGCTTTATAGGTCAAGAACTACAACTCTGGTATCAAATGACCTGAGTTCAAATCCCATCTCTGTCTCTTTCTATAATTTAGACCAGTCGATCTCTGTATACCTCATTTGTAAAATAGGGATAAAACAGAATCTCACTACAAAAAAACAGGTATAAGACAAAGTGTGTAAAGTGTTTTGCATTGTATCTGACACTAAGTAAGTACTATTTTTTACCATCATTTGGTGCTAGCATGATGGGCTACCACTTCCCATCCCTCCAGTATTGATAAGCATCGCTTCACTCTACAACTATTGCCCAACAGCTAGGTATACTTCTTCTCAGTAACAGAATCAGCTTAAACCATTTTAAAACACTGAGGTTCCCAGACCCTGTTGCACTGAGGGATAGTTTATAAGTCTGCAGGTAATATATGTGCAGGTCATTATATCAGTCTCCGGGAAAAGTTGTTAAGTGTCCATTCAAATAACATAACTTCTTTTTCCCTTCTTACTCCCTTCCTTGACTGCAAACCTAAAGCCTGGAAGTGTAAGCGCCATCTTGTGACCACTGGTGGTGCAGAAAGAGGTGCTGGCCTTACAGATCAGAATTGCGACCCCCAAGTACTTGTCCAGTTATAAAAACAATGGATTTTTAAGACAATGTAATTAGCTTTCCTTTGCAGGGAGGGAAATTGCCTACCTTAACTAATACGCCAAGACTTAGGCTGGCCTCCAATTGTCCTGGGATTAGGTAAGCAAATTTGCCATGAATGTACCTTTTTAGTTTTTAATTGAAGAATTCCCTAATCACAAATGATGACAAATAAGAACTCTCCGCTTTATAGTTAGGCAAACTAAGAGAATGGAATTGAGCTTAATCCTCTGAGTTCACTACAAGGAATATAAAATAGTTTTAATAACATATAATATGAATATTATTTTTATTAGGGCTATTATCTTGTAAACTATCATCCCTATAACTGTAAATTCATTTCTTTAAAATTGTTACTAGTCACATAATTTTAACTTAAGTATTAAGAAACAGAAGTGTTTGTTTTTCAATTTATTTCTCTGAAGTAGAGAAATGAGAGAAAAATATTTTCACTCCCAATTGGGATAAAATAATCAGGATATTTAAAAGGAGCCCACCATGCACCCACAAGCCAAGCCTGAGATTTAGATCATGAGTGAAGCATAAAGTCCCTTCATCAGTCACTGGTGCTAGCATCCTAACACAATTCTCAACCTTTCCAGATCTCCAGACTTTCTGATACGACAATTTACTTAGAACTGCGGTTCAGAAGAGGCTATGCATATCCTGTAAATCCTGTTTTCTCTTTGGAGAAAACACTCCTTTGATCCTTTCTGAGGTCACGAAGGTTAGTGACTCACCTCCCAGTGTAAGCCGTCCATGCTGCAGACCGTCTATAGCGACTAACTGGACTGCATGGATGTTATCGTTGTCAACAATCTGGAAGTGCTCCCAAGTGATGGGTCGAGACTGTCCCTCCAGTAGATTCAGACCTAAAGAGAAAATAGAGAAGCGCTCTGGAAAATTCTATGATAGGCCAACCTGAGTACTTTAAGACAAGATACATGCATTTTCACTCAAAACACTAACTTAAGTTCTGTGTTCAAAAGCTTTTGAAGAAACTGGAATTTTGTTTTTATTTTTAGCAATATTCTTACTGTTAGTACTATTAACTCCAATCCAACAACTGTTCCTTATGATACATACTTTAGAGGCATAATGGTGCCAAAAAGTAAGTACTGAAGGAAAGAAAAGATGTAGTGTCCACTAGTTCAAAAATGTCTACAATGTTTCCAAGGCTACATCCAGATATTGCAAGTTCGCAAAGAGTTGGAAGTGCTTTTACATATATACTTTGAGCTCAAAAGCATCCCACAAGACAGAAAATGTAAAAGGGTTAAATATGCAAATATAGAGCAATTATACCAGGGGAGTTTTTAATGGTGTGAGATGGGAAAGCTTCTGACATTTGGCGATAAAGACTAAATTCTAGTTTAGCATTTAATAAGGGACTTTTGTAATCAAAGGAACTGAAAGAAAAGAATCTTAAAAGGGATCCAAGCTATTTAAAGAAATGAGTTTGTAAAAAGGTGATCCTCAGGAAAAGGGTAGGTTCCAGGTTCCCTGCCCCACCCAAAGGAGGGTGGAGCTCAGCAGAGAAGAAAAGAATCTGGACAAGAGATTGAAGAGGATGGAAGCAAGATGGAGAGTCAGAAGGTGACCTGAGGTAGGCATAGGAGCAGAGAGACTTGTGAAGAAGCAGCTCTTGCTTCTTGGCCCTGGACTGGCTGTACCAGATGTAAGAGACCCATGGGGAAGGTTAACTATGGCAGCGTTTATCTTGATATTGATTTTGCTCCTTTCTTTCATTACAGGAAAAGGAGAGGGATATCCCTAAACCCCCAACCCTGCCAGCTCTAAATAGTTTCTGCCATCCACCACATCAAGACAAGTTTGGTAGGAAAAGAGCAAAAAAAAAAAAAAATCAAGATAAACGCTGCCATAGTCAACCTCCACACAGGTCTCTCACATCTGTTTCAACCCATCCAGGACCAAGAAACAAAAGCTGCTTCTTCACATGTCTCTCTGCTCCTGTGCCTCCCTCAGGTCTCCTTCTGATTCTCCATCCTTCTTCCATCCTCTCTTGTCTCCTCTCCAGAATCTTTTCCTCCTGCTCAGCTCCACCCTCCTTTGGGTGGGGCAGGGAACCTGGAACCTCCCCCATTTTTCCTGGGGACAACCCAGTTACATCCCAGACTTGTCTGGACATTTCTGACCCTTTTCTATGGGTCCACCGGAAGGTGCTTTAGACCTACCCCATGGACTCACGACTCAGCTGGGCATCAGCTGTTAAGAAGGCTTGGGCCGGCCCTCCCTGGTGGCGCAGCAGGTTAAAGCACAGCACTGAGAATCTAAAGCCGCTTCCGCATGAGTTCGATCCCCGCTTGCCCCGGAGGTGACCACATGGCGCCGCAGACCTCTCCTGACCTGCCCGCTGCTCCCCTCAGCAGTGTACTTCGTCGATCTGCCTGTTCTGCTCCCCACTCTGTCCCTGGTGAATCCTCTCACCCTCTGCATCTCTGGCCTGTACCCCAGTTCTGTATGAATAAATAAATAAATCTTTAAAAAAAAAAAAAAAGAAGAAGGCTTGGGCAGCACCATCAGGATTTATGGGGAGCTGACATCAGCGAGGCAAGTTAACCAAGGTGAGAGGGAAGATGGAAAGGAGCTGACAGATGTTCGCCCTTTCCTCACCCCAAGTGACTCCTCCCACACATGGTGGTTCTATCTCATCCCAGAATATCAGCACTAGGAAGCTTTATGTTTTGGTAATGCTATGAGTCTCAGTCACGTGGCCTTCACTTCCTTCCTGGCTTTCTTCTCTCCTTACTCTTGCTGTAAGTGTAGGGTTACTACATACAATGTGTTTAGGGCCTGTTTGCTAGGGAAGCTGGACTAAGACACGCAGTATATGGAAAAAGGAAGAAAGAACAGGGGAGGGAGCAGTGGTGGAGAAGGAGGAGGAAGAAGGCAGCAGGGGGAGGCGAGGCCACAGCAGCAAGGTAGGAGGAAGAGGGCTGTGAGAGGAGGCCCAGCATTTATGAAGGCTCTGAACTGGCCTGAAGGGCATTTTAGCCAAAAGGCATCAACACAGACAAGGCATCATGGTACACAGCAGAAGAACAAGCAGGAAGACTGGAAGTGTATCTAATGAAATACTATCAGTGGTTATGTCTTCATGGTAAACTACTAAAATATTCCTATTATGAGTTCACTTATTTATTCATGACTATTCTCTTTTCTGTATTTTTCAGGTTGTCAATGATGAATATCTATTAAGCTAAAAATGAGGGAAAATTTTAAAGAGATCCCTAGCCAAAGTGATGCTAATAGCCAAAGTAGCCAAACCAGATGTACAGCTGTCTTCATAAGCCACTGCACACACACGCACACACACACACATACATTAAATCTCTGTGCAAGCAAAAGTTGATTTAATATATAACCATTACTAAAATGTGGGCTTCCAATTCCTTTATTTCTCTCCTGATCACTCTAATAGAGGGTCGGAACAATACATCAAGGCTGTTCAACTGGCATCCTCATCTCTACTGAAACTCCTATCCAAATGCACCTGCCTGTGTGCATGGGCTCATGTGCAAGACAGACACACACACACAAACACACACTCAACACAAGGGGTGTTCACCTGATGATTCAAGTCATACACAGGTATTTCCTCCTCAACAGAATATGTTTCTGGATGTTGTTGATGGAATTAATGGAAAGAAAAAAATCTTTATAACTCCACATTAGCAATTTATCTAAATATATATGATGCAGTGAAACAGAATAGGTCTCTCTTCCTGCCCCCTCAGATAAGCATCCCTATCAGTTGCATTTAACAAGTGTGTCTTCTTGCATTCTAAGGAAAAGAAAGACCATCCCTAAGAAGATAATAAGGAAGTTAAACTTCTAATGTAAAACATCAGGTGTTAACAAAGCAAGCTGGCATCCCACTGAAATCTCATATGATTGCATCAAAAGGGCCCTTATCCAACTTCCTTTTGCATAAATACCTCTGGCCTCTGCTTAAGAGCAGGACAGTGGTCTTTCAGATAGCACTCTGCTGCCCTCCTCCATTTGTCAACAGGTTAAACTACTTTCCTTCTCCTCAAACTCTGTTTTCCTTTATTGGCTGAGGGAAACTGAGGCCAGCATTCAGTATCACATATACTTCACTATAAGTTTCTCAGAAATGAGAGATAATGTAAAGCCTTTTTTTTTTAAGCCACTTAAGCTAATATATCATAGAAGTGTATTTTGGTTTCCATACGAACCAATTTAAAAATAAGAAATGGATTAAAATCTATACCTTCTTTTAATTCCTCTGAATGATCACCAAAATTGGAAACTTTTTCTCTCACAACCCAACTATAATTCAGTATCACAATCACCTTTTGCCTCATTCGGGTGAAATGCATTCTGCTGGCTTAACTCCCACTGAGGAAAGAATTTGATTTCAAGACATGGGAAACTGGGATTTAAGTTTCTCATTCTGCCACTAGGAAAAGAAAGAAAACAGAACCCAGGCCCTCCCTGGTTACTCCACGGGTTATAGCACAGCACTAAGAAGCTATTGCAGCCACTATCTCATGAGTTTGATCCCAGCCAGGGAGGTGACCCACATGGCTTGGCAGACCTCTCCTGACCCGCCCACTGCTCCCCTCAGCAGTGTATTTTCGTTAGTCCTTCTGATCTGCTCCTGACGTTGCTGTCAGCCTGTATAGTCGGGAGCTTCACCTGTGTTCCAGGACACCCGAGGGGCATCTGTATCGGCTGTCCTGATGGAGATGTGGACCATGATAGGGGCGCTCCTTTCAAAGAAGAAGTCATACACCTCCAGCTCCACCTGGAAACAAACAGTTGCATAAGAACCACACTTGTGGTATAATATAAAATACTATTACCGCTGAGGTATATAAGGCAAAAAACACATTCAGGCTTCTGGTACTACCTGCTCATCTTTTTGACAAACTGACCTAACTTTTTTTCAGATATTGTTCTTTAACTTCTCAATATTTTCTAATTTCCTTCTCCATGAAAGAATTTCTTAACCTGGAAAAAGATCCCTGATTTGCTCAAGAGACTATGTCAGTCTAACATCAGAAGCCTCAGGCCACTGTCTGAGGTAAAGCACCCTGAGTACTGGTTCTCAGCTGGGGGTGATTTTGTTCCCCCAGGCACGACCTGGGTCAGTCGTGGTCTTATAAATGGGGGGGGGGGGAGGGGATGCTCCTGACATTTAGTAGGTAGAGACCAGGCTGCTACTTACTTCCTGCCATGTACAGAACAGGCACCAAGAGAAAGACACATCCATTTAAATGCCAATGGTGCTGCTATTAATAGTTCTTGTGGCCCTCCCTGGTGGCTCAGTGGGTCAAATCTCAGCACTGAAAAGCTAGCTCTGGCTGCTTGGGTACGGGTTCGACCCATGACCCTTAGGTGACCTATATGGCACAGCAGACCTCTCCTGTCTCTCCCACTGCTCCCCTCAGTAGTGTACTTGTCAATCTGCCTATTCTGCTCCCCACTCTGATTATGGTGAATCCTCTCACCAACCAGCACCTCTGGCCTGTACCCCAGTTATTTCTGGAGGTGTAACATAAATATTTATTAGGTTGAGTCATACTTGTATGGTTATTATGTACTCCCTAGGGAAATGTTTTTTTTTACTAAATGCCTAATAAAAGGAGCTGTGGGCCCTTTGGTGTGGCACAGTGGGTTAAAGCACAGCACTGCAAGCTAGCAGCAGCTGCCTCGGTGGGAGTTCGGTCCCAGACGTGATCCACATGGCACGGCAGACCTCTCCTGCCTTGCCTGCTGCTCCCTTCAGCAGTGTACTTTGTTGATCTGCCTGTTCTGCTCCTCACTCTGTCTGGTGAATCCTCTCACCCACCAACCTCTAGCCTATCCCCCAGTTCCGTATGCATAAATAAATCAATCTTTTTAGAAATGAGTTGTGATTTTATTATTATTTCAAGTTGAAATTTTGAGTCTGAAAAAAAGGGGAAGGGCTGTAGCTTTGGGACCCAGGGAATGCTCAGAGAGTTTCAGGAACACCAGCCACCATCCCTCCTCCGCCCTCCAATCTCCACCCCCAGGCAGCCAAATGAGCACAGTCTAAGGAGCCCAAGGCATTTGAAAGGCACATGATCCCCAATGAGAAAACTAAATGTTACCATCCCACAAAATAATCACACATTGGACAGGTGCTGCTCTAAAATCACGATGCAATCCCAGAAACTACTCCCAAGCAGCAGTCAGAACAGCAGTGCTTTATCTGTGATCTTGACAAAAATCTGGAAGTCCTATGAGAAATTACTTCAAAATAGGGAAAGTAAAAGAGAGGTGAGTACCGGAAAGAAAACACAGTTGCCACATATGCATAGACTGTTATGAAGTGAAGAAAAGCCCAGCAAAGGGCAAAGCAAAGCATTTGCTGGATAGTCTGGATTCTTTGTGTGCCCTTGAGACCTAAAGCTGAAAACGCCTAAATTAAATGGAGGACAATTTGGTAACCCCAGGGACACTTAATAACCTGAACTAAGTCTGTATCAATCTGTTCATTTAAATTTTCCATCCTGTTTGAATCAACTTGCTGGTAGGTCTTTAAGTATGTGAAGGGTTATTATGTGCAAGTCTGGAACCAGCTGTTCTCCACTCCCACTGAATACAAAAGGGAAGAGGCTGAAACTGAAGCAGAAAGGATTCAAGTTAGACAGAAAGAACTTTCCTGATGTGGTGACTGGTGAAACTATTGCATTGCTGGAAAAGTCAAGAAGTATTTTTTATGTTTTTCAAGCAAACATACATCATGACTTTTCCAACAACCCAATAGTTATTAAAAGGGAGCATGAGTCACTATTATTAATGAAAATTAAGGACCCTGGTGAAAAGCTCACACCAACAGAAATGAATGAGAATTTTTAATAAAGCTGTCGACATCGATTTCTAACTCAGTGGTCTATAGTGCAAGAAGGCTGCTGAGTCCACAGAGTCCTCAAACAGGTAATCTCTGGGCAAAGCGTGGGCACAGAAATATTTTGTAGTGATGGAGGAAAAGAGTAGAAAACCTGAAGAAGATATCCCAAGATTAAAACCTGACTCACACAAGGAGGTGGGGGCAGAAGGAACTAATATGGCCATTATCCCAGTCATAGAAATCAAGGTATTTATAGTGCCTTATCACAAGGCATAGGGCCCAAGCAGGCATCAAAATGCCGTATGAGACTGCTGTAGAGAGTGTCAGAAACACAGACTTGAGGGTGAAGATGCAGAGATTAGATCCCTTGTGAAATTTCTGGTCTTTTTAGGATTCACAGTTATCCAAAAAGCAGCAGCAAACAGGCCACTCCACAAAGGAATGAGCCCCCATCTCCCCAAAGAGAAAAGGACTTTATCAGTGCAGTCTCTGCAATGGCCCAGGGCAGCAGTCCTTCTGCCCACTTGTGCCTATGCAGGTGCTTCTTCCCACCCACTCTCTCCCTCACAGGGCAGCAGCCTACTGCATGCCCATGACCTCTACCTGCTAGGACCTCTCTGCACTGACCTCCCTCAGGGGAGGCCGCTCTCCTCAAAGCCGCCTGCCTGGGACCATGCAGGCCTCTGCATGTCCCTGTCAGGGCAACTCTTCTTGCCTGCATGTGCCTATGCAAGTGTCCTTTACTCCTCTGTTCTTTTCCCTAATAAACCTGCTTTTTAAATATAACTGTCATCTCTGTAGTGTGGAGAAACTCGCCTGGGGAACCGGCTGTGTGCTGCTTAAAGGGAGGCTCTGTGAAACCTTTTCCAGAGTGAACCCAAGGACCTCACACTAACTCCAAAAATGACATCATAGGTATCACAATAGCTTTTAAGTTTTTATCAGTTTCTGTATTAAAAAAATTGAGGGCCCTTCCTGGTGGTGCAGTGGGTTAAAGCTCAGCACTATGAAGCTATCCGCAGCCACTGCAACAGTTTGATCCCCAGTGGAAGAGCTCACCCAGACAGCACAGCAGACCTCTCCTGTCTCACCTGCTGCTCCCCTTAGCAGTGTATTTCAGTCCATCTGCCTGTTCTGCTCCCCACTCTGTCTCTAGTGAATCATCTCAAACCCCCGCACCTCTAGCTTGTACCACAGGTCTCGTATGCACAAATAAAACTTTAAGAAATTTGAGCTGAGGCTACCAGAGGGGAGGAGGGGGAGAGCAGGTAAGGATGAGCACAATGGACTACAGTGAGGACAAGGGGGGCCTTGGAGGTGGGTGTGGTGTGGTATGACCGTTACACCTCTGTTTTTTCAAGGGTCTGCTAACCTGAAATAAAAATTACCTGCCTTTCAAAATCTGGGTGCATTTTTTTTCCACTAGCTGTGAAATTCTTCTTGGTTGTTATTTTAATTAAAATATAACATAAGTAGGTAAAGGCACTCAAACTATATATATGTTGCTTAAAATATGCAGAAGTATGGGGGAAGGGTGGAGAAAAGACAAGGAGGAAATAAGTTCATAGTTAGAATTTAAAGTAAAAAATAAATAAATATCAAAATATTTTTATGGGGCCCTCCCTGGTGGCACAGCAGGTTAAAGCACAGCACTAAGAAGCTAAAGCCACTTCAGCATGAGTTCAATCCCTGCCTGCCCCAGAGGTGACCCACATGGTGCGGCAGACCTCTCCTGATCCTCCCACTGTTCCCCTCAGCAGTGTACTTCAGTCACTCAGCCTGTTCTGCTCCCCACTCTGTCTTTGGTGAAACCTCTCACCACCTCTGCACCTCTGGCCTGTACCCCAGTTCTGTATGCATAAATAAATAAATCTTATAAATAAATAAATATGAGACTTGCCAAGTCTCTGGACAATGGAGAAAAGGAGCAACACCAGGTGTCTCTGTTCTTACAAGCCTCTACTCAGTGAGTCACAGATTCCTAAAGACCAGCTCTTCCTTCAGGCCTTCTCCTTCCAGTCTACTCATTTGTGTCACCTGTTTGGTGCCCCAGGGCACTGGGATCAACATCCTTTTTTACAGTGACTATCTTTAGGGATAGAACATACAAACTATCCTAAAAGCTAAGAGAAGTGGCCTCTTAAATAAGTCTGTGAATACCAAGTAAGCTAGAAGCTTTGTCTCTTGCTCCTTACCTCATAATGTCTCCTCTCAGAGTGGCTGCTGTTTGGTGGCTGGTAGGCGATCTGCATGTCACTTAGATCTTGCCAGGTGAATGAGGAGATTGGTCTGGTGTGATCCAACAAGTGAGTCACGTAGCCTTGGAGCGGGGGTTTGGTGATGTTGAACACCAACAGCGGTTTGGGGGTCTCATCCACTTCACAGTCCAGAACTGAGGTTGTCAAAGAGGTCAGGATAAACTGATCTACTTCCAGAATAAACATGGCCATGAATGCAGCCTTTGGAATCTGATTAGGAATGCCAGCTCTGATGTAGACAGGCAACCACGTGCTTTCTGACTTTTGAAGGCAAAATAAAATATGAAAGGAGGAATAGTATGAATGAAGCTATCACATACAGGGTTAACAGCATTATGATTAACATAAAGCCACAGCCTAGACAATGTACCTGCAGTGGTTTGAAATCTGGTTGCATATTAAAAACATCTCAGGAGTTTTTAATTCATCTTAATGCCCAAACTCTACCCCCAGAGGTTCTAATTTAATTGTTTCAAGGAGGCCACAGAACTGGTATTTTTGAAGCGCACCAGTGGCTCACATGTAGCCAAAATTGAGAAGAGACACCAATTTGGGCATCAAAAGGAATGACTCTACCTCCAGCACAGATGATTGGAGTAGCCTTCCATGAGTTACTTAACTTTAAGTCTCCCTTTCCCCATATATGAAATGGAAAAACTAGAACCAAAGTGATGAGAAAATCAAACTCATGCACTTAGTGTCACTTTGCCAAACTCCTCTGGTCACCTACTTCTGACTGTGTCGTTTTAGAAAAGTAAGGGGCAAGATGAAGAAAAATGTCCTTATAACTGAATACTCATACAACAGAAAGATAGCTGCACAGCTGTCTAGTAAGCTAAGACTCTGGTTCTCTTCTCAAATGAGAGACCTGTGATGATGATGTCTTCTTGATGGGGTTCTCCAGAGATAGCACGAACTTGCGCCATGAGGTCTGAGATCTCAAAGAGTGCTATGGGCAAAAAGAACCCTCATACTATGAATGTATTTAATTATCAAGAGAACCCATGCTCAATTATTAGAGTCAAATTTGTTCAATACTGCTGAACAAGGAATATGACTAGGAGTTATATCTATACATAACAGAATGTTCAAAAAATGGAATTGTTCTTGGTCCATTCTCAACAGAAAATCCAAGAAAAGAGGTAACAGATTTCAAAGTAAATGAGAAGTACACGTTATGAAGCAAACGTCTAGAAACAGTTTCCAGACTCTAGAACCCTCTAATCCACTCTAAGAATATAAGATAGTTGAGAGAGGTAAGGGAAAGAGAATTGTTCAGAAAGAAAAGTCCTGGATTGTACTGAGTTATTACCCTTACACCTCCACCCCAACCCTGCCACAGCTCCATGAAGCAGAAAAACTGGGGCAATATTATAACACATGTCTAAGTGTCAGGGGAGAAGTTTTCTTGAGACCAGACTTAAAATTCTTTTCATAGGTGATCCACATAGAGGACTGATTCTGCTCTTATACCCAAGAAAATTAAGTGACCAGGTGGAAGGACAATGTGACTATGTAGGTATCAGCCTGTAACCCTTGTTTGTGGCAGAAAAAAACATAGATGTATGCTTCCAAATAAGGGCTAAGAGGGACAGGCGGCTCATCTGGGATCATCCTGTACCCTGATCTTTAGGGTGCATTCTTGAGAGGACAAAGAATTCCATCAGCAAGAAGTTGAAGGTGGAAATTATATCCTGCAAGCTACAGGAGGAATCACAAGTAACCACTCAAGCTTGAAATTCATCCTCCCAAGAAGAGAGTTCCGCGGGTGAGAGCCCTCTGTGCTAGAAGATCTCCCAAGGAACCAGGAAATTGCCCCAGAGACAAAGATGGGGCTGAAACATCTGCCAGACTCAGAGAGCATGAAGTCTTATTCCATCAGTGCCTGATCAAATCAGAAGTACCCCTTTAACGCTCCCCCCAAACTATCAGGCCTCTAGTCTGGAAGTCTAGGCACTAGCCAATAAATTTCACAAGAGACAATCTCAGAGATGAACCCTCCCTATCCCACTGTTGGTTTATGAAGACAGATGAAAAATATGTTGATACATCCCCGGGACTAGTGTACCCATTCTTCACATGCCATTGAGAATTATTTGAGATGCATAATTTGAAAATTCTAGAATGGGGATATCCTGGGAAAAGATCAGGGCAGCTGGACTGGTAACAGAGCATTAGAGCCCAGGTAAAGC
>NW_004567107.1:50326154-50381346 GCF_000260355.1 Condylura cristata
TGTCATTTTGTGTCTTTAAATATTGAAAATAGATGTTCAAGATTTTTTAAAATTTTTATCAAATCCGAATCAAACATAAAGTGGATAAGAAAAAGTTTCAAATAAGTAAAGAGAGAAGCAAAGAAAACATAAACCATAATGCAAGTCGATATTTTTAATGAGCATGCAGCAGAAAACAAAATGATAGATAAAAATCCATGTAATCTGGCCCTCCCTGGTGGTGCAGTGGGTTAGGATGCAGCACTGCAAGCTAGCACAACCACTTCAGTTTAAATTCGATCCCCAGGCCCAGAAGTTAGCACATAGCACGAAAGACCTCTCCTAAGCTCCCCTCAGCAGTGTACTTTGTCGTTCTGCCTGTCATGCTCCCTACTCTGTCTCTGGTGAAGCCTCTCACCGACCCTGAGCCTCTGGCCTGTGCCTCAAGTCTGTATGCATAAATAAATAAATAAATAGGTCTTTTAAAAAATCCCTGTATCCATGACTATAAAAATATAATTCGCATTCCCTGTTCAAGACAAATATCCTGAAATTAATATCCAGTTATGTATGCATTACATTAGAGTTACTCAAAATAAAAAAACACACAGATCACAAGTAAAAGAGTGATCCAGGGTTTCAATGTAAGGAAGGACACATTAGTAACCATATTCATTTAAAAGAAAGATGAATGCAAGGCAAAAAGCATTAGAAAGGACAGTACGGATGCAGTTGATATTGAGGAACTACACAAGACAAGGATTGTTATAAGCATCATTATATTTAATATTATTCTGGTCAAACCAGTGGAGAATGGAATAGAAATAAGAAGAATGATTACTGAAAAAGAGAGGACAAAATTATTATCATCAGTGCAAGATATAATTATGGTCTTTAAGAGGAAAAGAAATGAAAAATTCTTAGAATAATTGAACTCAAGAAAGAAGCTACAAAAAAGAAAATTATACCAAAAAATAGCTTTCTTATTATCATCTGTAGCAATGAGAAGATATAATGGAGGGGAAAGAATCTATTCACAATAATTTTACAGAAACAAATTGTCTAGGACCGGCCTTAGTAACTGCTCCAGCTACATGAAGAAAATTGCAAACTTTCCAGAAACATATCAAAGACCATTTGCCTAGATGAAGTGAGATACCTCATTTCTGGATAAGACTCCATATGGTAAATGTTCTAATATTTCAATTCTTTCCAAAATAATTTATAGCTTTAACCACTCTTGATAAAGATACATAGTGGCTTTAAAAAAAAACTTTATTTTTTAAGATTTACTTATTTATGCATACAGAACTGGGGTATAGGCCAGAGGTACAGGGGCAGTGAGAGGATTCACCAGAGACAGCGTGGGAAGCAAAACAGGCCGATGATGTCAAGACAAATGACTGTGGAGTGGGTTCATTCTACATAAAAGATCACTAAAAGGGTAAAGATCCAATAAAATTAATTTTTTAAATATAAAAAAATAAACCCCTAATGCAATACAAAGAGAGGAAAAAGAGAAGTCAGTCAGAAAGAAAAATGGCTCCAATTTCATTCTTAAAATAAGAAATCATTAGGGAACCCAAAGTTTCAGACTGGGCTCAGCCATATACAGCTTTATTCACAAGACAAACTATGCAATTTCTTTATCCCCACTATAAAATAAGTTACTTGGACTAAGTCAACTACTTCCAAATTTGCTGATGATCATTTTTTTTTATCAGGTGGCTCTTAAACTTGCAAAATATGCATAGTTCTTACTATGTGCCAGGTTTTACGACAAGTGCTTAGTAAGTGCTATTTCATTTAATCTTGATTATTCTAAGAAGTAGATACTATGACACCCCATTTTAAGATTTTCAAAAATGAGACATAAAGTTCAAAGTCACACAACTAATTAATAAGTTATTTGAAATCATCCAACCTGGGCCCAGTGTTCATTCTTTTAATTATTCATATTAAATTCAAATTCATCCTTTAGAGGCTCCCTTAGTGTTCTATCTGGTCAATTTGACCAATCTCAATTTCTTTTTTCCAAATCTCAGTTGTAAGTTTCTGTGATTTGAGCCCTCCCTAAACACAGTGCGTTAAAGCACAGCACAAAGACGCTAAAGCCACTTCAGGATGATTTCGATCCCTGGACCCAAAGGTGATCTCCATGGCAAAGCAAACCTCTCTCCTGACCCACCACTGCTCCTCTCAGCATTGTATTTCATTAGTCAGCCTGTTCTGCTCCACAATTTGTCTCTGGTGAATCCTCTCACAACCCCTGCACCTCTGGCCTGTACACCAGTTCTGTATGCAGAAATAAATAAATCTTGAAAAAAAAAGATTCTGTGATTTGATTGATCATTCCTTATCATTTCTTCAACAAATCTTTGGGATAATCATATTCAATACTTGCATCTCTTAAAAAACCTAATGCAAAGTCACGTGAAAGACGTAAAAAGATAGGGGTAATTCACAAATGTAAACCTGGATCACCTTAGAGCAGTACAAAATCTGAGCTGTTTCAGCAAGTATACAGTCACCCTGGCTTCCCAAATAAGCCAGTTAGAAAGTATATAAATAAGCAGAGCAGCATGTTAAATATTTCATGTAAATTGATTCCATTTTCTGCCATTATCTCAACATGAAGCGATCAAGAGAAGGAAATGTCAGAAAAACTTGAAAGATCAGAAGTTGAAGGAGTCCCTGGGGACCTGCCTTTTCATTACCCAGCCCTTTATCTCAGTCTAGAAGGGTGAAAATGATACAATCTACTATATGCATAAAAGTGAGATTAGTTCCCCTTTCTCCTAATTTCCCAGTGTCTCTCTCACAGAGTGGACATATGGACTGTGATATTCTCTAACAGGTAAAAGGAGTTTCCAATAAAGTTGGGGGAAATGAAGCATGAAGGGAAAATGAAAATCAAATGGAAAAACAAAGAAAATAGGAAAAGGAGACTCTAGTTCTTCCTAAGTTGACCGAGCTATGGCACCTAGATAAGAGCCAGAGAAAGGAAATTAGTGATCTATACAAAAGTTACTCTTTTAGGTATTTACTGATAAAATAACTAAGTCTGTAGGTCCAATTGATCACTGGACAGTTCTACCCACAACTGCATAGGAGCTCCACCTGAGCATCCCAGTGGATAAGCTGTCTCGGTGGGGTCATCTAGAGACACACACATGACCAAGATCTACCTTGTATATGATTTTACTTCTGCTGTCTGTGAGGTCCAGTCGGATAGAGACATAGTCAACATTGGGAGAAGGAGGACTCTTATGTTGATAACGAAGCCCCATCAGCAGGAACTCCTCACAGCTCACTTTGAGACTTCCTATTTTCTTCAGCCCCAGGGTACAGCTTCCATCTGGACACTTCAGTTCTTTCCCCAGTTCTGGAAAATACAATATTGAATTAAGATAGTCACCTGAACATAGTGATTATAAAAATAGTCATCTTTTCTCCCATAGAAACTAATTCCCTCTCACTGCCCCCAAAATATGTCTATGGATAGATGCCAATCATTCATTGGGTGAATCACGATTATAAAAGCCTACCATTTCCATTACTGAAATAAAACCTGACCATTTGTCTCATCAGGTTTTTGCCCACCAAAAGAAACACTGAGAGAAAAATCAAATGTGTTTTAAGCAGTATGGATTTAAATATGGATCTGCCATAGAACACTGCAATTCTCCTCCTAGGTATCTACCCAAAGATTACAAAAACAATAATTTGAAGGGAACTACACACCTCATGTTCATTGCAGCACTATTTGCCACAGCCAGGCTATGGAAACAAACTAAATAGCCAAATACAAATTAGTAGATCAGAAAGATAGAGTTTATATATTCACAATGGAATACTACTCAGCTATCAAAAATGGTAAATTCTTGCCGTTTTCAGCAACATGGATGGAGGTGGAGGGGATTTTGCTATATGAAATAAGTTAGAAGAACAAAGAAATACTAGATGGTGTCATTTATATGTGGAATACAGAGAGACTAGACAAATGGCCAGATAAAGCCAAACTAAGTGATCCCTAGAAATCTGATTATAGAACTGAGGCTACAGGACAGGGAAGGGGTGGGAGAAGGGTCAGAGCAAGTAGAGAGGTAGCACGATGAACTATGGTGGTGGACTGTAGGTATTATAGCAGTGGACATGGTGTTGTAACGCCTGAGGAGGAAGAGCCTATAATCTAATACACAAACTGATATAAACCAAAATTATTGCAGTAAAAAAAAATGAAACAAAATGTGTTACCTGGTGCCTTACTGCTTACATTTAAGCCAGTGCCTTCCTGAAAGCCTTGTACAGTCCAATCCCTGTGTTCCTTTACAGCTTCCACGTCTATGGCTCAATAACACAATCTCTACTGGACTACCATAGTCACTGAAATTCTCTGTCCATTTTGCTAGCCACACACTCAAATTCTGAATGTCTTTCCTGACCCACTCATCTTTTTCCTGAACCTTCCCATAAACAGTGTTTAGCCACCAGCACCAACCTGCTCTCTCCCACCAACAACCATAAATGTCTCTCCAATAGTCATCCTGTCTCTGACCAAATGCATTTTTCACTCCCGTGGGATATATGACACCCACAGGCCACTGAATTTTCAAGTGGTATTTTATATATTTCTCTGATATACAAATTGGGTATTCTACTTCATAATCAGATGGCTATGAAGACTACATGATATGACTTACATGTAAACATGTCTTTAGCCATAAACTACTATCCAGATTTTAATTATTAATATGAATGTGATAACCCTTTATATTCTTGGTCTTCTCATGGTGCCTAGAATACTGTTAAACACATATGAGGTATCCAAGATACACTGATAGAATGATTAATAGAACGAACATTACCCATCCACTCTTCCTGATGTCAACCATGGCTGCTACCCATCAATGCTACCTCAAACCTGCTTCTAATCTAATATCATGTAATAAACACACCAACCATTCTTACAACCACCACCATAGCTACTATTACTAATCGCAGCTGACACCTGCAATGAAGAACACTGTGTTGACAACTTGGCGTAGGTAATCTCATTTACTCCATATTCACACCACTCTGTGGAGACAGACCAACTACACTCTTTGACCATTTTACAGAGGCATAAGTAACTTGTCTGAAATCACACAGGAAATAATAAGCAGAAGCAGTTTTCAAACCCAGGTCATTATGATTCAAAGTCCATACTCTGAACCATTAACCTACATTTCTCAATCAACTACAAGCTATACTAAGGAAAACTCCTGTCATAAAGAAAGATGACCAGTTAGAGATATTTTTGCTAGTTTTAGTAAATTCCAGATAAGTATTAAAATATGGCATACGAGGCTCAGGAAAAAAACTATGTGGCTGATCTCCACGAGGTTCTTCTGGCTGAGGCTCCACCAGAACGATCTGGCCATGGGCTGGCAGCCGAGTTCCCACAGGGTCCAGGCTGACTGTGCATTCCAGGCTGGCTGTCCTATCATAATCAAATCTGAGCAGGTTCTTATCGATGGCACGGGACAGTCCATAGAATTCAGACACCTCCAATACATTGTTACTCAGATGGATGATGTTACAGTCTGGTTCCAGGAGGTAGACCCTGAGGATAAAGGTTTCTATGAAGGTGTCTGTCTCAGTAAATCTGTGGAAGAGAACAGAGCAAAGGTGACATTTATTGATACTCAGGTACTTCTGACATATATATGCTGACTTGCAGGTGAAGACTGACCTTCACAAAATTTGGACATTGAGCAGAGTATGGATTTTATTTTATACACTAAGCCCAAGCTCTTTGTTCTTTTCCTTTCTTCTCTTGGTCTCATCCCCTTTTTTCTACCTTTCCATTAACCTTTCTTTCACCCATCCATCTTTCTCAAACCCACCCCCCTAATGACTGCTGTAAGTTAGGTGCCTCACATCTAGCACACCTGCAATTTGAATATTAAATTTGTGTAATTCATGGATCAGGTTTTAACTCCGGGATAAAAGGATAAGGAGTTTCTGAACCACCAAGGCCTTTTTGCTCTTTACAAATATCACTAGCTGAGAAGTTCCCAGGTTAGTGCTTGGCACATAAAAGGTATTCAGTGATTGTTACTTCCATTCCCTCAGCAAGTACACCCTCTGCATATAAGTACAGACTAAATGGAGAATCACTAGTCATTTGAAAAGAGAAAATTAATGAGTGAAGGATATGCAGGTCCTTTTATTATAGCTCAGATATATGCTAAAATCTCCATTCTGCAAAGGAACGTGTGATAGGCACAAGTTAATCACATTTTACAGATGAATAAACTGAAGCATAGAGGTCAGGTAACTTGCCCAAGGGGCTGGAGAGAAGGCTGAGGAGGGAATAAATGTGAAGCCTGATTTCTACCTCCAATTCCTCAGGATATTTTATTGTAAACATCCTCAAGCTCCCTTAACTCTGCCCTTGAACGTGCTTCTCCACCCTTTTCATGCCTTTGAAACTCAAGGAAGAAATGGAAGCAATCAGATTTCATTGCAGTCCTTCCAGCAAACTTTCTGAAGTTAGTTTGTTTTATAACTTTAAAATCTTCAAAATAGCATATGCCTCTGCAGACTGGTTGAGTAGCTTCCCAAGGAATCCATAGGTGTCATTTCATGTTCTGATCACAGCACCTTTGGGCAACTGCCGAAAGTGTCAGGCCCCTTTTTGGCAACTGTCATTCTGCAGCACACCATCTACCCATCAGTTGCATCAAACTATGGATACCAAGAGCCTCATCTTGTGTTGCCTATTCCCGGTGATCACAAGAATGATAATGCTTCACTGTTCCAATGAATCAAATAATACAAACCTCTTTTCTATTAGTCTGGTATTTTAGCCAAATATTCTTAAGAACAGTAAAATCAAGTAAAAAAGAAATCTATCTAAAGGTTCACTCTACCTACACTGAATTGTCCGTTGCTTTTTATAAAGTGAGCAATACCACAATCATGTGCTTAGTTTTCAAATTAACTTTTTATTAAGACATAAATAATTTATCATAAAACTCACCTTTTGAAGTATATAATGAATGACCTTTAGTATAGCTACAAGGTTGTAAAACCACAATTACCTATTATTTTCATCACTTCAAAAAAGAATCCACACCCATCAGCAGTCACTCCCTTTTCATCCTGCCCCTAACCCCAGCAACTGCTGTTCTACTTTTTGCCTTAATGGATTTGTGTTTTCTGGGTAGCACATGGAAATAAAATCGTACAATGTAACCTTTTGGGTCTGGCTTCTTTTATTTAGCATAATGGTGTGAAGATTTATTTATATTTTAGCAGGTATCAGTATATCGTTGATTTTTATGGATGAGTAATATTCCATGTATGCATATACCACTGTTGAACTGCATTCATCAGTTCAACTATGTGGCTAGTGTTGGTAATGCTGCAATGAACATTTGTGTACAAATATTTGTGATCACCGAATTTACTTCTCTTACATATAAATCTAGAAGTAGAACTGCTCCATCATATGATCATTCTGTGTTTAGCTTTATAGTCAATTTGAAGATATTTTTATTACTTAATATTTTAAAATATAAGACAGTATATACTTCCTGCTATGAAAAGCTAAAATTAATAAGAACTTCATTCAATATTGGGATATATTTTTCTCCTAATTCTTCATAGGAATTTCCAGTTATTAACTTTCATTTCCTATCATAAGTGGGGGGGTAACTTCCCAGAGATATAAAAATGTTAAAGAAAACAACATAGGGACAATAATTTGCTACTGAAAAACCCCAAGGAAAAGGCTACAGATAGAGATATCTGACAATCGGCTGCAATTCTTGCCTCACCCCCTCACAATTCTAATTTCTCCTGATTGCTTCCTTATTTTAAATCTAGTAACTCCCTTCAGGATTATATCCATTCATGGAAAAAGTCCAAAAATTTCCACAGGATGGTTGTCTGGCAAAGAACAGACATTGGTTCTGTGCCGCTTACCTGTAAAGTCTAAGTTTCACGGTGTCTTCATCAAGAATTGGGCAACCATTGTGAACATACTTTACTTCATTGGGAAGGAAATGGCAGTCAAATACCTAGTTCACATGAAAAAAATGGATAAATATCTGTGAGAAAAGGGGTGCATAATTTAATTTTTCCAGCAATAAACCTTTGCCTGCAGAATTATGTATACATGAGCACCTGTGGATGTATGTGTGTATCTGATCTTTTTTAAGATTGATTTATTTATGCATACAGAACCAGAGATGTAGGAGTGGTGACAGGATTCACCAGAGACAGAGTGGGGAGCAGAACAGGCAAATCAATGAAGTACACTGCTGAGGAGAACAGCAGGCGAGACTGGAAAGGTCTGCAGTGCCCTATGGGTCACCTCCAGACCAAGAAATCAAACTTGCACTGAAGCGGCTGCAGCCAGCTTGCAGTGCTGCACCCTAACCTGCTGTGCCACCAGGGAAGGCCTGTGTGTATGTTTTAACAGCCAGCATCTCTACTCACTCCTATGCTCTTCCACCATTTTAATTGTATAGTTGTATGTTGTTTTGAGAATATCTAAATTATGAAAATTCAAATAAATAAGTTAAGGACTATCTCTCTAAATGATTGCCTTTTACAGTCTACAATGCATGTAAAATATGGTTCCATTTACCAAAATGTTATTTACACACACTTTCAAGGATTCATAACAACTACTGGAGAGATCTACCTGTGTGTATGCATGAAAAACTATTATGCCCCACACAAACACACTATATTATTTCTGTTCATACTTTTTCTTCTCCTTTTAGGTCTTGCTTTTTCAAATACTATTTTTGTATTAAAAGTAAAGTCACTGATTACAGACCTCATCAGAGCCAAATGTGAGCAAGAGTTCCTTTTCATATTGCCAATTATATAATAGCAGAGATGACTGATGAGACAAACAGAAATCTAAAGACAATTTCTTCTCTTCAAATAAAATTATAATTAATTGTTTCATCTCACTCAGAACTATGAAGGAGAATGCTGTTATTTGAGAGTCTTAGTTTTCAGAAGAAGCACTTTCTCTTTCATCCACACCATGACCTCCATTCTGTCCAAACTGACTTGGTAAATTTCTGAGAAATGCCTTTAGGTAGTCACACATGGTCACTAAGGAGGTCATGGTATTTAGCCATACCTTTTTGCAAATTCTTCAAATATTCTCAGATAACATGATCCTCTCTGAGATGACTTTATCACCAATACAAAAGATCTTTCCCACAGACACTGCTGACTCCTTTTTGTAATTGACAAGAGAGGAAATAAAGGAAAGACCCTCCCCATATCATTGACAAATAGTCATGGTAATAAAGAGACAATCTGCTTTGTTAAAAGAAACATCTGTTTTATGTTTCCTAATATGTTTTCCTTTTATAAAAGGCGACAACCATAATTGTCCATAAATTCACTAACTAAAACAAAGGAGAGCTAAATCCTTTTCTAATTACTGTCTAGCTTTGTTTTTTTCCACTTCAACTGCTTTTCAATTACAATTTATAATTAAATTGTCACACATTCCTAACTCATTACTCACTTTAATGACAGTAAACTGGTTCAAACTGGAGATATTTATTTTCTTACCACTGTATACCCTATTGAAAAGGGCAAACTCAGAATTAAACTGGAGTACTTTCCACTTGTAAATTTCTTACTCTGGGACAGGTGTGAGAAGCACTGTGTGGACATGTCTTGTCCTAAAACATGAGGAAAACATATTGCCATCGACCTTATCTAATTGACTACATCAAGAGGGTTATCTAAACAGAAGGTACTGGTGTGCGCTGATTGAAATCCCTATCCAAATATCCAATAGGAAAATGAACCTGTTGGTCCTAAGACAAACTTCAGTAATGAAATGAAAACACTAATTGAACAGATGTTAAACAAAACATTTTCTGTGCAAATCACATGAAACTGTTCATTACACAGCAGGGTGTTGTTAATACAGTTGTCTTGCTAGAAATGGGTTCACATAAGCTTTGCTTTCAACTTACTATTAAGCTCTATAAAAGAATAATGTTTAGGCTCTGTGTGCGTGTGTGTGTGTGTTGAGTGTGCATTCATGCATGCTATGTTTCATTTCAAAAACTACATAAAAAGTAAGTTTCTAGGAAACGTTGAATCAGCCTGAATTAAAAATTCCAAAGTGGTAGACTTTACTTGGAAATCCTATCTTTGCTGAAACTATATAATAAACAAGTAGGGAGATCACCTGGAAGTTTGACAAGCAAAGTTTCCCAGGTTTACAGATTTCATTATGTGACAAAATTCTAATATTTGACCATAAGGTGATGAAAGTCCACAATTAAATGGACTTCTTTTCCATAGGATAAATTTTAGAAGACATAAATACAATATGTACTTTAGAGGACACAGGTTAATTTGTGGTATCAAATTTACCTCTGGAAATACATGCACTGAACATTTTCTTGTGATCAGCCACACCACACAAGGGAATATGTGGAGTTCCTTAGGTACCCTAGGAGTCCAGGCAAAAAAATCAGCCAGCCAAGTCATTTCTTCTCCACAATGTCTTTCTACTAACTCAATTTTTCCTTAAAATTTGCAGAAGTTTGAGGTGCAGATGATTTGGAGATCTATTATCCCATGAGCCTTAAGATCAAAAATTTCCTACCTGTATTTAATCACTCAGATCCTTTTTCCTCCTAAATAAATGCCTTACAGCCAGTCAAATGGTAAGGACATTAAAACATCACTAAAAATATATAATGGAGATAATTTCATTATCCTCAGAGAAAGCAGTATATATGTTTAGAGTGCACAGGTTCTTTGGAGAAAACAGAAAAGGACACCCCTCAGATTATCCTTAATACCAGGACATCCTCCCCAAATTCTTTTCTAAGAGAGGAGAATCTGGTGAAGAACTGGGCTTTGTTTTGCTCGGTAGGGAATGTATGCTTAGGGCAGGGTTAAACACAACTGCACAGGTTGCTCCAGGAAGCTCCAGGGAGGAAGTTTCATTCTTCTCTCCCCACAGAAGAGTCAGCCTCACTGTTAAATAAATGAACATTTTTAAAATACATGTTGATTTGAAGCTCAACTGACTGAATAGTTTATCAACCTTTACAAAGCACTGCTTATGTCCCTTCTAGCTGGATCTGAGACCAAGTCCTCTAAGATCAGGATCCCCTCTTGCTCTTCCTAAAATTCCCAGGCTTTGCTTTGACTCCTTTCCCAGCAGTTGGGTCTCTGTGGCCTGCTTTTAGACTTAGCCATGTCTCAAACTCATCCCATTTGATACACCTGGGCTCAAGGTGTGTGCTAACCCTGGCTGATAGATGCCAAATATATACCTCCGCATTGCAAGTTATGTTGGGAGAAAGTCTAGAGTTATGGTTTTCAATTACCAAATGCTCAGAACACAACATGTTAAGAATAGGGCCAGCATTGTCTAACATCTTTCTGAAGCCATGCTCAAATTCTTGACTGACAAAAGAAAATGCCATAGGAAACTCGGAGGTTACATCTGGTGACTATCACCACAGGAATTTTCCCAATGTGAGAACCCCTTCTACAGATTCTGATGTGTTTCAGAATTAGACCCTCAAAATGTCAGTTTTTAGCTAGCATCTATCTCACTCTCTTAGTTCAACTCTACAACATCAAGGCCACTTTTGAAAAACCTCATAAAATATGTGGGGTTTATTTTACCCAAATGGAAAAAGAAATTAATGTTCACAGTTCAGGGAGTGGGATGGTATATTTTTCTAGAAGCAGCAACCAGCAGTGAATATCCTCAAAGTTGTTTGCATTGGAAGGAACTTTAAGCCACAGTAGAGACAAGTCATAAAACTAAAAACAATTTTTATTGTGTGAGGAAATAAATTCCTACTTTAGACAAATATATTGAGATAATGCAGATTTCTTTAAATCCAATAAATTAGAAGATAATTCTTCACCTTAAAAAAAGAGTGAGCATAGAATACCCTTAAATGACAAGGTCTCTGAATTTGGATTAAAGAAAAAAAATTACATCAATATTTTGGAGGCAGATTTAATATTTAAAGGAAACTATCTTGGTATCTATTTCCACACTTCTCAGTCTCCCTGTCTCTCCTTCCCTCTCCTTCTTAATACATAAAAATGAAAAATATGTAATTCTTTTATATTATGCCCTTTCCTAAATGATTAGCTGCTCTATAAGGTCAAATGGTGGGCATGATTTATAAGAGTTCTTATCCATAAAAGAGGATAAATTGGAAAGATGTTGATTTGACCCATTAAAAATAAAAAATACAGGGCCCTCCCTGGTGGCGCAGCGGGTTAAAGCACAGCACTGAGAATCTAAAAGCGCTTCCGCATGAGTTCGATTCCCGCCTGCCCTGGAGGTGACCACATGGCGTGGCAGACCTCTCCTGACCCGCCCGCTGCTCCCCTCAGCAGTGTACTTCGTCGATCTGCCTGTTCTGCTACCCACTCTGTCTCTGGTGAAGCCTCTCGCCGCCCCTGAGCTTCTGGCCTGTACCCCAGTTCTGTATGTACAAATAAATAAATCTTTAAAAAAAAAAATAAATAAAAAAAAAATAAATAAATAAAAAATACATCCATATTAGTTGGAATCTGCCTTCTTCCATAGGTGTTAGTGCAAACAAGAGGAAATTCCACTGGTTTCAAGTTGTAATCCCCATTCCAAGCCAATTTTTATCAATAGTAGATCATTATATTGTATACTTGAAACTAATGTCAATTATACCTCAGTTTCAAAAATTGTTTTAGGGGTGCTACCTTGCATAGTAAAACAGTACAATTTAAGCCTACTAATTATAATTCCACTACAACCATGAACATCTTGCATTACTCACCGCTGGTAGTTTAAAGAGAGGCTCTGACATTTCCCTCACGTTCTTACACACTCACATTTCTACACCTGGGTAAATACAGTGTTAGCTAGAACCTACCTGTGGAGTGAGTGTGCCAACCCTTTGCGTTATGGGCTCATTCATCACCACTTCCACCTTGCAAGCATCTTTCTCTTTGGGAATGGCAAACTTCAGGTCCTCTCCGGACAGGAAAGCGGAACTGCCTTTTATCACAGTGACACCACGGTTGATGCTGATGAAGGTGGGGCTGGCCCAGCCCAACAGAAGCAGCATCAGCGGGATGGATGGTCCACCCCAAAGCGGAGAGTGCATGCTGGCGAGGGCTGGCCACGCGTAGCTGTCCAGCAATGAACCCGTGCAACGCAGGAGGGTTTCTGTGCTTCCTCTAGGGATGTCACCTCAAAGTCCAAAGGGCAGGACAAGGGATCCTGACAACATGCCCCTTTCTTTTCAAACTCGGACAAGGAGGCCTTTCAGGCAATCCGTGGACTTTAATAAAACTCGCTGATCACTTCTGACAACGCCAGCTAGATTAAGGTGCTGCCCCGTGGCTTTGCTAATCCTGCAAACAGAAGAAAGGGTTGAGAACAGGGAGTGAGAGAGACCAACGGGTTTGTGTAGCTATTCAAAAGATCCCTTTCCACAAAGGAATCTTTCAGCCAGCCTATAATTTCAGCTAAATTAAGAATAAATAAACTAAATTGACCTCCAGGCCCACCAGAAAGGCAATGCAGCCATTTCATGGTGCAGTTTGTAACTGCTGCTTCCGGAGGGACCCAGAGCCAAGGTCAGTTGTATAGTCGAACAGGACCCAGCCAGCCTCTCTGCTCAAGTGCAGCATTTAGCCCCCAGAGTTCAGAGAGCTGCTTCTGTTTCCTCAGTTCTTAAGTGAGGACTGTCACCTAATTTTTGTAAAGGAGCTGATAGAATGATTTGTATACTCTTCAAAACCAGGATTCTTTCTAAGTCAATGCCACCCAAGTAGGAAATGGACTTATATTTTTGTCACTTGGGTCCAAATATGGCTTTGCTAGACAATCAAGACACCAAAGAAAAACTGAAGAAAATATATTTTTTTCTAAGAGAAAGGCAACTTTTTATTCATGTGTTCAAGGGACAAGGAATTGAGTAGCATAGCTTCAATATACACAGATAATGGCCAGGTATATGCACCATTGTCTACAACAATAACTACTTAATACTGTGTTAAATTTGCACAAATGGAGTCATGTCCACTTTAACCACTTAGAATTTCCTGGTGATTTCTTTGTGGCCTATAAAAATACAAATAATTTTATCCAAAGTAGAATATATTGAAATATACTCTTAAGTTCTAACTACGATTAGGTGAACTAATTGTGGTTATTACGCCAATAGAAGATCTTATATGACAAACCTCTCCTGTCTCACCAGCTGCTCCACTCAACAGCACATTTCAGTAGATCTACCTGTTCTGCTCCTCACTCTGTCACTGGTGAATCCACTCACACACATCCCACCTTGCATCTCTGCCCTACACCCAGCTCTTACATGCAGAAATAAATGAAATCTTTAGAAAGACCTTACATTTAAATGATAATTTTTTCTGTATATAAACAGTGGCTACTGAAACAATGTTTTTAGCAGGGTGTGTACAACATGCCCTGTCATTCCACATTTCACATTTTGAATCACTTCAGTGGTGAGGAAGTACATGACATGAGTCACGAGAGGGTGTAGGCTTTACAGAGCACACTGATTTTTATGGCGTAAGTTCCAAAATAAAGCTGTTCACACACTCCCACTGGCCATGTTGCGCACGCTCAAATTGAATTAGGTTGGGTTGCTTGGGCAAGAATCCAAATTGGATTGCTGAACTTTCACAACAAAATAAACTCTTGTTTGGGTTCACATTGGCATCTAAAACCATTCCAGAAAAGCAGCTCATGCAGAGGGAAGAGAAGCATAAGTAGGTGTTTTCCCAATTTGAGATATCAGGGAAAAAACTTCAAAGGTCACAACCGCAGTGCAATTACAACTAATCCCCCATTAAAATGATGGCACTATCAGGCCCTCCCTGGTCGCACAGCGGGTTAAAGCACACCACTAAGAAGCTAAAGCCACTTCAGCATGTGTTCAAGCCCTGCCCCCAAGGTGACCCACATGGCTTGGCAGACCTCTCCTGTCTCACCCGCTGCTCCCCTCAGCAGTGTACTTCATCGATCTGCCTGTTCTGCTCCCCACTCTGTCTCTGGTGAAGCCTCTCGCCACCCCTGTACTTCTGGCTTGTACTCCAGCTCTGTTTACATAAATAAATAAGTCTTTAAAAAAAAATGATGGCACTCTCATCCCCAGCATCCTTTGCTGCTTTTGTTTTTAACCTTAGCACTTATGACCATCTAAAATAGCACATTTGCTTATTTATGGTGCTCATTGGTATGTCCCTCAACAGGTGAGAATTTGTACCTTTTTATTCATGACTTCTTATGCTTTCCTCCATCCCACACCTTGTCCATGATAAATGGGGTCACACGATAAATGGGGTCACACATGGCCAGTAGAACTGTGGATTGATTAGAAGGAAACTAGGCCTCTGGGGCATTTGCAAAGAAAGCTTAATTCCCACACCAGCTCATTCTTCCAGTACCTAATAGCCGACAGTATTCATTTCTTTCCTGGTCAACTCTCATATTGTTACTCATGGCCAAATTTTGACTATACTTTTAATAATTATCTTATTCTTGAAGTTTTTCTATTAATTTAGTTTAGTAACAAATCAGCTAACAGTGTATCTTTTTACCTAACAGCATATGAGAAAATTGCTCATTCTCTATTGAGACTATAATTAGGCGACAATGTCAACGACCAATATCCTAAAGTTCATCTGTCAGGAAGAAGCAAAGGAAGCCTATTTCTGTGGCTCCCTGTGCCATAATTTTATGCCAAGGGTACATCTGAATTCTGAAAATCTGGATTCTAATCTTCACATTTTTTGGTTTTTTTTTTTCTTCTTTGTAGAGAGATTTATTTATGTATGTATATAGGAACTGGGGCACAGACCAGAGGTGCTGGGGGTAAGAGGCTTTACCAGAGATAGAGCGGGGAGCAGAACAGACATATTGAGTGAAATATACTGATGAGGGGAGCAAAGGCGAAACAGGGAAGGTCTCCGTGCCATGTGGGTCAGCTCCCTACCTAGGGATCAAACTTGTGGTGCAGTGGCTGTGGCTAGCTTCATAGTGCTGTACCTCATGCTGTTGCACCACCAGGGAGCGCCTTCTAAACTTCATGTTTATGAACATCAGTTTCCCCTTCAAAGGGAGGCCATTCCATTTTGTCTCCTCTAAGATTTCCATAAGAAATTAAATACATTGCTCCATATGAAGATATTTTCCCAGTTACAAAGCCCAATATTAATGTAACACTAATGTTACAAAATATATAAAGGGGGGGAAATAAAAGAATTTGTCTCAGGAAAAATAGAATGGCAGGAATTGGGTATTAGTGAAGCCAGAATTAGTTTCAGTAAAAGCAAATAGAGGGCCCTCCCTGGTGGCACAACAGATTAAAGCGCAGCACTATGAAGCTGCCTGCAGCCACTGCAACACAAGTTCGATCCCTGGCCAGGGAGGCCAGACAAAGCAGACCTCTCCTGTCTTGCCCGCTGCTCCCCTCCACAGTGTATCTCAATATATTCTGACTATTCTGCTTCCCACTCTGTGTCTAGTAAACCTTCTCATCCCCCGGCAGCTCTGGCCTGTGCCCCAGTTCTTGTATGCATAAATAAATCTTTAAAAAAAATAGAAAATATCTTATTTACATTCGAATCTTCTCATTTTGTCCTTTATTGTCGTAGGGCAATATTTAGTAGCAAAAATAAATTCTAGTACTTCATACACAATCTGAAGCAATGAAATTAGGAAGAAGAGTATAAGAGCAGCAATTTCCAAACTCAAAATCAAATAAAACTTACCCTTCTATGAACAAAGCCTTGATGAAGATTACAAAATTAGGTGCAATAAAGATCAAAATGCTTTCCTTGCATTTTACTTGCAATGTTATTTACATGCTAATGTTGCTCTTCCATTTATCTCTTGGTGTTGAAAAGCATTAAGTAGTGCACATTCCATGTAAAGTATTGTTCTAATTTTTCACTTGAAGAAGGTAACCGAGAAGGGGAATGTTGTTGGATGAGCAGACCGAGTGGGAAAGGTCAAAACAAGCCAAACAAAAAAACACAAGTTCAATCGCAAAAAGAGACAAGGTCCTGAATTAAAGAAGAACTCATAGATGATAATGGGTCTTTTATCACCCCCAGAGAAAATGATAGTAATTGTCTTTTTCTTTGATACAAAAGTTATGATGGCCAGAGACAGCCACCACTCTTGGCAACATTCAAGTGGGAAGGCGAGCATATTTTGACAAGTCCATCTTCTTGACCCCAGCACAGGTCAGTCAGAGCCTCGGTATCCACTTGTCTACTTTGCTCTGGTTGCTGACATGGGAGCATCGTGAGGGTCAGCAGAGTCAGGGGGAGTGGAAATAGGAGAATGGGCACATGGCTTGATTTCTCAAGAGACTGATAGCTGATTATGGCCATATCAGACTTAATTTGATTTTGCAATAGAAACAAATCCTGTCTCTGCTTGCTTGTGGGTTCAGCTATTTCTCAGCATTTCAAGATCCTCACGACATGGCTGCAAATTGGTTCTGTCTTACAGACCATTTTCCCACCACTGCTTTTATTCTTCATGAGGAAATCATGCAATCTAAGTGTATCTGTAGAACTCAATAAAAGTGGGTCAAAAATGTTCTGAAAGGTGGAAAACCACACTGTCTTGAGTTCATTCTTATAAAAATTCAAAAGGTTTCTCTAGCAAAACTTCTTAAGTTTTGCAGAACAGAAGAAAATGATGTGACATTTTATTTGCTGGAAGAGGAGTATGAACTAGTATTTATATCACAATTACACATTTGGCTTAACCATAGGTACATCTAGTCTTCAAGATGATATATTCTGTTACTTCAAGATGATATAAATATTCTGTTAGAATATTCTGTGCACAGTAAGATAAAAATGGACCCCAGCCCTATGCAGTGGAAATTCTCAATGGTCAGTGAGAATGATGTGCTCTAATAAGAGTCATATACACATACCTTGTAAAACCTTGAGGTTTTACAATGGCAGCTACAAACCACCAGGACACACCTTCCTCACCACAGATATCAAGATATCAATAACCTATCATAGTTTTTCATTTGCCTGTGTTGCTGTTTGCCCAACTCTCATGTGCCTGATATTCTCTTCATCTGTGCTCCAGGTAGTTATTACCATTCAGCCAAAGACAAATAAAGGGGCAGTGTGTCTTCCTTGTGCTTACGACTATTACCCTGACCATGGCTTTGAATCTTACAAATACCCAAAAATCTAACGGAAAAAAATAAGCTAAATACAAGATTTTAAGTAAAACTTAGCCATTTCAGGAGCAATGCATTGCTATCCACCCAAATGAGTTTTTTATATCTTGACTAAATTAGTGGGGAAAAAACTGAAATTCCTCTGTCTTTTACTACACATCAGAATCACTTACATGACAGTCAGCATCATGAATTTAGATGTCATCATGGAATTTTGTATGAAGGATTTCCTAAATCATCACAAAAAATAATTTCCAAAATCATATAAATCAAATGTAAAAGTTTCAAGCATAAACTTGCAGCTGAATACAATTATCCACAGGACAACTAAAATGATATCCAGGTCACAAGTGACATAAGCTGGCTCACTGTAGAGCAATGAGCTGGAAATCAGATCTACTGATACATACACAGGGAATGGCTAACAGTCTACACATAGAGAAAGCAATTCTCTTCTTGTGTTTTAATCAAGGGAAGTAAGACTTTAGTAGATATGAACTTGAACTTCAGATCCACTGCCTCCTTTGGCCTTACCACCTCCAAGGTGGATAGGAAGGTGTGACTGGTCTTTGTTATGAGCAGTAAGGAGTCCATCTTTCCTGAAGTATAGGTTCTAGCCAGAAGCAGCAGAGCTGTGGGAGAGGCAGGTCTGCTCAGTAACCTTGAGATAGAGATGCAAATGAAATAAACTTTGGTCTACAATCCAGCTCTTGTATGCATAAAATAAACCTTTTTTTTATTTAAAGATTTATTTATTTATGCATATAGAAGTGGGGTACAGGCCAGAGGTTCAGGGGCGATAGAAGGATTCACCAGAGACAGAGTAGAAGCAGAATAGGCAGATCAACAAACTATACTGCTGAGGGGAGGAGCGGGCAAGTCAGGAGAGGTCTGTTGTGCCATGTGGATCATCTCCAGGGCTGGTGATCGAACTCACACTGAAGAGGATGATGCTACCTTGCAGTGCTGCGCCCTAACCCATTGTGCCACCAGGGAGGGCCAAAATAAACCTTTTTTTTTTAAATAAAAGGAATAACCGTGCCCTCCCTGTGGCGCAGTGGGTTAAAGCACTGTACTAAGAAGCTTAAGCCACTTCCGCCTCAGTTTGATTCCCGACTGCCCAGAGGAGATCCACATGGCGTGGCAGACCTCTCCTGACCCGCCCGCTGCTCCCCTCAGCAATGTACTTCGTAGATCTGCCCCTGTTCTGCTCCCCACTCTGTCCCTGGTGAATCCTCTCACCCTCCACATCTCTGGCCTGTACACCAGTTCTGTATGAATAAATACATAAATCTTTAAAAAAAAAAAAAAAGGAATAACCTCTGCACCTGCACCAAGCAGTGCTCTTATACAAGATGGTAAAATGGAAGAACCATAGCTACAACTGGACCCAACCGGGTGGGACTGGTTATTCCATGAAGGCAGAGTGTCCTCATGGAAAAATACCAAGTGCCTAAGGAAACCTGCCGTTAAGTGACTACCCAGACTCCACTGTGAACCCATCCCCCCAAACTAAAGACCCTCCCTTAGGCTCAGGGAGAAGATGATTTTGAGCATAAGTTTTCCCTTCTCCACTGCTTGTCAGACAACCCAACCTAGTTTCTGAGTTTTTGGCATTGAGGACAGCTGTGAGTAGGGTCTTCTCTTTAAGTTGCTCTTAAACTCTTAGGGAGATTTAGTTGTTGGGTGGCATACCCAGTGTGGAAAATCCCTGGTGATCTTGCCCAAGATAGGATTTCCAGAGTGAATTCTCTCAGGGAGAACAGAAAGGTGAAGAAGTAGCTTGTGATTCCTAACATTTTTTTCTTTAACAATCTTTTATATATTTCTTTTCTGGTATTTTGATTGCTGGTATTTACTTATAATAAACATACAATAGGATATATTCTTTTATGTATGCTTTCGTTTATTTACCACAACAAACCTAAAGTCATTTCTATTGTTATTTCAAATTTATAAATAAACTGTGACTTGAAGAAGTAGCATAATCATAATAAAAAGTAACATTTACTAGACACTAATGATGTACAGGGCATTGTTCAAAGTACTTTACATGTACATTTGTTTTATTCCTACAATGGTTTTAGGAACTTGACAATAACTTTATACATTTGGAAAAAGAATGTGAACACATTAAAGTAACTTGTACAAAGTCATTGGTTTGAGGAGTTCCTTATTGTGATTAGAACCTGTTTTTGCACAACTCCAGAACCTGTACAGCTCATCACTATATTATACTGCTTTGCATGACTATAAAGTTATATATATTCTTTGCAGTTTATTTCACTACCCCTGGGATAATGGGTCCTTACAATGTGCAAACCATAACAACTTCCTTTATGGTACCAAACAACAATTGACGGGTACCCAAGTTAAAATTTCACTTGGGGCAATGTTCTCTCAAGGAAGATGTGGTTACTTTAAGAGTATATAACATTAACTCAGAGTCCCTGTCTACCAGCCGCTCAGAGTTCCAGTTGCTCACACTAAAAGTACATGAGTAAAGGCCTCAAGGTAAGCAAGCCACTTCAAAATTCCATTCTATTAAATCAATGAAATGTGTTACTTCTGTCTATAACGTTCTGCTTCCTCTACTCTGAAATTTCTTCTAATGCATCTAAATCACAGACTACATAACTTAGGAGACACATTAGACATCCACCAAGTCCATGGCTTTCATTTTATTTATCAATTTATTTGCTTTTTCTAAACTTCCCTTAATATGTATAAAAGAAATATTCATTAAAGAATAAAAATTTTGGGCCCTCCCTGGTGGCACAGCAGGTTAAAGTGCAGTACTGTGAAGTGACCATTGCTGGTTTGGTACAAGTTCAATCCTCTGCTGAGGAGGTGACCCACATGGCGCAGCAGATCTCTCCTGCCTCGCCTGGTGCTCTCCTCAGCAGTGTACTTCATCAATCTGCCTGTTCTGCTCCCCACTCTGACTACAGTGAATCCTCTCACCAACCCTGCACCTCTGGCCTATACCCTAGTTCTTTATGTATAAATAAATAAATATTTTTTTAAAAGAATAAAAACACAAAATCATAAAGAAAATGGAAAAATACACTTTCTAAAAGAATATACCCTTAGATTTTTAATGTATGTAAATGCATATACAGTTTTAAACTTAATTTGAATCATTATTTAAAAAGTGTTGTGTATCACTCATTTCTATTAATATGATATTCTGCTATAAGCATTTTTCATCTGATTGAACATTCCTTCTTCCTCTGTACTGTATCCATTCCATGGATGGCCTATGATATTTGTAGGGATTACACTGTTAGTTTGAAGTAGTTACTCTGTCAATAGATTATGATGAAATGCCTTCATTATACATCAATCTATTTATGTGTTTTCTTTTGATAGTTTTCTAGAAGTAAGAGTATAAGAATAAAAGTTGTAAAGTGACTTTAAGGCTTTAATGTGCCCTTTTTTCAGGGGTTGGGGGGAAGATGGTACTAATTGACACTCTTACTAATCTTGCTTACTGCTAACATTCAACATCATCTCTTTTAATTTTGAATCACTTCCAAACGAAAGTGTGGTTTCTGTCATTATTTTAATTTTCTTTCCTTTGTTTACTTGAGATAGTTACTTTTTTTTTTTTTCAAATATTGGTTATCCATTTGCATTTTCTCTTCTAGAAGCTACTTTGTTTTACAAAAGAAAAGTCATCCTTTGCCAGTTAGGTGATTTTACTAAGATTGCAAAGCTATCTAGAAACCAAGTCTAGGTCTGAAATCTCTTTTTCCCTGACATCCAGTCCAGGGCATGCCTATTACCCCAATCAGATTCCTTAAATCACAGATGGTCAGTCCAGAAATAACACTTTCAGTTCTTACTCCCTTCCCAGATCTTTAGGAAATTCAGACAGACTCTGAGGACTAGCAAGTCTAGAACCTCAGGTGACATTGCAAAGATGGACCTTTGACTACCACATAAACTCATTATCAGATCACTTTTCTTAGATTTTCCAATGTCTGTCCTGATGAAACAGGCAACATTTTGCAAATTGTGTTTCTTAAAATGCACATTTCAGAACTGTTAATAGTTTTCCACAAAAGTCTCCTATAACCAAATTTATTTGAAGCACAGAACACTAAACTATCCTTTCAAAGATTCACTATATAATGTGGACATTTTAAAGTCTCCTAAAAGTCCTGGGGAAAGAAACTTTGCAAGCCCAAAGTCTGCAAACTTACAGAAAAGCTTTTCGTTTCTTTTCATAAAAAAAAAAAAAAATCCAGTTTTTTGGCCCTCCCTGATGGCGCAGCAGGTTAAAGCACTGCACTAAGAAGCTAAAGCCACTTCTGCATGAGTTCGATCCGCGACTGCCCCGGAGGTGACCACATGGTGCAGCAGACCTCTCCTGACCCGCCCACTGCACCCCTCAGCAGTGTACATCTGTGATCTGCCTGTTCTGTTCCCCACTCTGTCTCTGGTGAGGCCTCTCACCACCCCTGAGCCTCTGGCCTGTACCCCAGTCCTGTATGCACAAATAAATAAATCTTTTTTAAAAAATCCAGTTTTTTAAAGAAATCATTCAAGAGACAAGAAGCTAAAAATTTAAATGATTGCAATAGACACACAGTACTTACAAAATTTCTGGCCATGGCCCTCCCTGGTGGTGCAGCGGGTTAAAGCACAGCACTGAGAAGCTAAAGCCACTTCCGCATGAGTTTGATTCCCGCCTGCCCGGGAGGTGACCACATGGCGTGGCAGACCTCTCCTGACCCACCCGCTGCTCCCCTCAGCAGTGTACTTCATCGATCTGCCTGTTCTGTTCCCCACTCTGTCTCTGGTGAAGCCTCTCACACACACACACACACCCGAGCCCCAGTTCTGTATGCACAAATAAATAAATCTTTAAAAAAAAAATTTCTGGCCATGACTTTAATCCACAAATCTCTATTTAATGAATCTACATCAGAAAATTCCAGGTCACTCTTTGGAATCCAGGTATCTGGCCCTTCTCTATGGGGATCTTGTATCAAAACTGCTTTCAAAGGTAGAGGAAACTGCAGAAGGGAAAGATTATTTGCTTTCAACTTACTGTTCTCTTTTTAATGACTATTAAATTTCCTGAAACCATCAAAAGCATTTCCTTGAAGATTAGGAATGGAGCATAATTTAACTTCATTTTGCTTTTAGCCAGAGGATTATGCAAAACAAATTTTCACAACCACTTGCTTCCAACATAAAAAGCATTCACATTCACTGTGGCTGACTATAAACCTATTCTCACCTGGAGTTATAAGGGGGAAATGATGTTCTGAATGAACTCTACAGGGACAGATTTCGTGGACTCCACCTCAGATCTCAGTATGCTCCTCTTTGGTATTGATGGGATTTGTAGTTCCAGTACAGGGACAGATTTCGTGGACTCCACCCTCAGATCTCAGTATGCTCCTCTTTGGTATTGATGGGATTTGTAGTTCCAGTATTTGGGGTCAGGTTGCCCTGTAACAGGACTAACTATGGGTATGTTCCCAAACTGACATTTAGGCCTTCCTAATCAGAGTCTGAAAACCAAAATTATTTTATCTTCTTCCTACATGAATTCTGCATCTCTTAATTGATAAAGAAAAAAGTCACCATAATGAGTTTCTGCTTAAATTCATATCAAATCACATTTAGGAATTCAGCATCTGAGAACAACTCCATTTTTAGAGTATATCCTGGTTCTCTATTTGGATATAACATATGTATTTGTTCTTTTATTGTGTAATTATTGAGTGTACACTTTGTGTCCAGGGCAAAACTAAATGCTAGAAAAGTTTACAGCATAATGTAGAAAGACAGACATATAAACATAAAACTCAAAAAGAATGGTAAAAAAGGAGGCAGTAAATGATGGATTGCATTGTGTGCTATTGATATAAATAAATAAAGACAGTATTTGACTCAGATTTGGCCTAGGAGAAGCTTTAGATAGGAAAAAGAGTTTCAAAAAACAAATAGGATTTAGAAAGGTAAAAGGGGGCATGTTTGAGAGAAGGAATGGACAATTCCCTGCATGGTACAAAGAATCAACAAGTAGATTTGATGTCAGAAGCTGGGTTTTGATATAAAATAAGTAAAGAGGCACTTGGGTGCATTAATGAGTTCTATCGTTGAGAGATCAAGGTCTTGTGGGAGACTCATTTCTAATCAAGTATTTTACAAAAATGATCCTGGGATGAGCATATGGTCAAAATGCTCTGAATTCATCAAACTCAGAAATACATATTAAAGAACTTCTACTATAGAAAACTTCATTGTGAAAAGATTGTTCAGACATTCAGAAAACTATTCAGCATTGCTCCTGGAATGGAATATGATAACTTTACTAACTTACTGGCATGCCATAGCGAGTGACAAAATTCTAACTCACAAATTTCTAGAGCAGAAAAGAGACCAACCATCATAAATATTCTAGTTACAAGATCTGCTATTGTTTTTTCATCTTTAAAATGTATCATTTCTGCTTTAGTACAATAAATGTTTCATTATTTTAATAAACAAATTAAAACAATAAGATTTTTTTTCTATTTTATGTTGGAAAGATTATTTTGCATATCATTGTCAAATATTCAGGTCACTGACACTCTAACTTGGGGGTCACATGTGTGACCCTTTTTTTCTTTTTTTTTTAAAGATTTTATTTATTTGTGCATACAGAACTGGGGTACAGGCCAGAGGCTCAGGGGCGGCGAGAGGCTTCACCAGAGACAGAGTGGGGAACAGAACAAGCAGATCGACGAAGTACACTGCTGAGGGGAGCAGCGGGCGGGTCAGGAGAGGTCTGCCACGCCATGTGGTCACCTCCGGGGCAGGCGGGAATGGAACTCATGCGGAAGCGGCTTTAGATTCTCAGTGCTGTGCTTTAACCTGCTGCGCCACCAGGGAGGGCCCATGTGTGACCCTTATTTTTAGGGAATGAGAAAGCTTACTGTTTTCAAAGACGACAAGCCAAACTGAACATGTCACCTGCATGTTTCCATATGTGGCACTTTCATGGATAGTTGTGGGTTATTGTTCTACATTAAAATGTTAAATTTTATGTTTGAGTCTGAATTGTCATTTTTATAACTGTCCTGGTATGTTATTGCCATTATTTTTTACCTTTGATATACAAAGTTGGTTGCATTCATTATAGAATCACAAAAGGAGGACTTTAATATGTTTTGAATTTAACTAAATAAGAACTGAAAAGATGAGTCACTGAAACTATTAAAATGGTCAAAAAATGACAAAAAGATCTGCTATAAAAGAAATACCCCTGGTGACTCAAGAAACTTGGTAGTAAAAGAAAAAAATATGTCATGTTTGAGCCTAAATCACAGAATATAAGAAAGCACAGAATATAAGAATTCTAAAGCTGGAAGGAGTTTCTCCAAATTCTACATATAATCATTATCATGCTGGATTATAGATTTACTTTGTGTCAGATACTGTCTGAACTCATTTAATTTTCACAACCACCTATTTAATACTTTGTCTGTCCACCTGTTCTGCTCCATACTCTGTCTCTGGTGAAGCCTTTCACTGCCCCTGCACCTCTGGCCAGTACCCCAGTTCTGTATGGATGGATAAATAAATCTTTAAGAATAATAGTAATAATAAAAAGAGGGAAAAAAGTTGTTTTGCAAATTGTTTAGATGTGAGACATGTAGTTACCAACAGCACAATAACCAGACTAGCTGACAAGTACAGTTCAAAGGGTTGTCTCAGGCATTCCACATTTCTGGTAAACCCACACTAACATATCCTGTCTTTTAAAGTTCTAACCAAAGGGGTTGGGACTCCTTTACTCGGTCTTACTCAGTTCCACACAGCAAATTCCAAAGTAGGTTCATGTTGTCACGGTCCTTCAGGGACTCCGGGTGCTACCTTCACAGACAGAATGGTGTGCCCTGAGCTTTAAAGTATGGGAGTTCACCCACTGTCTCCCATTGCCTAAGGTCAAGTACAGGCTGCATTAGAGACTTCACCCCTGTGGCTTCAGATTTATACTACTGTCCTGGAAAGATACAAACACCCATTGTGTGGCTAAGATGGGTGTGCAGTAGTGAGGAGAACGGGAACTGCGCCAAGATGAGAGAGCTGTTCTAATGTCACCTCTATGTCCTTTATGTCTGACTTCACGTTAGGATCCCTCAAGCACCACACCTAGGGTTTCGGGTGTGTTTTATTTAATCATCTGAATTTAAAAGTTCTCCTGGTGATTCTTAAGAGCCACCAGGATTGAGAATCACTGCTGTAAACAGCTGTGCAGAACTTAGGCTACCTGTGGGGCTGGGTGGGAATGGAGAGAAAAGTATGAGAAGGTCCAAGGGACCATGTGGAAGGCTACAGGTACTTTGTGGTGGGTGTAGGAACATATATCTGAAAAGCTGTGAGCCTGTAATACTGAATTATGTAAAGTGTTATAACAAATATTACCTCTATAAAAAAAAATTGTAACTTGGGCACTAAAGCTTGGGGTGGGAAGGAAGTGGAGAGACTAGGTTAAGGATGAGAACTAGAAAGCTGGCACCAGGAAATCCTGAAATCAAGACTCAAGTTGGAGGTGACTGAGAGAGGGATGAGGAAGAGAAGGCAGTGGGATGACCTCAGACAGAGCAAAGCAAGACACCTCAAGTATGGAGCTAAGGTGGACATCCTTTCCTGACAGCCTAGCCAAGAGATCGATTCCTAGAAAGTGTGAGAGGTAAAGATCCAGGTAGATGCTTCTAGAAATAGTATAATTTTTAGAGGAAGCAAGGTATAAAATAAAGGAATTAACACTATTTAACTAGTAAACTTGTGTACTCCCTCTAGTCGCCTTTGCATTTTACCTTATCCCCTGCTGAAAATCTCTAAAGCAAATATAAATACATATATGGTAATACCTTTTAGCTAGTAGTAAGTTTTATTACTCACAAGGCTCATATTTTTCCATGATTTTTTTCAGAGTATGATCTTCAAGATATAACAGAAGTGGTCATTTGGGTTTTGGCAGGAAGCAATAAATCCTTCCAAAATTACCATCAAGTCAATATTGATCAGCTCAAAAAGAGACTGAAAAATATCTGCTTCCTCATCTGCTGTAGAGCGGAAACATTCAAACCTTCTGCTCTGCTCTGCAAATGAGGATTTTTCACATCACTCCAAAATTTAATTCCCCTTTGTGTTCCTTATGTACCAGTTACTTCTTGTCAAGACTTCAATGAAACAATGAGGATTAGCTCATGCCTCTTGTTATACTTTTTAACACTGTCTTGAACCTACTGGTTCAAGCCCAAGTCACTTGAAGCCCATTTTACTACCTCTGGCCTTCTGCTTGGAACAAACAATTTGGCCTTTTCTGCTCAAGAACAAAACACATACACAAAATCAATCTTTTGTAAGAAAAAGAAAAGGAGTGAACCCCATTTTTAAAATAAGAATTCTCTTTCACGTAATGCATGACATTACATCCTACATTTTAGTTCACACACATCTTTATAGGCAAATCTCAATAAAAAGTTTTGAATTAAGGATAAGATGCTTTAAAGTAACTATCCACTATTTGAACACTTTAATGACTAAAAAGAATTGAACCTACAACATGTTACTTAAGTCTTCTCAGCCTTGATTTCATCATCTGTACAGTGAAGATAATATTAATTTCACAAGGCTTTTGAAAAGATAACTTTTGTTAGTTTTTTGTTAAAGATTTATTTATTCATATGGAACGGGGTACAGGCCAGAGATGTGGAGGGTGAGAGGAACAGAGAAGGGACAAAACAGGCAGATCGACGAAGTACACTGCTGAGGGGAGCAGCGGGCGGGTCAGGAGAGGTCTGCCACGCCATGTGGTCACCTCCAGGGCAGGCGGGAATAGAACTCATGCGAAAGTGTCTTTAGCTTCTTAGTGCTGTGCTGTAACCCGCTGCACCACCAGGGAGGGCCAGTTTTGTTACATTTAATAAAGAAACTCCACTGTCCTCACATCATGGGCATCCGTGATACACCAGGTGATTGTCTTAATGTCTTAAGTGTTGTCTGAAAAAGTTTGAAATTCTAGGTCTTAAAAGCCTGAAGTCTTAAATTTTAGATCTTAAAGTTCTAACTTGGGATTTTTCTGATGAGACGAAAATCCAAACATGATAGATGCAATCATTGAGCTGCCTATAATTTTAAGTCAGCTGTGCAACACTGTAGATATAAGAACTGGGGTACAGGCCAGAGGTGTGGGGGGGGTGAGCAGAACAGGTGGATTTACTGAAATACACTGCTGAGGAGAGCTGCAGGCTAAACAGGAGAGATGGCTGCGAATGGCTTCATAATGCTGAGATTTAACCCCTTGAGCCACCAGGGAGGCCCCAACATTCATAGTTCTTAATGTAAATGGGGGAAGAGCTATCTGAGGACCCCAGAGTGCTCTTACCAATGAATCCTATGATTTCCTTGCATTAAAGGGAGCTAACAACAAAGAAATTTATAAAGCCACAGATCAGAAAGTATCTTCTTATTGGGAGTAGAGACCAACAATTCTGAATAAAGCAGTTCTGCAACAATCACTGAGTGACACTGATATGACCATCACAATGAATCTGTAATACAAGTGGTACTCACTACACACTGTTCCCTCCTAACCCTGCCAAATCAGCACCACACAGGAAAACAGGTTTTATCTGGATTGCTGAAAGTACAAAACTATGCCTGAGGAGGTATTCCTGTCGATGAATCCTGAAGCTAAACTCTAACTTTAGAGTGAATTATAAATTAATTTTTAAATGTGGGTTTCTGAGGCTACAGGTTATATTGTAGTGCCTTTCATTGTAGTAATGTCTCAAGAATTTCAAAGATCAGTTAACACCAGGAAGAGAACTTAACTTGGTGGGTGGCATGGTGTTAATGACTGAATTTTGTTCCCTCTAAAATTATATTGTTGAAATTCTAACCCTCTCTGAATTTGGCTATATTTATAGTTTCTTTAGTGAGGTAATTAGCCTAAATTAGGTCATTTGTGAGGAGCCTTAATCCCATATGCTGTTGTCCTTATAAAAAGAGGAAGCCAGGTGGGGAGGGAGCATCATAGACAATGGTGGAGGAATGTGGGAGTTTTGGTTACAGTAACAGCACCCAAGCAGTAACAGCACCGGAAGGGGGAGCCTATAATCCCAAAATACAAAAACAGTGCAAACCAATTTTTAAATTGGCTTACCCATAATAATCAAAACTGCATGGTACTGGAAAAAGAACAGACATACAGACCAGTGGATTTGGATAGGAAACCCAGATATAAACCCACAGGTTTATGGACAGCTAATTTTTGACAAAGGGGCAAAGAAGATACAATGGAACAAAGAAAGTTTGTTCAGTAAATGGTGCTGGGAAAACTGGGAAGCTACATGCAAAAAATGAAACTAGATCACTACCTCTCACCATACACAAAAATCAACTGGAAGTGGATTAAAGACCTAGACATAAGAACGGAAACCTTAAAATTCCTGGAAGCAAAGCTGGGCCAAAAATTGCACAACATACACTTCAGCGACATCTTTAAAGATAGAGCACTCAATGCAACGATAGTGAAGGCAAAGATAAATAGATGAGCTTCTGTACAGCAAAAGAGACATTAAAAACAAACAAACAGACAGACATCCCACTGACTGGGAAAAAAAATTCTCACACAAAACTAGCAATAAAGGATTGATCACAAAGATATACAAAGAACTGATGAAACTCAACAAAAATAAACAACCCCATCCAAAAATGGGCAAACGAGCTAAAAAGACACTTCTCCAAAGAGGAAATGAAGATGGCCAAGAAGCATATGAAAAAATGTTCAACATCACTTGTAATAAGCGAGATGCAAATTAAAACCACAATGAGATACCACCTCACCCCAGTGAGAATGGCACATCTTCAAACAACTAGCAACAACAAATGTTGACAAGGATGTGGAGAAAAAAGGACTCTCCTGCACTGCTGGTGGGAATGCAAACTAGTACAACCACTATGTTAAACTGTTTGGAGATTCCTCAAACTGCTAAACATGGAGCTTCCCTATGACCCAGCAATCCCACTCCTATGTATCTACCCAAAAGACACAAAAACACTGATTCAAAAAGACACCTGCACCCCCCCTGTTTACTGCTGCTTTATTCATAATTGGAAAGACATGGAAACAGCCCAAATGCCCAAAAATGGATGACTGGATTTAAAAGATGTGATACATATACACAATGGAATATTACTCAACAACCAAAAAAAAAAAAAAACACATGTCTTTTGCAGCAACATGGAGCTGGAAAAGATCATGCTTAGTGAAATAAGCCAGAAAGAAAAGGAGAAATACTGGATGGTTTCTCCTCTCATAGCAGGAATATAACGGAATAGGCAAGAAAATGATGAACAGCTATATACACCAGAGACATTGGGGGAGGGGGGAATGGGGTCAAAACCAGTGGGGGAGGGAAATGCACTGGACTATGGTGATGGCACATGGGTGATTTGATGACTGGAAACCTTAGGGGATTGCAGCTGAGATGGAAAAATACACAAAAGTATGTAAAAATAAACTATTACAATTTTTTTTAATTACAAAAAAAAATGCATGGTGTCTCATCCAGAACTATTGCATATCAGAGAATGAGGAGATGAACTACACTGACATAGGGTTCACAGGAGTCCTGTTTTCTTAAGAACAGGAAAAATAGTGAAAGGAGAATAGGGCCCTCCCTGGTAGCCCAACAGGTTATATAACGCAGCACTGTGACGCTAACCAGCACTGTGAAGCTAACCCCAGTGGCTTCAGCAGGAGTTTGATACCCGACCAGGGAGCTAACCCACATGGCATAGCAGACCACTCCTGTCTCACCCACTGCTCCCCTCAGCAGTATATATCACCATGTGCCTGTTCTGCTCCCCACTCTGTCTCTGATGAATTCTCTCACTGCTCCTGTACCTCTGGCTACACCCAGTTCTATATTCATAAATAAATAAATCTTTACAAAATAAATAAGTAAAAGGAGAATAAAGAAAGGTAAATAAAAGAAGAGACAAACAAGAGAAAAGACACACGTGGCCACATACTGAAATGACCCCTGGGATGCTGAGCCCATGGCACCAGAGTCGTCACCACATCTCAACTACTTCTGTAACAGGATGGCCCCTAGGAAAAGGGGTAGTTCCAGATTCCCTGCCCCACCCAGAAGGAGGGTGGAGCTGAGCAGAGAAAAAGAGAAGAGAAGGAAGCCGGATGGAGAACAAGAAGGAGACCTGAAGAAGCCACATGGAGCAGCAAGCATGTGATGAAGAAACCGTGCTTGTTTCCTGACCCTGGACTGGTTAAGGCAGATGTGGGTGAGAGATCTGTAGGGAGGTGACTATGGCAGTGTTTATATTGAATTTGATTTTGCTCTTTTCCTCCCAGATTTGTCTGGCCATTTCTGACCCTTTTCCATGGGTCCGGCCAGAAGGTGCTTTAGTCTTGTGGCGGGCTTTTAGGCCTTGCTTTGGGCCAATCCCTTTTGGGTTGACTTTTACCCACGAGGGAATGGGTAACTTTGGGTGTTTGATTTAGAAGTTATATTCTTTGTGTTCTGTATTATATATTTACTGTATTAAAGTCCCTTTTCATTAAAGTTTTATATGTTTTGTCTTGACGTTGTGGATGGCAGAACTCACTTAGAGCAGGCAGGATTGGGGCTTCAGGGGTTCCCTCTCCCCCTGTCCTGTAAAACTTCCTGTATGTAACATGACAAGGAATTCATGTTTGAGGGGGTACTTGATATTTCAGAAATGTGATTGAGAATATTCATCCTCAACTTTGGGGTATCTGCCTTTTTGAGCCCCATCTCTGTTCGTGTTGTTTTTATTATCACTTTGATCAGCAGACTTTAATCAGAAGCCAGAAGTCGAGTCTGCAATATGACAGCTGCTCTTCCAGGGCTACTTAGATTTGAATGCTGATTCTGCCACTTGCTGGCACGGTCTTGGTCAAATTAAGTTCTCTTGGTCTCAGCTTTCTCATCAGTTAATAGGGATTAAAACACCAACCTGAAGCTTTGTTGTAAGAATCAAATGAAGGAATATAGAGAAGCACCAGCCAATAGTGGGTATTCAATAAATACTGGTGTCCTGACTGCTACCGGTGATGTCATGAACTTCAGGAACACTACCATCAGCTGTTCTCTTTCCTCTTCCCCACCAAAGGTCTCATCTTCGCCAACCATCCTATCTCCTTGGAGTATTGCCTCTACCCACTCTACATCTTTGTGTTCCCTAAAAGGACCACTGGGTTTCAATTGCCCCCCAGCTACTGAAACAGGTGTCTCGAAGGCTGGAGGGACCTACTAACTGATATATCCAATAGAAGTTTTCTCAGACTATCTTCCCCAGTTTCTGTCACTTCCCATAGTGACCTCCATTCACATTTTCTGGATAGTTGCTTCTCCTCTGGCTTATGTGGCTCAACAGACTCCTGATTTTCTTTCTCCCTCATCAATACCCCTCCCCTTTTATTGATCCTTTGTTCCCTTTGCACCCTCCTTTCTCTCCTGTTTTGGTCATTGTACCATTAAAGTTGTGGCATTTCTTAAAAAGTGACTTAAGTGGCCCTCCCTGGTGGCTCAGCGGGTTAAAACACAGCACTAAGAAGTGAAAGCCACTTCAGCATGAGTTCGATCCCTGGCCCTGGAGGTGACCATATGGCGTGGCAGACCTCTCCAGACCCGACCGCTGCTCCCCTCAGCAGTGTACTTCATCAGCCTGCCTGTTCTGCTCTCCCCACTGTGTCTCTGGTGAAACCTCTCACCACCCCTGCACCTCTGGCCTGTACCCCAGTTCTGGATGCATAAATAAATTTTTTTAAAAAACTGACTTAAGCTGACTTCTCACTCCATATCCACTCACATGGCCTTCAGTTATCACCTCTAGGATGATGTATCTCCCCCTCCATAGGTCACACTCAGTGACCTGCTGGATAATGCCTACCCCCTATGCCCCTGCTCATGTCTGTCTGGAGTGTCTTTACCACCATCCTTATTAAAATTCTTATCACATATTAATGTCTCATGAAATTCCCCTGCAACATGCCCTAAGACCTAGTCATTCTGTTTGGAAGTATTCCCTTCCTGCGATTTTAAGAGACTAATTTATTTAAAACCACCACAAGTAATTTGTCATATCTCACCTAAGATATGGTCATTTATCTATGTACTTTGAAGGCAGAAAGACAAAACGGTCTGTTGCATGGACTGTGCATTCAACATATGTATCAATAAATGAAATAATCAAGTACAGCTGAACAGTGCCTCTAGCATTCTAGTCAGAACAAATACTAACAACATCTATTGATGTTTTTCAGATACCCCTATTTGGGTATTTCTGCGAACCTGAGTTATAGAGATATGTCTTACCCATTGATTTCTCTTTAAAAAAGAGAAAATAAGAGAATACTGTTGCATATGTGAAACCTGTATAATGTTATAAACCAAGTTATTCAATAAAACATGTTTAAGAAGGAACTTAAGTAGCATTACAATGCAATGTTAAATTTAAAAAAGGATATAAGAGATTAGGGGCACCATTTATCTTAAAACAAGCATTTTAAGGTGTCCCGTAGCTCTGTTTTGCCTTCCTCTGGTTAAACAAGTTTCCTATTCCTAAACAAAGACATAGAAGACAAGTTTATCCAATTCATCAACAGCACAAATCCAAGAGGGCTAACCCTCATCACTGAGGACATAATCAGGCTGGGATGATGGACTGAAGCCAGTGAGTTGGCTTTTAACGAACACAGTGTGCTACATTTCCAAAATCAATTGCATATGTTCGGGAAAGACCAGACCAACTTTGGTAGTAATTATGAAGAAAGTAGGCTGTCTTCAAATATTTGGAGAAATGACTATATAGTTCCAGTACAGAGAACTATAGGAGAATGGGTAGAATCTCAGTTTACTTTTAGAAAGAACTTTCCTTCAGAATTGTTCAGTTATGGGTAGAGTGAGGGATAGGCACTGGAAAGGAACCTTGTCTCAGAGGTGCCTTCTGGGATCACACTGGATTTCTTTCCTTCCTTAAATTAGCTACTTCCCCTGACAATCCTTAATGTGTTAGGCCGAAGCCATTCCACCTGCCATGAATGCCCTTTTTAGAACCCCCAACTTGTCTGACTGAATTACTGTCTCAATCTCCTAAAACGGTCTTATCTGCTCTTACAGATTTCTGCAATACACAGCTAAGCACGCAATGCATAACTAAAACTATTGATCTATTGATAGTCATTTTTCCATGTCTGTCTATAAATTCCTTGAAGATAACAGCCATGACTGCCCTGCTCACTTAAGCATCTCCAGTCCTATTCACTGGGGCTAGCACAGGGAAGCTCAAGAAACCCTACCTGAGTGACTGAGGCAAACACTGGTCTACAGGGAAAACTTCAGGAGAAAGAGACACAGAGAGAGATAAAGAGGAGAAACATCTGTGGTTGGCTATGTATTTCCGTTGGTGATGGTCCATAAGCTGAGCATGGTATAATCCCAGAGTTTCAAAATTTCAAACACTGTCCCCTGACTGTGTTCCTTACTACAAAAGGACAAAATCTTGAGAAAAGCAAAGTGATTCCTTGCTTTATATTTATCTGAAGCAGCTATTAGAATATCCAGTTCTGGATGGTCAGGAAGAAATAAGGACAGAATTTTCACATCTTCCCAGTCTCTCCTACTTGTGTTGCTAATCTTTGAACTCAAGAATCTGCTTCATGCTTCTACTCATTTGGATGATGTTCATCTGGTCATTTTGATCCTTTCTGGAATTCTTGTAACTTCAAAATGGTTTTGACTTAAAATTTACAAATAAGGACTGTGTGTGCCTGTGTGTGTGTGTGTGTTAATGAAAAATGTAGCTCTTGGGACAAATATCCACAGCACTGAGACAAGCACTTGTTCATTTATTTTAAGGGAAGAATGCAGGGAACATTTGTAAGAAGGGAGCAACAGATAACACTTGACAGAAGGCAGAGACAGGATCCCAGGGAGGTGGAACACCCAAGGAAAGGACTGTTATCTGCCCCCACCTCCAAGGAAGCTAGATAGGAAAGTTAGGAGGATAAAGTTAAGAATGATATACAATCCTAGCAGCCTCTCCATGGTGCACACAAGGAATGTTTTTAACATCATATCAGCAACCCCACAAAGGGCAGAGATAAGAGGAAAACTGAAGATTATTTCCCCCGGTCCTTTAAACTTACCAATGAAAGCCCAAGAATATTTTGTCAAAACAGCTTTACTTTTTGAGATCTCTGTAGTCTGTCCTTCAGTAGGAAGTTTCCTACCCAAATAAAATTTCTTCAGACAGCTGCAGGCTACATTTGTCAAGAAAACACATAGATCACAGCTGTATTTTCCTATCTTGATGGCCAAGTTTTAGAGCCCTTTGAAATGTTGCTCCAGTCGCTGCAGTAAGAGCAGCTACTGCACAGGCAAAATGTAAGATTTCATTAGGGAGCTGTTTTCCCCCCACCCCCAGTGCCTCAAAGGTCCCTGAATGAGCCTCTCTCACCTAGTAGCACAAAAGCTATTAAATCTCTTGAATGAAAGGGTCAGGTTGCAAGCTGTGCAAGTAAGGAAGTCATTTCTGTTCAGACCACCCAGCTCTCCAAAGGGGCAGCAGCACCAGATTCAGACAAGATTAAAGGCTGTGATCCTATGTAACCCGTCCCAGAGAAACAGCCTCTCTAGGGTCCAACAGGATCCCATTGTGAACAATGTGTGCTCTGAAAAAGTGGCCTTTGGCCTCTGTGCCAGAGATTTTAGTTCTTGTGAAACAAAATTTAATTATTATTTTTTTTATTTTGAAGAACAGCTGTTAGTCAAATCCTTGGACATGTTTTCAGCACAAACACTAATAAAGCTCCCCTGCCTGTTATATGAGTTTAGGAGACTGAAGCCTATTGACCTATGTCAAAACATCAAAGCCAGAAAACATATCCAAAATCTTTTATGTCAAACTTTTCATTTTAATGAAAGAGGACGTGAAGCTCAGAAAGACGACATGGCTCGCCCAGGCTGCTCAACAAACGCTAAGATTTGAAGCAGCCTGAAGACAGGGATCCTCTCCATACCTTTCACATCAGTTGTTTTGGAGTCCTTGGGAAATTATCAGTGAGCCTGGCATGTAGCACCTCCCCGTCTCACCCCACCCCAATAATTGGAATGAGGAGAAGGAAAAAAGGAAGAGGTGCTGATAACCACACCTTTTTTCTTTTTAGTATAAGTATGCAATACCACAAGATGTCTTTGGGAGGAGGATGGAACTGAGTTCTTACTTTCATGTGTTGTCAAAAGAGTACCTTAACAAGCTAGAACCATCACTTCCTGTTTCTCTCAATCCTTCTGGGTTCATTAATCCAAACTCAACTTCTAGGAATGAGACAGTTCCTGAGGAGTTCCAAGAATTCCAGTTCAGTTCAGGCCAACTCAACCTAGCCAGTCCCCAAGAGCAGAGCGTTCCCAGGAGACTGATGCCGAATTAAGAACAGCCTCAGGTTTTAAGTTTCAAAGACAAACATCACTTGGCAATGCAGCAACAAGTTAGATCTTACAGCCCAAAATCTGGGGGCAGAAGAACATAATGTCCGGTACCTTCACTAATTATTTTCTCATAAAAATAAAAAGGCAGAAGAGGAAAGCGGGAGGGGATGAGGTTGATGGGAAAGCCATCAACTCTCCCAGTTGAAAAGTCCTGGTTTGTCAGTCAATCATGCAAAAGCTTGTTGCACACAATTTATGTTCAATGCCACTCAAACCCGTTTATTCTTGAGATGTGAGATTTAATATTAACCAAGGACGTGAGAGGAATTTAATGGCAAAAGACAATGTAGAGCAACACTTATTCAAGTATTATATCATCGGCATCAGAATCACCTGGGTAAGTTCCAGGTGGCACCCCAGATTTAAAATCTTCTGGGAGGGTGCTATGCTTAAGCATAGGCCTTGCATGAAGCACTCAGGTGGTCCCAGGGCACAAAGAGTTTTGAAAAACAATGGAGAGAAAGAGCAAAGGTAATTAACATTTTCCTGGGTTAGCTCAAGGCTCAGGCTACATCAAGAAGCAATTCCTCAAATGCTAACTGGAACTGGGAATTGGCTGTATCAGTTTTACAAAGCAGGCCTGAAAAGGTTAATCTCTCCAGCAAGATTCCCAGGCCATAAACTCCAACCAGTTGCCGGAAATGCTCTTTTTAAGCTTTGTAATTCACGCCAAGCAACAAGACTGAATGCAATAGCAAAAAACAGCAGGAACAAAAATTAAATGCCTTGGAAATTACTTCTGTGATCCAGATGAAAACTAAAAGAAACTATTTGCTGCAACACCAAAGTTTTTGGAGCAAATCTGGGTAATAAACAACAACAAAAAAACTTAAATTTCGGTCCAAGACTTCAGAACAATATGATTTTTTTGCCTCTAGCACTTTTTCCTGTCCACAAGTACAGCTTTTGAAAATATACATCCAAATATAACTGAAGTCCACGATCTAGAAATTGTCTTGTCCAAATTACTGTATCTGTATGCCAGGAGAATATAACATCTTGTTAGTTTTTGTACCTTTTCCATTCTACTAAATTGAAGAGAAACATGATTTCGGGGTGGGGGGAGCCTAGAAAATTTAAAGTTGGTTACTTTACTGGTGAGTGCCGCTGGGCAAGATTCGGAAGAAACTTATACATTTGTGATAAGAAAATAAATCCCATTTTTCTCATATGCTTGTTTTTTCAACACGGCACACTGCCCCTTTCAGAGTTTACAAGAGAATTAAACTTTTGCATGCTGACTCTGCATACGATTCTTGCACCGTTCTTTGGAATTAATGCTACCACCATAAAAACAACCTCTGGGGCATTGTGCTAACAGAACATTCACAGTCAAGATGAGAGGAAGTACATAAAGCAGATACTTACAGGTAGTGGTTTTCCTTTCCAAGCCAAAAAAGCTAGAAACCCTTGGCCCGGGCGGGCGGGATAAGAGTCACTGACCCAGTAATCTCTGGTTTAAAGGGCTTTGAGAGGAAGCGGGAGGAAAAACAACCCAGGGAAGGAAAGAGAGCTGAAATTCCAGTCTTTCAGGTCAGCTGAGTTTTAGCTTTCTTTGTACCAAAAAATCCATTAACCCTCCCCACAAGAAAATATAGAATCAAGTTCACATACACAGTCCACTCTCTTTGCTGGTCTTCTCCAAGGCTGCTGCTGCTGCCGCTCTGAAAACTTACCGATTGCCAAGCCTCAGGACTCCCTCTGGGAAGGGCATGATAAAGGATGCCTGCGACTGTTTGCTGGGAGCCGACCTCCCTGGCAGAGAGCCACAGCTCGTCCAGTCCCTTCTGCTGGTTGGGTCCGCAGGGACAAAACTGAGCTTTTGTTAATAAGGTCGGTTGCGTCTCTCCCTAGCTTCCTTTCTCACTATTAGTTATGTACTAACTGATCTGCCACTGGCTGAGTCAAAGCTGCTTCTCCTGCCTGCAGCACACACACACACACACACACACACACACACTGCTTATAGTCACCCTAACATGCCACACACAGCTATGCACAGGCCAGACACACACGCAGGGCCCTGTGTGCACGTGCAGGCGTACGTATCCACACACAAATGCCTCCTCAGGGCTCACACACTCATGCGTGTGCAAATCCACATGTACCACATAGAGGTACGCACATGTGCTCACAGCCACCCCCCCCCCACACACACACACTCACTCTTTTTCTGAACCTTCAAACTCTTCAAACACACTTTTTTACTTACTCTCTTTTCCTTTGAACAAACTTCCATCCTGACAGGTTTTTATGTAAGTTCACACTAGATGTCCAGCATTCAAAAGAAAGGAAGAAGGGGCATGGCATGGACCGGCCCCCTTTAAAGGAAAAGCTAAGCAATTTGAAGATACAATTTCTCAAGCACCACCTTAGTGCTTCCATTTATAAGGCTTTTCCTGCACCTGGTTCTTTGTGAAATCCACACAAATTCCATTAACCCCATCTCATTTGCATGTCATTCATGACCCCACTGACTCAGATATGTCACAGGTCAAGAAATGTCCTCTCAGCGGAGATACAATTAAACTTGTCAGGATTAAATGGGTGGGTAAAAATCTTATTCCTTAATCACTAGATAATCAAACAACTTCCTGAACTTTCTCTCCACCAGAAAAAAAGTAAATAATGGTATACTATCTGGCCTAACTTTTAGATTGACCATATATAGTGAAGTTGGACTTTTACCTCACTTTGGAAGAAATGTTTATACTGAGACATGTCTGGTTATTCTAACGTACAGCCAAAAATAAAAAGTATAAGGCACTCTAAACCAATTCAGCTTTGAATATGGTTTTTCCTAGAAAGGTCATGATGCTACGCCCCTTTCCTTGGAAGCAATGAGGGGAAGAGAGTGGTATGAAAAAGAAATAGAAGAACATCATATATAGAAGGAATGAAGGAAGGTTGTAGAGGGGAAGTAAGCAAGGAGGGAAAGAAATAAATGAAAAGAAATACAAAAAAGAGAAAAACATGCTTTGCCAAGACTTTAGTAATGAATGAATTCAATATACTTTTAAGTCAACAGAAATTTGAAACCTTTAGGGATGTCTTGAATACTTTCTATTTGCTCTGAGAACAAATGGATGGAAGTTCTTGAGAAATCACTACTCTTTGTAAGTAAACAAACATAAATAACATAGTTACTGAAAAAATACAGTGACAATACATGATTCCTGTACAGTCTTTAAAAAGCAGTAAAAGCTTCATAACAGGATACAATATCATAGACAATTTTATTCTTGGACTGAATTTTAAAATTGCTCAAATTTTTAATATCTCAACTCAAAAAAATAAATTACTGGTTGAGACATGAAATTTAATTGTCATTGTAAAATTGATGCATTGATGTAATCTCTTAACATCCAGGCTAAATATAATCTATGAATTAATCTGCAAACAGAAATAAACAGTTTTCATTACCTTTATTTTTCTAAACAAGAAAACGACACTGGTTCTAATGTGTTTCCAAATGTATGCAGGAAATACAACTTTCGTAAATTTAATTATATGTGTGGTACTTTACTTAATTGTCCCCAGAACATACTTTAAACTAGAACGTAGTTGGTTTAGATGAACCCAAATGTCTTGAAATCTGTAGTGCTTGCATATAAAATAAGTAATTCTCCTATGTCTTCCACAAATGAATAAGGGCTGTTGGAATAATACAATTACAAACTTTAATAAGGGACTTTTTGGACAGGTTGAAATGCAAAGCTAGGGGATTGAAAAGGACCTACCTGAAGAAACAACAAAAAATTCTTTCCTTAAATGCATGTGCTGCTGAGTTTAGTGCTGGAACAAAATAATTTTAAAGAAATCTTTCTGTTTCCAACGTCAGGATTGAAGTAATATGAAAATGTCATGAGTTAAGATCAGTAAACTTTTAGGGTTTGTGTGACCAGTTTTTTGTTGGATTTCATTCCTTGAAAAGCACTGTGAACCTCTTCACCAACCACCCATGTAACAAAATTAGGAACGTGTCTGTTAAGTGCTGATGGCACCATCATGCTGTGAGTAGGTGTTTCACTGAGTCCATAAACCAGGGTGGCTGTGGGTGGCTAAAGTGCTGTATCTTATAGGAGATAGCTGTTCCAGTAGACCAGCTCAATTTAAATAGATTAACTTAAAAACAAATAAGTAAATAAAGTGAAAGCAAAATTCTATTTAAAAGCAAACCAAGGGGCCCTCCCTGGTGGTGCAACAGGTTAAGACACAGCTCTGCAAGCTAGGGGCAGCTGCTTTTGTTCAAGTTCGAGCCCCGACCTGGAGCTAACCCACATGGCACAGCAGACCTCTCCTGTCTCGCCCGCTGCTCCCCTCAGCAGTGAACTTCATAGATTTGCCTGTTTTGCTCCCCACTCTATCTATGGTGAAGCCTCTCACCACCCCTGCACCTCTGGCCTGTCTGCATAAATAAATAAATTTTTAAAAGAAAAAAAAAAGCAAACCAAAGTCCTGGGCAGACAGCTCAACTTCAAACTCCTATGTAGTTGCCCAAGGCAATGGTAGGAGACTGTCTCCAACAAGAGTCTTAATTGCATTGCTGGGGTGAAAAAGGAATTTAAGGTTGTGACCTGGAAAGCAGATTGCTGACAAGTATCTGAGTAATAGGTTTGGTAGATTTATTTCCTGCATGTTTTGTGCCATCCTGCTTTCATTTTTACATGAAAATGGCAGATCTACTGCATACACTCCTGGTTTATGAGCCAAATTTGTGTGTCAAAGATTCTTAGGGGTTTATTTTTCATTCAATTTCTTTGGCTCTTGTTCTGTATCCCTAAATTTGCTTGTGGTGGCTAAATTTTATTTCATTTTTGTTGCCAAGAAATTTAGTAGGGAGTTTTATTTGTGTTACAATAATGTATTTCTAAAATAGTAATAATAATAATAACAAGGCAAAACAATTACTTTTGTGTGTCAGAAAAAGGCAGAAACAGAAAAAGGCAGAAGGCGTGGAGGTAGAGGCTTTACTGACCTCAGAGTTCAGAGCTGTCAGGGTAACACTCAAGTAACAGGGAAGAAAACAACCTCTGAGCAAGGCAGAAAGAAAGCAGTGGGTAAGCTTGACATCAAAAAGGTGTATTAGGCCCTCCCTGGTGGCGCATCGGGTTAAAGCGCAGCACTGAGAAGCTTAAGCCATTTCCACATGAGTTCCATCCCCGCCTGCCCTGGAGGAGACCACATGGCGCCTGGCAGACCTCTCCTGACCCACCCGCTGCTCCCCTCAGCAGTGTACTTCGTCGATCTGCCTGTTCTGCTCCCCGCTCTGTCTCTGGTGAATCCTCTTACCCCAGCACACCTCTGACCTGTACCCAAGATCTTTAAAAAAAAAAAAAAAAAGTAGGCCCGCTAAGAAGAGAATGCAAGTCTTTATTACCTTACAATGAAATCTGTCAGAAATCTCATGCTTATTGGTATCATTTTAGCACTAAAGAAGCCACAGGACAAAAATGCCTGCTACAGTTCTCACACTTCATATTGGCTAGGTGACTCCAGTCAATAAAACACGTCAAGAGAAAAGTGAGGCATAGAATAGAAAAAGAAGTCTTTTCTAAAAATATGTTAAAGAAATTTTCTTAATAAGGGTGCTAGGAAAGGGTGTTCCTGGTATGAAAAATGGGATAGGGATAAATATTTGCAAATACACACTGTGCACCAAGAAATATAGCTGCTTGATTTAAAAAAAAAAAAAAAGAAGGAATTCTCCCAGTACTAGCTTTAGGTCTATGGTCAGTGATTAGAGAAGAGATGAAAGAATAAAAGACTCAGGTCCTCTGAAACATGTAATTCACTGAATTTGAGCAAACATTTCCCTTTCTCTGTATTAAAGGCTATTTCTTGTGAAAATGGAAACTTCAGACTAAAGATTTGACTCACCACACTATCATTTCCACATTTGTTCACTAAATACAGACAGAAGGTCAGAAAAAACTAACTCACACCATTCATTACACTCTCTATCATGAAGGAAAAACAAATACGCAACGCATTTTTCTTGTTATCAATAAAATTGAACAGTTTCAAATGTTCACTAAAGTAAAAAGACATTAAGATACATACACACATTAAAAATATGAAAAAAATCATCAGGAATCCTTTTTATCTCCACTGTGTTTATAGAACAGGAAAAGTGTAACAGAGGTGATATAAACAATTTGATTATAAGATGTTTTCCATTTTAACTATCTTTGTGAGATTTGGGAGTGATTTTGTTTTTTAAAGTTTGGCACCAGGAATAATTTTATCTTTTCAAGCATAACACTAAGATTTGAAGTGTTCACTCACTGACTCTGGAAAAATCTTCAAAACTCAGTTGTCTCAAAAGTAATGTATTTCGCATTATGAAAAATCAAAACAATCGCTACATTTAAAAATCATGGACCTTATCGGAAAACAAAATACTCTGGAAATAACAAAACAAGGTAAATATTTCCTTTCATATCATAGAAGAAAACAGCACAAATGCACTAGTGAATTCCTTGCCTTGCCTACAAAGATGAGGTGAAAATCATACATCAAATGAATCTCACAGGAACTACAATGTGCTGATCTATTAAATTCCCTTATAGTAGAACTTTAGTATAGGTTAGGTTCTGTGCTAATCTTGGGAGCAATAGGGATAAGTAAGACATAGTGCCTCAGCTGTATAATTTTATAGTCTAGTTAAAGAAGAGAGAATACAAGGAATATCATATATTGAGAGTTGATTAAGAATAACTAACAACTATTAAGAATATACACACTGTGTACATTGTTATTTACACTCATTTATTAACTTATTTAATCCTGACAACACTAATTCCTTGAGTGAATTTTGTTAGCAAAACCATTGCATTAGTTCCCTCCTGTCTGTCACCAAGCTCTGTTATGGCTTCACTCTGCATGTTAAACTTACTTTTTCTTTGTCACAGACAGGCTTTTTCATGGTAAGAAAGACTATCAGCTAATTAGTTCAACATTTGCATAGTTTGCAATCAAAAAGGAAGTGAATTAGCTTCCATTTTAGTTTTAGCAGAAAACCTCTATTAAAACCAAGAAAGGATGATGGTTACTGAAACAGCAGAACAACAAAGTAGAGAACGACTTGGCAAACAGAAACAAGAAGAGAGCTGGGAAAGAGCTGGCCAGAACTGTCAAGGGTATCTGAGAGTCCCTTCTAACACACCTCTGCAGGCATGGGAGAGCCACTGGAGGACTTAGGCAAATGGGTGGACTGGCACTGGATATATGGCTTTGAACAGAAAGGGGTCCATGTTTCTTTCACCTATTTTTGTGATTTGGATAGGAAACAGCAGTTTGTCACTAGTCCCCTTAATCTCTAATTACATAGTACAAATACTCAGTGTATGGTTGTCATCAACTGGCTTTTCACATGCTTCTCTGATAATCCCATAGGGATGTTTGCTCTTTTCTCTAACACTCATGTTTGACCTCCAAAAAAGCACTCCATGTTTCCTTAACATATTTATCACCTTTCCTATCTTCAGAACAGTCATATTTTGTTGCCTTGGGTTTTAACAGTGAATGATAAAGGCAGTCAATTAAGTAGTTTCCTATCATCAAATTTCCTCTTCTGACAAATGTTTTCACCAAACATGGTGGAGAGTTTTCCTGATGCCTTAAGTTTTCCTTAACCCTCCAAAGCATTTCAGGGTAAGTATTGGTAATGGGAGAATAACAGTCCATTGTGTATATACATCTTCTTTATCTCTTCCAATATTGGTTGACATTTAGGGGGTTTCCATGTCCTGGCTGTGGTAAATAATGCTGTAATACACATAAAGGTGAATGTATCTTTTTGAATGAGTTTTTTCATATGATTCAGATAAATACCCAAACGTAGAATTTCTGAATTGCATGGTAATCCTAATTTGTTTTTTAAGTAGCCTCTATACTGTTTTCCATGATGCCTGCACAAATTTACATGCCTACCAACAGTGGGTTCTCTTTTCTCCAACAATTACCTTTCTTATCTTTTCTACAACATTTATTCTCATAGCTGTAAAGTGAAATCTCATTGTGGTTTTCATTTGCATTTGCCTAATGATAAGCAATATAGAACATCTTTTCCTATGTCTATTGACCATCTGGATATCTTTGGTGAAATGTCTATTTAGATCCCTGCCCATTTTTTAATATTGCTGTTTTTGTTGTGATTGCTGTTAAGCTGTCTGAGTTGCTTATACCTTTTGATATATGATCTGCAAGTATCTTCTCCTACTCAGTAGGTGGCATTTTCATTTTAATTTCAGGTTTGTTTGTGGTTTTTTTTTTTTGGAGGGGGAGTTATTTGTCTGCTTGTTTCATTTTTGCTAAGCAGAAAATTTTAGCTCAATTAAGTCCTATTTGTTTATTTTTACTTTTTGATTGCCTGGCCGTTAGAGATGAGTAAACAGAGATATTAATAAGATTGATGAGAAGAGTATAGGACTTGTTTTCTTCTACATATTTTATGGTGTTATAAGCAAGTCTTTAACCCATTTTGAGTTAATTTGTGTATATGGCTTAAGATAGTGGACTAGTTTCATTCTTTTGCATATGGATGTCCAGTTTTCCAGCATCAATTGTTGAATAGACTTTCCTTTCTCCATTGTATATTCTCCATTGTATATCTTGACTTCTTTGTCATAAATTAGCTAACCATATAGATATGGGTTTATCTCTCGGCTCTTAATTCTGTTTTATTGATCTGTTTTTATTGCAACACCATATTGTTTTGGCTATCACCATTTTATAAAATAGTTAGAAGCTAGGGAGTATGATTCTTCCATTTTTGCTCTTTTTCTGAGGATTGCTTTGCCTGTGCCAGGTCTTCTGTGGTTCCATTTAAGTTTTAGGATTTTAATAAAAGTTAAATGAAACACAAAAAAGTAATTTTAGGATTTTTTTGTTCTATTTCTATGAAGCATGCTATTATTTTGATAGTCTACATCAAATCTGAATATTGCTAAAGTGGAAAGGGAAATGCAAGTCATATGGGAGACTTTTAACAAAGAGTCTGACTGGCCAGAATGGGGCTGGGGAGGAGTGGGGTGCATTTCCCTACTCACTAAGAGTTAAGTAGTTAATGATGAGGAATAATAGCACTGAATAAGGAGTCAGATAATTAAGTTCCATTTTCAGTTTTCCCATCAGGCAGTTGTGAATTGGGGCAAATCTCTCACCTTCCTGTGTCTTACCTACAATAATAACATCATCTTACATATGTATCAAAATAAATTGTTCTTCTTGTGTTGCTTGAAAAATGAGTTCGTAATCTGGTCAACCATTAGGCCCCTCCATCTCCAAAAATAGAAAAATGTCAGAGATTCCTGATGCCTTTCTGACTACAAAAAAAAATTCTTAATCTTTTTACATGCAAATAAAGGACCAGAAAAATCAGTTCTCCTATCAACAAATTAGTATGTTTGGCTATAAGAATAATTGCTAAGTGTTTCTAACATTATGGTGGCAACCACTTTGTAACTTATAAATTTATCAAATCAACAGTTACACAAACTGAAACTTAAACAATGTTTTAATCTCAATTTAAAAAAACAATAACTACAAAGTTCATAAGGAATTACCATTAGTTCAGCAGGTCCTTATATTAAAACTTATGATTTTTTAAGATTATTAAATGAGGGTAAGGTATGGACTCTTATCACAATACAATGTGTAATATATGTCTTTAATGTCTTCTAAAGCAGCAGTACTTAAAGTAGTAAGGAACACCTGGGGCTCCCCAAACCCATTTCAGGGGCTGCTTGAGGTCAATATTACATTTATAGTAATGTTAATATATTCTTTTCCTTGTTCATTCACATCTCACATGAGTATAATACATAATTTTCCAGAGGCCACATAAAGTGTGATATTTGTAAGAGATTGAATGAAGAAGCAGATATAGAAACACAGCTGTTTTCCATTAAGTTAGACATTTAAAAGATTTTCAAAAATATAAAACAAAGCTACTTTTTCAGTAATATTTTACTTTCAAAATTATAGTTTTCTCCAAAATATTTATGTTAATATGCCATAAAATTACTGTTGTTCCTTTGGAATAATAAATGTCATCTTCTCAAGTTTAATTTCTTTTTTTTTTCAGATTTAATTTCTAATGTAGTAAATATAGATAACTGTAGCTCAAACAAATAATTTCTTTTTAAAAAACTTAGAGTATAAAGCAACTTTGGAAACAAAATGTTTGAGAATTACCAATCTCAGCAAATGTCTTATAAACATCCTCTATCTACTTATGTAACAAGTTCCTGGAGCAATAACATGTGCTAAATTGAGTTAGCCACAGTTATATAAGACAGGATTGAATTTTAAAAGATAGGGTTTATGGAAACCAAGGACTAAATTAAAGAATGTAGGGTTTTGTTTTATTTTGTTTTGTTTTTTTTTGAAAAAAAAAATTTTTTAAAGATTTATTTATTTATACATACAGAACTCGGGTACAGGCCAGAGGCTCCGGGGTGGCTAGAGGCTTCACCAGAGACAGAGAGGGGAGCAGAACAGGCAGATCGATGAGGTACACTGCTGAGGGGAGCAGCGGGCAGGTCAAGAGAGGTCTGCCACGCCATGTGGTCACCTCCGGGGCAGGCGGGAATTGAACTCATGCGGAAGTGGCTTTAGCTTCTCAGTGCAGTGCTTTAACCTGCTGCGCCACCAGGGAGGGCCCAGAATGTAGGGTTTTATTTAAAAAAAAAAAAGAATGTAGGATTTATATGCTCTTCTCAAAGACTATCATGCATATATGTCCTCTGTCGCTACAGTGTCATAATTCATACCATTATTTTTACTTTAATTATTTTACTTAATACTCACAATTTGGGGTAAATAGGAAAGACATTATCTCTATGACTTTACAGATGAGTAATATAGATAAGGAAGTTATGTGATTGATTCACAGCCCCAAGTCTGACTGGTTGGGCTGAGTTTGGAAAAATAGACATTTGTGACTCACTATCTAGTATGCTTTCCACATAACAGAATTAAGAAATTTCTCTAAATAGTCTCTCAGTAAACTTGGGATCTGAATATTTCTAACTCTATGGTTCTTGATGTTATTTTCATAATTTTTTTTCTTCAAAAATGTCTTTTTCTAAAACTTACTTTCACTAAAAAGAATCTTAAAAGAAACGAATTAGCTGTAAGTATCTTTATACTTCAAGAGAATATAAAGTTAAATATCAATTTTTCTTTGTATGTACCAAAAGAAAGCATGTACTAATTTAGGTTGGAAGCAAAGATCTTCTGAGGCAGAAATAAGAATTAAGTATTTATAAAATAGTCCATAAAAAGACTATTGTCTTTAACACAGCAAACTGACAGCAGTTAAATACGAGTCTCAAATAAGTTTAAAATTAAAAAAAGGAAAAGAGGAGAGAGGTAAGATGACATCAGACGAGGTTCTCTGCCTCATTTCCAGAAAAATAATCTAGGGTTGTCCAAAGAGAATCCAGCAGAATCCACGACTTAGGGACAAACTGGAGCACCTCTTGAACACTGAAGACCAGTATGGACTGAATGCATGTGACAGAGGAAACACTGAGGAAATTCAACTCTAAACAACAAAGGTTGGTGGGGAAAGGCCTCCATGAGAGGCAGGGTGTAAATCATAGTTCATACCAGCAGTCCTGAGGAGAGGAGAGCTGCGTAGTGTGGAAGTGCAGTCCACACTGTGGGGAGATAAGTGCAAGAGTGCTGAGGTGAACCAGGTGAGTAGAGCTTTCAGTGAAGAAGACAAAGTGCAAAATGATGTGAGCCTCCACTTCCCTTCCCCCTTGGGGACCAAGCAGATTCAGGGATTGTGTGAAGAGAGTGCTGTCCTGGAATGTACTAGAAAGCTGCACTGACAGACTGTCTGTCACATTGCAAAGAACTGGATCTGAAACCCAGAGAGAAGGCTATAAGTGGTATCAGAGGCATAAGTCATATACATACACACCACATTCACCAATAACCCCTCCAGAAATATCCCCCACCCCAGATCAAGCTACACATTAGTTCTCCTTGACATACAGCACCATCTACTGGAAAAATAGAAGTCCTTCACCCTTAAGACACTTGGAAACATATATAGAAAGCCACTAATGGGGAGACAGAAAAAAATCAAGCAAAAGGCAGCTTAGCTCCTCAAGGGAATCTACATGGCAGAGAGAAAATAAATCTCAGGATACCAACTGCAAGACATGGAAGATCTTTTCTTCTTATCAGATAGAGTTCAAGTTGCCATGATAAAGAAATTCATAGAAATGAAAGAAAACATAGAAAAGCTGACCAGAGATACACAAGAAAACTCAGATAGACAAATGAATATCAAGTTGTCAAGTAGGTGTATAAAAAGATCAAAAGATGAGGTAAAAAAAATTCTGGAGAAAGGTAATGGAAATAGAATAGATCAAGTAGAAGATCAAATTAGTTGACTTTGAAGATAATATGCACAAAGAATTCAGGTGGAAAAAGAAAGAAAAATGTATAAATTAGTGAATTATATCCAACTCCATTAAAAAGGCAATATAAGAATAACAAATGTCCCAGAAGGGAAAGAAAGGGCTACCAGAGTTTGCAAATACTAGACCATCACTCCAAGAAATGTTAAAAAGATCTCTCCTTTAAATGGAAAAAGAACATAAACAAAGATATGAACAATCACAAAATTAAGTACAAAAGAGCAAAAACAGAATTTCAAATGTCAATAATCACCCTAAATGTAAATAGACGAAAATTTACCAATTGAAAGGAACAGCGTGGCTGGTTGGATCAGAAAACATAATCCAACTTTCTGCTACTTCCAGGAAACACACCTGAGTTCCAAAACTAGGCACATGCTCAGATTAAAGAGCTGGAAAAACAAACTGAAGCTGCATTTTGACAAAACAGAAAAATTTCTAGTTAGGTTCCTAAAGAACAAAAGGGATAAAACTCAAATAGAATAATAATTAAAAGATAAGACATTACAACAATCATCTCATGAATTCAGAGAGTCATTAAGATATTGCTGTGAATAATTCTATACTTATAAGTTGAGTAACCTAGAAGATATGTGTGAATTCTTAGAAATATGCAGCCATCTTGGACTGAATCAAGAAAAGTTTAAAGTATGAACAGGCTAATTACAAGCAAGGAAACAAAAACAGTAATCAAAAGTCTCCCAGAAAACAAAAGTCCAGGACCAGAATGGTTTCACTAGTGAGTTCCACTACCCTTTTAAAGATAAGGTCATGCCTAACCCTCTCAAACTCTTCCTAAAAACTGAGAAAGAGGGAGTACTTCCAAACACATTTTAGGAGGCTAACATCATCCAAAACCATACAAAGATACCACAAAAAAAGAAAACTGCTGACTAAAATCCCTAATGAACATAGATGCCAAAGTGCTTAACAAAATTTTAGCAAAGCCCAACTCTTTCAAAAACATGGGGGAAAAAAAAAAGGAATCTCATTTGGTCAGCAAATAAAGTTATGAAGCCAACCAAAAAAAAACTTAGCAAACCAAGTTTAACAATTCATTAACAGAACTATACACCATGAACAAAGGGGTTTTATTTCAGGTACACAAGGATAGTTCAACATCCAAAAATCAGTTATTGTAATATACAATATTAATAAAAGGAATGATGAAATCATATTATCACCTCAACAGATGCTGAAAGATGATTTGATAAGCTAAATATCTTTAAAAAAAAAAAAAAAAACAACTGGGGGGGCCCTCCCTGATGGTGCAGTGGGTTAAAGTGCACTAAGAAGCTAAAGCCACTTCATCATGAGTTTGATCCCTAGCCCCGGAGGCGACCCACATGGCGTGGCAGACCTCTCCTGAGCTGCTCCCCTCAGCAGTGTACTTCATCAGTTGGCCTGTTCTGCTCCCCACTCTGCCTCTGGTAGAGCCTCTCATTGCCCCAGCACCTCTGGCCTGTTCTGTAGGAATAAAGAAAACAAACTGAGGATACATAGGACATAATTCAGCATAATAATAGACATATGTAACAAACCCACAGCTAAAATCCTTGTCAATGGTGAAAAACAAAAAGCTTTTCCACTAAAATCTGATATAAGTGATGATACTCACTTTATTTATTGCTATTCAACAAAGTATTAGAAGTCCTAGCTAGAGCAGTAAGGCAAGAGAGACTATAAACTATTCCCAAGCTGGGAATGAAGGGCATCTAACATTATTGCAGATGACAGATAACAGAAAGAACCCAAAAGATTCTACTAAAAATTACCTGAAAAAAAAAAATTAGACCAGCAAAGAGGGAGGTTACAAAATCAATATAAAAAGTCAACTCCTTCCTATATCCAAACAATGAGCTAAAAGAGGAATCAGTGAAGGAAAAATCCCATTTACAATTGAATCAAAAAGAATTAAATACTTAGGAGTAAAACTACCAAAAGATGTGAAGGACATTTACAATGAAAATTATAAGATATTGTTAAAAGGAATAGAATGAGACAAAGTGAAGAAAAGATTCCCTGCTTATGGGCTAGAAGAATTAACATTCTCAAGTAGGTTAGAGGGCCAACCCAAAGCTGTATACAGATTTAATGTAATCCCTACCAAAATTTCAATGGAATTCTTCAGAGATAACATTACTGAACCACAAAAGAACCTGCACATTCAATGCAATTTTGACAGAAAAGAGAAAGAATAATGGTATCATACTACTAGGCTTCAAATTTTACTACAAAGTTAAAATAATCAAAACAGTATGGTACAAAAACAACAACAAAAAGGCACAAAAGAATCAAATTAAGAATGTGGGAATTACACACACCTAAACAGATAATTTACTTACAACAAAGGAACCAAGAATAAACATTGGAGAATGGAAAGCCACTTTAATAAATGTTGGCAAATCTGGACAGTCACATGAACAAGAATGAAACTATATCACTATATAACACCATACACAAAAATCAAGTCAAAATGAGTAAAAGACGTGTATGTGAAAACTGAAACCATAAAAAGCATAGAAGAAAACAATGGGAAAGTATTCTATGACATAAGCTTCAGAAATTTATTTGCTAATTTTTCTTTAATGGCAAGGAAAACAAAAAAGAATTTAAACAATTGGGACTGCATCAAAATAAAACTCTTCTGCACAGTGAAAGAAAATATTTGCATGCCATTCATCTGACAAGTTATTAATATCAAGTATCTATAAACATATAAACATCATACAACTCAACATAAAGAAAACAACCCAGTCCAAGAGTGGGCAGAAGAACTAAATAGACCCTTCTCCAAAGAAATACAGATGGCCAACAAGCAGATGAAAAAGTGCTCATCATAATTTATCATCAGGGAAATGCAAATAAAAACCACAACAAGATACCACCTGTACCTGTGAGAATTGGATATATATGTCAAAACAAATTAATAACAAAAACAGAATCAAGAAGTGTTAGGCAGGATTTACAGAGAAAAAGAACCCTCATACTTTTGATTGTAATATAAACTAGAAAGGTCCAATCCCTATGGAAAATAATATGGAGATTTCTCAATATATTAAACATGGATCTATTATATGACCTAGCAATCCCAACCCTAGGTCTCTCCCTTAAGAAACAAAAGCATTGGGCCCTCCCTGGTGGCGCAGCGTGTTAAAGCATAGCACTAAGAAGCTAAAGTTACTTCAGCATGAGTTCAATCCCCGCTTGCCTCAGAGGTGACCCATATGGCTTGGCAGAACTCCTGACCCGCCCGCTGCTCCCCTCAGCAGTGTACTTCATCAATCTGCCTGTTCTGCTCCCTACTCTGTCTCTGGTGAATCCTCTCACCACACCCATGCCTCTGGCTGGTACCCCAGTTCTGTATGTATAAATAAATTGTAAAAAAAAAAAAAAGAAGAAGAAGAAGAAGAAAAAGAAACAAAAGGAAATGTACACTCTTACATTCATCATAGTCCTATTTACAATATCCAAACTTTGGAAACAACCTAAGTGCCCTAAAACAGGTGAGAGAATCAGGAGGATGTGCCATTGATATATACAATGGAATACTACTCGGCTGCCAAAAAGATAAAATACTGCCATTTGGGACATTAATGGAACTGGTGACACAAGCTAAGCAACCTCTATCGTCAGACATATTCCAGATGGAAGGGCTGTGCCCTGAAAAATCAGAATTTCCACGCTAGCTTATGTTATGATCCCCCCTTTTCTATATAATCAAAATATTCCAAGTAACCATCAGTTTTCTACTGTACTGCCTCAGCCTCATAAGGTGCTGCCTGGCTCAGATGAGCAAGCGCTGTCTCAGGATAGAAAATCCTCTTGTAATAAAAAATATTACAACTGGCTGATTAATAAAAACAATTATAACAAAATTAATATTGTAAAACAAGGCAGTACTAGAATAATCAGAATTAATCCCGATGAGAATCCAAATCCCACCTCTCTACTATCTCACATAATCCTTCTAAAGAACTGCTTAAGTTTTCTGTTGCCTAAACGTCAAATAAGGAATTTCACCAAAATCCTCTATTCAGCTTTTGAGGAACTTTACTGTATCTCTTTGTTATTGACTTACAAGAGAATCACTCCACCCTAGCCCGGGACCTTACTTTATCCTTCACATCTCCACCCTAACCCTTGACTTGACTTTACCCTCTGAGATGTCTGTCTGAGTAAAAATGAAGGCCATAGAATAGCATTTTAGGTCTAAAGGAATTTTATTTTTAGCCAACCATCACTAAAAAAAGTTAGCTTTAAATTTTATGGGCTTATCTTAATTTTAATTGAGCAATAATGTTGTAATCTTAGCTGAAAGTCTATATGACCCCAAATTGCTCTCAGAAAAAAGATTGTGGTCTCAGCCCAATTCATATGTTAACTGCCTGCCTAAAATGTATAAAATAAACTTCTGCTGACAACAGAATGGGAAGACGTGCACCCAACTCCGACTCCTGTGTCTTCCTCGCGCCGCCCCCCACCCCTTTTTCCCTTTTAGGAATCTCTGCTTGCCAATGCGGTTCCCACCTTGAGACTCTGTCTGTTCTGCCCCCCAGTAATCCGTGATCAGGGAACAAAGAGTCCCAGAGAAACTGGAGAGGATTATGCTAAGTGGAGTTAGAAAGAGAAAGACAAAAACCAGGTGGTGTCATTTTTATGTGGAATATAGAGAAAACAAAGGGTCAGATAGATAAAGCCAAACAAATCTGACTGTAAAACTGAGGCTACCAGAGGGTCAGGGAGGAGAGGCAAAAATAAAGTGGAGAAGCAAAATGGACTATCATAAACCAAAGGTGTTTTGTATGTTTGGCCCCTCTGTCTAGGCCCCTATGAGACCCGCACCTAGGCCCTGAACAGATGTAGGCAGGTACTGCATCCCGGCCGATAGTTCCTGGAAATTGTCGAAATGTCTATTCCTGGAAACATGCCCTTGCGTAGTTGAGCTGTTTTGATGTAGTTAATCTTTGAATTTACTGGCTGAATTGAATATGTGTGGGCTGTGACACATGTAACAGCTGATGAGGCCTATATATTCTCTGGCATTTCTCTGATAGGGGTCTTGCTTCCCTTGTGTGGCCTGCGAGCCTGCAAGAAAGCTTGACCCCAGCTAGCTGGCTTAATAAACTCCGCTTGCATGGTGCATCTCTGGTCCTGTCCTTCATCACAAGAGGCAACCGGGTGATTTTGGACCTTAACAGGTAGTGGGCATGATGTAGTAACACCTGAAGGGGTAATCTCATACCTGTAAATCACAAACAACATGTATTGATGAACAAATGTTACTATGGATGGATGGATGGGTGGATGGATGGACAGATGGATGGCTAACTTATTACAATTTTTAAAAATAAATTTAAAAAGAATGATTTTGAAATCATTTCCTAAGATCTAATGTTGAATTGTTATTTGTAATTTGCTAATAATTTTATTTTTTATATAAAGTGCTACACAATTTGACAGGTTTTCTCCTACAATTTGATTAACTTCTTAAGTTGATGATTAAGTGATGCCTGACACTTCCATTTCTACTTGAGATTAATGGTATGCCAACTTCTGATTTAAGGAATCTATTAAAATGGCACATAAATGCAAAACTTTAATTCTTTTTACAAGAGCTTCAGTTTCAGTTTTCGAGTAGGTGAATGAGAAATTCAAATCATAAGACAAGTTCTATTATTGCTGTATTCACAGGAATACCAATAATTTGAAGTGATTGGACCAGATAATTAGAGCTGGGAGCATCTTTAACAATTAACATGGTAGTTAAGAAGCCTTCAAATACACCTAAATATGAAAGTATTTTAATATTTATTAATGAATAAGCAGTCACTTTTTTTAAATGTCAATTCCTTGAGCTAACTATAATCTTTTCAATTTCTCCAAATTAATTTTAAATATTTAAAGTTGAATTTCCAACTTTTATATTTAAAAAAATTCAGATGTTATGAGTCATTTTGCTACT
>NW_004567107.1:50382076-50387203 GCF_000260355.1 Condylura cristata
AGCTGATGAAATTCCGTCTCTTTCCCTAGACTCCTGCAAAGAATGACCCTTCACCAAAAGTATTTTTAGGTATCACAAAGTTTATCTCACAATTAAAAAGAAGTTATCTTCAATGTCAACTGATGCACCATACGCATGGTTTGAAGCAGGAATTTAGAAAAGAGGTACCATCAAGGAGGGTTGAAATTTCCTTTCTTCCAATCAAGCTTTATTGTGCTTCTGCATCAGTGCATTTTTTGGCACTTTGCCTTGCCAGTTTATATTAGAAATTTTTAACATATGTTTTCAAATTATTCACTAGTATGCATAAATATTAATTAGATGACTATTTCTTTTAAGATTAAACTTGATTTCAATGCAGCATAAATTTTGGCTAAGTAAATATCATTTATGGCAGGTTCTGCTCCATGGACTAAGGTTTCTTGGGCTCTGTTATGTGGGGGAGAGGAAAGAAGCATCTGCTAGCTATCAAGTGGCAAGGGAATGCATTTTTATGATGACTACTTCCTGGGGAGATAAATAGGGGAAAAAAACCAACTTTTCAACATCCATTCCTTTAAAGCTTAAGTTAACAGCACTGTTACAAGTAATGATCTGGTTTTATAATGATAACCTAAAGCTAGAGGGAAATAAACTTCCTTTATAGCCATTTAAAAGTAGAGAGTACCTTGTTAAGAGGTCTTTCGGTGGCACAATGTATTAGATCTATCTTTTCAATCTTCTTGCAAGGCAAACCTGTTTTAAAGAAAGTTGGTATGGCCACATCTTTGCAAACATAGCTAATTCCTACCTAACTTAAGTGCTGTTTTACAGAATTCTTAGGCACAAACAAAACCCTCAATCGTGTCATGTTCAGAAGCAAACCAAATAAAGGTTCCCCTATTTTCAAGTTTTAGCTCAGTATCTAATTAGCAGAAAGCTATTCTCTGGTGCTCACCAATTTAATCAAGCATTTAGGATGTGGTTGGGTGGCAAGCAGATCTTTGGTTCAGTCCATTACTAATCTGCAGTCACTGGGGTCATGGATGCTAATCCCAAGATAACTTTTAACCTACAAAAGTAATTTTTTAGGTTAGTAAAGTTCATAGCAATAAATTTTTTTCATTGCTCTTTAAATGGCAGATAGTGTGTTATCTAGCACTTTTCCTCCATTACCTCATTTAAACCTCCTAATAACACACTAAGGAAGCGCTTTTATTTTCATTTTGCCAGGAAAACAGGCTAGGAAGGTCTAATAACTTGCCCAAGGTCAGAAGTTAGCCAATGAAAGACCCAACACTTACACCCAGGTTTATCTGCTCGCAAATAAGTACAGTGCCATCATATATGTGATCTTCTGGGAAATCCACCTTGACTCCAAGGAGACCTGCTTTTCTGCGTGTTAAACAGATTTTCCTTGTGAATAGGGAAAATTTACAACCGACACTGGTTCCCTATTACTCTGACCACTAAGCTGGTCTTTTCATTTTATTTTTTTAATTGTTTCATTTGTAATTCTCTTAGGAAAATACCAAAGAGAAAAGTTCAACACACGAAGTTATAAAAACTAACAAAATTCAACCACTCGATACAGTTCAATTCCTGAAAATCATCAGCTCCTTGTAAAGAATAAAGCATGGTGAAAAAAAGATGAAATAGATATTCATATTCTACTACTGCAAAAGAAAATGAGGCAGATCTTTCTGGAAAGCGATTTAGCAGTTAATGAGTTTTTAAAAATGTTCCTTTGACTCAACAATACTATGTCAAGGGCCCCATCCTTAAACAATAAGGATAGGGATAGAAATTTATAATTTTATAAAGTATTTTGTAAATTTATAAGTACAATGTTTTCTATTAAATAGAATAACATAAAACATGTAAAGACAATAAGATATCACTATAAAACAAATTCTTTATGACATAATTTAAAGAGAAAAGGCACAATAACTACTATGTAACATTATTTTAATAAAATTATTTACCACAACAATAAATATTAGTATATTGGTATTACTAGTAATATTAATGTATCAGTGTTAATATCAATATATCAGCCAAATATTATTTATATCAAATATCTTGTATATATGTTGATATTAACATGCTAGTATTATGTATTAATGGAGTGATCAACTTTGACATTTTACTTGGTTTTTAATTATATAAAAATTTCAATTAAAGAATAAAATGGTACCAATTTTCTTCACCAAGTATAATAATAACATAACAACAGATAAGTCTATCAACTGATGAATGAATAAGCAAACTGTGGCATCTCTATACAATAGAACATATTCAGTCATTAAAGCAAATGACATGTTAATATATGCTACATGAATGACCCTTGAAAACATTACCCTAAATGAAAGAAGCCAGACATAAAGGTCATATATTTTAAGATTTTGTTTATATGAAATGTTCAGAATTGGTCAATCCACAGTGACAGAAAGCAGTTGGTGGCTGCCAGGCTTTGGGAAGAGATAGGCGGACTGCTTAAAGGGTATGGGATATCTTGAAGGAGTGACCAAAATCTTTTGGGACTAAATAGAGGTAGTGGTTGCACAACATTGTTTTTTGTTTTTTTGTTTTTGTTTTTGTTTTTTAGTTTTATTTATTTGTGCATACAGAGCTGGGGTACAGGCTAGAGGCTCAGGGGCGGTGAGAGGCTCTGTCTCCCCACCAGAGACAGAGTGGGGAGCAGAACAGGCAGATGGACGAAGTACACTGCTGAGGGGAGCAGTGGGCGGATCAGGAGAGGTCTGCCACGCCATGTGGTCACCTCCGGGGCAGGCGGGGATCGAACTCATGCAGAAGTGGCTTTAGCTTCTCAGTGCTGTGCTTTAACCCACTGCGCCACCAGGGAGGGCCCGGTTGCACAACATTGTAAATGCACTAAATACAACAGAATTGTGCTCTTTTAAAGAGTTAATTAGACAGCATGTAAAGTTTATCTCAATTTTTTTGAAAAAAAAATCACAATGAGTGACAGAAAAAAAAATTTAGAAGATGGCAAACAACAAGTCGTTGTGATTTACCAGAGCAGAGTAAGTAAAAATTTTATGTGGTATGTTGGAGGTTCCTCTCTAGTGAAAATTAACAGCTGAGGAAAAAATAGCTACTCATAAAGTCACAGTATATTCTTGCCTGAAAATAAGCCCCGCACAGTAGTGACCTTTAGATGACTTGCTCTGAAGTATGAATGAGATTGATAGCAAAGGATCTTGATAGTTGATGACATGTGCACCCATGAAGTGAGACCAAATATCATATTTTAAAGAGTATTAAGACAGCAATAAGTAATATTTGAAATTAAATTTATATAAAAGAAAAAATTCAAAAGGATACTTAGGGGTCTCCTTGGTGGCCTAGAGTAACAGCCCTATCACTGCTACTGCCCAAGTTTGCTACAGCCTGAGTTCAGTCATCAGCCAGGAACCTCACCCATCTAAGGCTCAGCAGACCTCTCCTGTCTCGCCCACTGCTCCCCTCAGCAGTGTACTTCTTCATATGCCTGTTCTGCTCCCCACTCTGTCTCTGGTAAATTAACTCACCCCCTGCACCTCTGGCCTATACCCCAGTTCTTCTATGCAAAAATAATTTAAAAAAAAAAAGGATTTAGGAAATAGTGTGAAAAGAAGAAATACAGGTTTAAAAAAAAAAAGGACATGAGGAAAATGGGAGTGGGAAGATAAGAAAGCTAGAGAATTGATCCAACCAGTAGTTATTCAAAAAGAATCAAGACAGAGATACAGTAGGCTGAACAGAGGCAAACATGTTCCTAATTCCTGGTTCTGTGAATGTTTACCTTACAGTTAACTGGAACTTTGTAAGTGTAATTCAATCACAGATTTAGAACTAGGTATATCATCCTGGATTATCCACTGGGCATCACTGGTGTTCTTGTAAATGAGACGAGGCAATGTAACCACAGAGTTAAAGACTGGGCTATGTGGCCACAAGTCAACAAAGCCAGTGCAACCAGAGGCTGGAAGAGGCAAGGGACAGAGTAGCCCCAGAGCCCCTGGGACAAGTACAGCCCTACTGAAGCAAAATGATAGTAGATGAAATGCAAAAAGCACCAAGCTCAAGCTGTATGGGTAATCAGTGTGGGGTTTTAACACGCATAATTAAAGTAACTGACATTAACAAACAGGTGGGAAGGGAAATGGAAGTTCAAACTATGTATAAAGTCACTTAGGCATATATTAAATATATTAAGATTTACACCATAAACTCTAATGAATTGGGATGCCTATCTATGGGTCCTCATCTGTGCACACTCATCTAGTGTGTCAACTGCATTGTAGACACACACAAGAAGGTCAATAATGGGTTTATTTACAAGGGAAAAAGAAAAGGAACAATCCAGGGAAAGAGGGAGAGATACAAATTAACTAATGTGTCCTACCAGTTCCTCTAACCTGGAACCCCAACAGATCAAGAGCCAGGTGACCAGCTGCCAGCATTGAGGGAGAAGGGTAGGGAGGGGGGGCGGGGAAGAGGGAGAGGGAGACAGCCTCAGCCCAACATGTCCAGTCTTGTATCCAAAAACCCCAAATGGCTTCTTCACTCTGCCCTCGAATTCTAGCAAGTCCTCCCTTTGGTATTGCTGAGATTTGTAGTTTAGGTGTCTGGAGGGGGGTGGTGTCCAAAACCTGGATTAAAACCTGTATCTGTAGAGTTCTTTCAAGACATCCTTTCCCACTAACAGTATTACAGCTAGTTGAGCAGCAACAAGATACAAAAGGCTTGTATATCATTTATAATTTTGAACATATCTGTGAATTGCTAAGTCATTTGTAACTACTTTAACAAGTCCTTTAAATTCAAGTAGACACTTTTCACTGAAAGACAATGTTACTTGCTCAGCTTTCTTTAACTGGGTTGGGCCTTTATGTAAAACAACCATGCAATGCAATGTTGCCTCATCCCGTTTGGAGCTGGGGATGACTAATCGATTTTTGTTTTTTCTTCAGAGGAAAGAGGTTGGTTGGTTGGTTGGCTAGGTTTTGTAAAAATAACGTGGGTAGAAGAATCCCATAAAAAGTGAACATAGGCCCTCCCTGGTGGCGCAGCGGGTTAAAGCACAGCACTGAGAAGCTAAAGCCACTTCCGCATGAGTTCAATCCCTGCCTGCCCCGGAGG
>NW_004567107.1:50387653-50388694 GCF_000260355.1 Condylura cristata
TTCAGGCAAGACCCTGACCAAAGGAAAGTCAGGGAATATATTGGCCTTGTTGGCCGTTACATACGTCAGAGCCTGCACATATTCAACTTAGTAAATGGATTCAAGGATTAACAGACATCACAGCCTGGGTCACAGATCAACCACCCAATGACAGGTTTCCAGGAATAGATGTCTCATCTCATGGTGCCTCAGATCCAATCAGCCTGGGCCACACCATTCCTATTATCCAATCAATTTTAAATATACATTGTCCAACTTCAACCTACCCTGCATTCCGGGGGGTGGGACGAGGGGTGGGTGCTTGCCTGGGCTAGTCTAGTTTTGCTCAGGCCTGCGTTAGTTACTTCTTCCATTCCTTCACTATGATCTGCTAGATACCTCCTAATGTTATGGGGGAATAGCAGTGTAGCCTCTGAAATGACTGAATAAATGAAGAAAGATCTATCTTAATGATAATCATAATTATAGCTTTCAATTTATTGAGTAGCATTGGCAAGCATTATCTTCATGTTTTAATATAAAGCAGACTCATAAACGTAGAAAGCAGTACATATTTTTCCTGCAATGTAAATGAAACTATTCTTCTTATCGCTAAATTAGTAATAATTGCCTATTTCAATAAACACAAAGGAGGAGGAGCCACAGAGCCCTGCTCAGTCAGTGAGAGCTGATTTCTATTCATAAACAATGGAAGAATTGCTAGTGAAATTTATGAAATGTGTAGACTTCGAGTCACAAATTTTAAAATAGCTCTCTGAGGGAGACAGTAACAAAAACTATTAAGCATAGAGCCAGGGATTGTAATTTGATCTCTGTATGGCATTGGCTAAAGTCATGTATGTAATTACACAGAAGGGAACTACACAGACAAGATCAAATACCTTTCACACATTGTGATGGATGTGATCTTGTCTCACAGTCCTTTTTTTTTTTTTTTTGAAGATTTATTTATTTATTCATACTGAACTGGGGTACAGGCCAGAGGCTCAGGGGCGGTGAGAGGCTTCACCAGAGACAGAGTGGGGAGCAGAACAGGCAGAT
>NW_004567107.1:50390519-50393555 GCF_000260355.1 Condylura cristata
TCCCCTCAGCAGTGTACTTCGTCAATCTGCCTGTTCTGCTCCCCACTCTGTCTCTGGTGAATCCTCTCACCCTCCGCATCTCTGACCTGTACCCCAGTTCTGTACGAATAAATAAATCTTAAAAAAAAGAAAAAAGAAAAAAGCTTTGAAAAATTGGAAAATGACTGCACCATTAGCAGGTGTACAAGAGCCCCACAAATTTAATGTGCAGGATCTATTTCCATAACATGCACAGTGGATTCTACACAAGATTACACCACAGACGTGTATTAGGCTTCCAAAGGGGGATTTTAAAAACTAGCCCCTAGAAATTAGTAAGAAAACCTAGGAGAGCTTCATACCTCCACAGTCTGTGAAAGAGGCAGAAGTAACGAAGTAGGAGCTTTGAAAGGTAAGCTGTGAATCAGTCCCCACTGTAAATGGCTTAACTTTAATCTCTCTTGTTGAGATCCACCAGGGCTGCAGCTATCAGTTTCCTAGAAGTGGTTCTCAGAAAACAGAACCCTTCAAGGAGAGGTATATGGGAAGGAAAGCAGAACATGCCATCAAGGTTTCACCAGAGGGTTCATCAAAGTGTACATACAAAAATAGCCAGAGGTATTTATTTCATTCTTGAAAAAGAAGGAATAGACAGCCAACACCTGAGTTGTAGTCACCTCTGGTAGGGCCCAAACTCACTAGATATCAGATTGGCCTCTGGGGCCAAAGAAAATATTGAAACTAACAAAGAACAAGTTTATCACTGACGATAAGGTCAGAAAGAAACCAAGGCTTGTGAAAGGAAAGAGTTCCTCCTTGAGGGAACCCATGTGTTGCACAGGTAACGCCACGCTGATAAAGAAAAGGGAGTCGTGGAGCAGACATACATCTTGACCTCAAGAGCAAGATCCTGGCCCAGACATACATCTTGATCGCAAGAGCAAGATCCTGGCCATTGCAATGATAAACTAGCCATACAGCGTTAATCATATGAGGAAGTAGAAAAGGAGAGAAGTAGGGGGGGTAGGGGGGGTGGGGAGAAATGAATTTCTGCTTGGTATCATTGGTCAAGCTCTGACTCCCCAGTCAGGATTTCAATCTTATCAACAAGCCATTCCACTGATCAGCTTCTGGGGTCCTTCGTTATACATTAGTCAATGCCCCCCTGGGTGTTCCCAGTCATACCTCATGATGTATAAGAGAGGAGAAAGGTTATGCATCTGTCCTCAGCCCTCAGGCTATTGCTGGTCATACGTCTTGATGAACACCCTTCCAAGAGGGACCCAGCTTTATGCTCTTAATTGACTTGAAAGGAACCTCGTAGGATTGGGCTCCTGTTGCCAGGCAGTTCTGACCTTGCTTTAGGAATACAGAACTGTAGGTAACAAAATGGAGGTTGGATAAACAAAATAGGATTGGCAGACCCACACCTACAAGAGCAAAATATAGCAATTCCTGTAGTGCCAGGGCTCCTCCCTTCCCTGAGCAAGGTATGGCTGAGGATCACAACCTATAGGCTTCTGAAGCTTCTAAGGATTCAGGACTTTAAGACTTAATGTGCAGGTCACAGATAAATTCAGAAAACCCAAAACAACTGGAAAATTCCCAGATGAGCAACTGTTTGAGGCAACTCTTATACATGTTCCTCTAAGCCTAACCAGCCCTTGGCAGCCTGGACCAAGGATGACTATCTCTGGTCAGCCAGAAAATGCCCTTCTATTTCCTACCTCCAACAAACTTTCCTTCAAAGAAATGCAATTGGAGAAAATGAACTTGTTCCCACAACATTACATCCTCTGAAAAGGATAGTCTGTTTCTCCTAACCAGCAGTATTGATTCCCAAATCTATTTGTTTCTTCTAAATGGAGAGTGACAACTTCTTGCTACGAAGTGTTTTGGTGGAAATTTAGGGATTTCTGGGAACACAAGCATAAAGAAAACAAATGTTCTACCTCAGTTGTTACTGGAAGCCAGCTTTGGCTTCTTGAACATGGCCACTCTCAGAGAAGGAGGGTGAAAGTGATATCACATACCCACCACCATCCTGAGTTCCTTCATTTGCACCTATGAAAATGTCCCATTTTTAAAATTTATAAGTATAATGCTGCTGTATTTTAAGTGTGCATACAGACCACACACACAGAGAGAGCAGACTTTACGCACATTCAAAAGTTTAAGCAATGAGAAAATTCAGCAAAAAGCAAGACCTCTCAGTCTGTCCTTCCCCCACTGCAAGTTGTCTTGAATGTTACAGCTGTGGGGTGGAGTCAGTGAGGACACACCTAATCATCAAAGGGTGAGGAATTACCTGCTCAGCCTCTAAGAAACTTCACAAATCTCAAAAATGGATCTTGAAATTTAGGGTCTGTGAGACCCTGGGTTAAGAAAGGTAAGGAGAATGTCAAAGCCCTGAGTCTTTGGGTAGAGAAAAGGTGTCACCTGCCACCCAAACTTCTTCTCTTCCTGAATGCAAGAAGCTCTACTAAGGGGTTCGTACTTCCAGAGCAAGCAAATCCTAGGCAATTAAATCCTGCTTTTCATTACATATTTAACATCATACACCCTTTTTATTTTTATATTCTCTGCTGGAAGTTCAGAAGGGACTGTTAGTTCCCTACACCTCCCAAAGAGTTAAATGAAATTTTACTACAACTGTCACAAGTTAGAATCCTGATTAACTTCTAGGCTAGGACTATTTCAGAATATTTTTTGGCTCAAAGAAGGAACAGTCAGCACAGACTGATAAGACCTTGATCATCAAACTTCCTCAGTTCTGTAGGTTAAAGAGAAAATGACAGTAAAAGGTGACTATACACTCTTCAGAAAAATGTTAAGGGTCGTTAAAATAAAGTTGGGCCAATTAGAACAAGTTAATAAAGGACCAAATAGTGGCCTTGAAAAGAGGAGTAATAAAGTAATCTTTCTGTATGCCAGCTGCTAGGGATTTTAGCTCCAAGGAAGCATATTCAAAGTGAATTGTAAAGGGAGAAAATATAAAAATAGGAATCCCAGAGAGATGTCTGACAATAGCTAGACACACAAAAGAAAAAAAAAAAA